>NC_133329.1:107045613-107391356 GCF_042186555.1 Aquarana catesbeiana | reverse complement strand
TGTTTAAAAATCTCCTGTTTGCAGGCCATTTATAATGGTGTTTTTACAAGCTATGTGGGTCACCTTTATAAATGTTGTTTCTGTTAGCTGTAGCTAATATTTTTATATGTGATTTAAGTTCTCTTTCTCATCCCTTTCCCTCTGGACCAGCCTTTTTCAACGTTTTCCCCATGGAGGAACCCTTTGAAAAAGTTTTCAGGTCTTAGGAAACCCCGCTAAAATGTACAGTATCTCACAGAAGTGAGTACACCCCTCACATTTTTGTAAATATTTTATTCTATCTTTTCATGTGAAAACACTGACGAAATGACACTTTGCTACAATGTAAAGTAGTGAGTGTACAGCTTGTATAACAGTGTAAATTTGCTGTCCCCTCAAAATAACTCAACACACAGCCATTAATGTCTAAACCGCTGGCAACAAAGTGAGTACACCCCTAAGTGAAAATGTCCAAATTGGGCCCAATTAGTCATTTTCCCTCCCTGGTGTCATGTGACTCGTTAGTGTTACAAGGTCTCAGGTGTTAATGGGGAGCAGGTGTGTTAAATTTGGTGTTATCGCTCTCACTCTCTCATACTGGTCACTGAAAGTTCAACATAGCACCTCTTGGCAAAGAACTCTCTGGGGATCTGAAAAAAAGAATTGTTGCTCTACATAAAGATGGCCTATGCTATAAGAAGATTGCCAAGACCCTGAAACTGAGCTGCTGCACGGTGGCCAAGACCATACAGCGGTTTAACAGGTCAGGTTCCACTCAGAACAGGCCTCGCCATGGTCGACCAAAGAAGTGGAGTACACGTGCTCAGCATCATATCCAGAGGTTGTCTTTGGGAAATAGACGTATGAGAGCTGCCAGCATTTGCTGCAGAGGTTGAAGGGTGGGGGGGCAGCCTGTCAGTGTGCATACTGCATCAAATTGGTCTGCATGGCTGTCATCCCAGAAGGAAGCCTCTTCTAAAGATGATGCACAAGAAAGCCTGCAAACAGTTTGCTTAAGACAAGCAGGCTAAGGACATGGATTACTGGAACCATGTCCTGTGTTCTGATGACACCAAGATAAATTTATTTGGTTCAGATGGTGTCAAGCGTGTGTGGCAGCAACCAGGTGAAAAGTACAAAGACAAGTGTGTCTTGCCTACAGTCAAGCATGGTGGTGGGAGTGTCATGGTCTGGGGCTGCATGAGTGCTGCCAGCACTAGGGAGCTACAGTTCATTGAGGGAACCATGAATGCCAACATGTACTGTGACATACTGAAGCAGAGCATGATCCCCTCCCTTTGGAGGCTGGACCACAGGGCAGTATTCCAGCATAATAACGACCCCAAACACACCTCCAAGACTACCACTGCCTTGCTAAAGAAGCTGAGGGTAAAGGTAATGAACTGTCCAAGCATGTCTCCAGACCTAAACCCTATTGAGCATCTGTGGGGCATCTTCAACGAAAGGTGGAGGAGCGCAAGGTCTCTAACATCCACCAGCTCCGTGATGTCGTCATGGAGGAGTGGAAGAGGACTCCAGTGGCAACCTGTGAATCTCTGGTGAACTCCATGCCCAAGATGGTTAAGGCAGTGCTGGAAAATAATGGTGGCCACACAAAATATTGACACTTTGGGCCCAATTTGACATTTTCACTTAGGGGTGTACTCACTTTTGTTGCAAGCGGTTTAGACATTAATGGCTGCGTGTTGAGTTATTTTGAGGGGACAGAAAATTTACACTGTTATACAAGCTGTACACTCACTACTTTACATTGTAGCAAAGTGTCATTTCTTCAGTGTTGTCACATGAAAAGATATAATAAAATATTTACAAAAAATGTGAGGGGTATACTCACTTTTGTGAGATACTGTATATCTGCAATTTATGGTACATTATTATTATTATACAGGATTTATATAGCGCCAACAGTTTACGCAGCGCTTTACAATATAAAAAGGAGACAATACAGTTACAATAAAATACAAGAGGATTAAGAGCGCCCTGCTCAGAATAGCTTACAATCTTACAGGGTGAGGCAGGTGGTACAAAAGCTTGTAACTGTGGGGAATGAGCTGATGGAAGTGGTAGAAGATTCGTTGGAGACGTGATAGGCTTTCCTGAAGAAATGAGTTTTCAGGGATCGCCTGAAGGTAGCAAGAGTAGGGGATAGCCAGACCAGTGGAGCTAGCGAGTTCCAGAGGATGAGAGAGGCTCTGGAGAAATCCTAGAGACGAGCATGGGAGGAGGAGACGAGAGAGCTTGAGAGTAGGAGGTCTTGAGGAGAGCGGAGAGGGCAATTTGGGTGATATTTGGAGACAAGATTGGTGATGTAGCTCAGGGCAGAGTTGTGAATGGCTTTATATGTTGTGGTTAGTATTTTGAATTTAATTCGCTGGGTGATTGGGAGCCAGTGTAGGGAATGGAGGAGAAGGTTGGCAGACACTGAGTGGTTGGTAAGGTGGATAAGTCTGGCAGCAGCATTCATGATAGACTGAAGAAGGGATAGCCTATGGAGAGGCAGGTCAATGAGAAGGGAGTTGCAATAGTCAAGACGAGAGATAACAAGGGAGTGAATGAGGAGGTTTCATTTGTTAAAAAGGGGGGAATTTTAGAGATGGTACAGAGGTGAATTCTACAAACTTTTGACAATGATTGGACTTGGAGTTGAAATGACAAGTCAGAGTCTAGGATTACGCCTAGTACCCTGGCGTGAGGGAAGAAACTGATAGTTGCATTGTTGATTTTGATGGAAAAGTCATGGAGGGAGGCACGGGCGGGGGGGAATATTAATAGCTCAGTTTTAGAGACATTTAATTTAAGGAAGTGGTGCGATATCCATGCTGATATGTCAGATAGTAAGTTAGTAATGCTAGAGGAGACTGAAGGAGTGAGGTGAGGAGTAGACAGATAGATTTTGGTGTCATCGGCATATAAGTGGTACTGAAAGCCGTGGGCGGTTATCATGTGACCAAGGGAGGAGATAGAGAAGAGAAGGGGTCCAAGAACAGAGCCTTGGGGGACCGCCACAGAGAGGGGCAATGGAGAGGAGCAGACAGAGTTATAGGTGACACTAAAGGAGTGCTGTGATAGATAGGCAGAGAACCAGGATAGAGCAGAATCTCGGAGGCCAAGGGAATGTAGTTTTTTGAGAAGGAGCGGGTGGTCAACAGTATCAAAGGCCGCAGAGAGGTCAAGTAGTAGGAGTATGGAGTACTGGCTGTTGGTTTTAGCAGTTAGTAAATCGTTAGTGAGTTTTAGTAAGGCAGTTTCCGTGGAGTGCTGCGAGTGAAAGCCAGGCTGTAAGGGGTCAAGAAGATTATTTTCACTGAGGTAGGAGTTAAGACGGTTGTAGACTAAGCGTTCTAGAAGTTTAGAGGTGAATGGGATCAATGAGCTGGGTCTTAAGTTGTTTAGGTTGGTGGGGTCCAGTGAGGGCTTTTTAAGTATGGGAGTGATCTGTGCATGTTTTAGAGGGGAGGGGAAGGTGCCACTAGAGAGAGAGAGATTGAAGATGTGAGTGAGGGAGCATAGGATAGAAGAAGAGGGTGACCGTAGTAGTTGTGAGAGAACAGGATCCAAGGGACAATTTGTTAGGTGGGCATCTGAGAAAAGTTTTGTAACCCCTTCAGTAGTAGCCAATTCAAAAGAGGAGAGTGTTGATTGTGCTGTTAGGCAAGTTATTTATGGTGGGGAAGATGTACGCACAGTGGAGGTGCCCTCACGAATTGCATCAATCTTGTCTTTGAAGTGATTGGCAATCTCTTGGGCAGTGAGTGAGTTAGTGGGTAGAGGGGGTGGGGGACGAAGCAGAGAGTTAAAGGTTGAGAAGAGCCGACGGGGACTGGATGACAAAGTATTAATAAGAGATACAAAGTAGGCTTGTTTGGCAGCATGGAGGCAGGAATTATATTTTAGAAGGGCAGATTTATATAGTGTGCAGTCTTGCATGCATTTGGTTTTACGCCACAGTCGTTCAAGAGCACGACAATGTCTCTTGAGATGTCTAGTATTGTCAGTTTGCCAGGGTTGTAATGGTCGGGGCCTGATTCTGCGTGTGGTTAGAGGATTAAGTGCATCTAGTGATGATGAGAGTGAACTGTTGTAGACAGAGGTGACCAGGTCAGGACAGGACAGGGGAGAGATTATGTCATATAGGTGGTCAGTAGCAGAATAGAGAAGAGGAGGGTTAAAATGTCGAAGGTTCCTACAAGTAATTGTTTGCTGCTTGGGGGGATGGGTGGTTGAAGGCAAGGATACAGTGGAACTAATGAGGTTGTGATCAGGGAGAGGAAAGGGGGTGTTGGTGAGGTTGCTAGAGTTTCAGAGATAGGAGAATACAAGGTCAAGTGTATTACCATTGGAGTGAGTGGAAGTATGTGTCCATTGTGTTAGGTCAAAAGATGAGATTAAGTCGAGAAGTTTAGCTGTAGTTGGGCTATTAACATTGACAGGAATGTTGAAGTCACCAAGAATGATCGTGGGTATTTCAGAGGAGAGAAAGAAGGGTTTATTAGTGGGATTAGTAGGTTGTAGAGGCTTTTAAGGGATGTACACAATCCATCCTCTTTCCTCTGCTCTATGTTACTCAATTGTCTTCAGTGATTAACATGAAATGAAACAACTAATAAACTGAAAATGCTAGTGACCCCCTGCTTTGGTGGCTTAAAGTAAAACTATGGACGATTTTTTTTTTTTCATTTTGGATAGAGTAAGGGAGGGTTATAACAAGTTTTTCACCATCTGTGTCCCATTGTGGTGATTTCCATTCACCTCCTGTCCCATAGCCAGGAAGTGCAAATTAAGGGAATTCTTTGGGATCCCTAGGTCACCAAAATGAGTGTACCCATTGGCAGATTTCCTCTCTTTTCTGGGGGCAACCCAAAATTGGAGTTTTACTTTTACTTTAACTTTCAATGATAATTGTAAACAGGATAAATAGAGAGGGAGAGAGGGTGAATCTCCTTAACAGGGTAACAGACAGCAATACAAACTGAGAGGTGTTCTAATCTATCTCTAATCTATCCAAACCCCCCAAAAAAGGTTTTGACCTTAGTTGTACTTTAATCTGCCACTGCCTTCCTCTGCAGGAACTGCATGGTTTCACGGAACCCTGGTTGAGAAAGGCTGCTCTAAACAATGGTGGACATTGTCATGCTATGCCACTCACAAGTTGTGAACACCATATCTTCATATATAGCCACTGATGGAGGGTGGCAGGTACCACTATAGTCCTATGACCGCATAAGTGCAGTCTCAGGTATGGCCTTCTCAAATCAAAACAGTTGGTTTAGTTTGTAGCAGCCTTTCAGGAGCGTGTAGCGCTCCTGCTCCATCACAGTTGCTGGTATCATTCCAGCATCCTAGTTTTGCCTGTGATACATTCTCCCTGTCTGTCTGTCCACCTGGGAGGTGATGTAGCCAGTCTCTGGGTGGGGACCAAACCTGATTTAAGCCAACCAAGCCTGCAGTCTTATGCTTGTGATAGTGTGTTTAACATATGCTCCAAGCTCCCTGTTTGTATGCTCTGTCTGCTAGTTTGGATTCCCTTGTTGATTACCTGGGTTCAGATCTCGAATACTCTCGGAACTTTGCCTTTTGACTACAGATTTTACCCTGACTATTCTGAATCTTGCCTGCCATGTACCTGGACTGTCATTGAACTACTCTGCCTGTCTGCTGCAAACCGCAAATATCTGTTTGCTGTGCACGGTTTGCGATTGCCCCAGCGTGGTAGTCAGGCACTATAACATTGTGTATAAATCCTGAGGGCAACTGAGTACTGGTAGGCCTGCTTACATTATGGGAAAGGAGGCCACTATAGGTGAAGAACACAGACGCTAGCTATAGTACCTGACCACCTGCAGTAAGTGTAACACAGCCTTTTTATTGGCAAAATTCTGCCCCATCTGATCCTTTTGCAACCAGTAGGTTTAAGATCCCTTTGGCATCTGCCTCCCTGAGTCCATTTAAACATTTGAAAACATTACTGAGCCATGATGAAGGGATGGGGGGCTGTTTTTGCCTCTGAAACACATTGGCTATTTAGTTAGCTGGACTCCTTTATGAATTTAGTCTGGTGCACCTTCTGTTGGTTTAAGCTCTGACTGACGTTCCTGGGTACCCATTGGAGGGTAGCCCTGGTTGCATGTGAGCTGTCTCAAGAGCCAGTTAGTTCTTCAAATGGCTGTTTTTTTCCCTTTCCTACTGTGGAATAACAAGCATTGAAGTCTCACAGCCCCTTGGATGTATCAATTTGAGCAATAAAAACTTGAAAGCTGTTGTCCTTCTCACGCCTGTCCTTGTCCAAAACTAGAGTGAAAAAGTTTAGCTAAAGTTGTATTTCAAAAGCCATTCGTAAAAATGTCAGTTCCTATTCCTTTGGAAAGGGGGGAGTGTAAATGTCTATTAGTATTTTTGGTTTAAAAGATTTTCACTTGGCTGATATCATTTACACACATATTACAAGAGGTTCAGTTCACAAAACTAACTAGGAAAAAAATAAAATGACAGTTTTTTTTTCAGCTGAATCCAATGACATTTTAAAATGACAATAAAACGATAGGGAGTCCCCAGCACTTCAGAGGGATTTTAACACAATTATTTTTGGATCATCATATTTGTCAGAAGAAGGCGAGGTTTCATGGTCTCACAGGGTCCCTTCCCCAAGGCAACAGGTCACTATGTGAAGAGAAGAGACCCTTTAAGGTCCCTAAACCTCAACTATATCTGACAGTTGTGATGTTCCACAAATAAATGTGTGAAAATCCAACCGGAGCACTGGTCACTATCTATCCTTCTACATCAGTCCTGCACGACACCATCCATTGCAGTCACTTCACCGGTCAATTACTGCAAGGAGTATAGCTCAGATCCGCATTGTTCCATTGAAAAGGGCAGTAACGTGACCAAACAAAGAGCTTGTGTTAAAGTGTACATAAAGACCAAAACTGTTTTTTGTTTCAGAGTAAAGAATGAGATTTCTGTCAGTTTTCTATACTGCCTGTGTCTTGGGGAGTTTTCCCTTTACTTCCAGTACTAAAGGCACTACAAAAAGGAAAATTATCTTCAAAGCAAAGGTAAATCTTCTCTCAAGCCAAACATGTTACGATTTCTCATCATGTGAGGGTGGGATTGAAAAAATCACTTGATTCCTCCATCCACACCATACCACGTGGATGGATGAAACTGTAGTGCCAGGTATCTGCAGCACCCATGGCTTTCAGAATACCTAAACAGTGAATGCATCTGATTGGATGAAGGTGTGATCTGCTGTGCATTTTCTGCCCAAGTCCTTTGACAAAAGTTGATTGAAATATGAACTTTTGTTGAGCCAGGTGGTGTTGAAAGTGCCATCCATTGAACAAATCTCTCCCGATTCAGAAATCCCCCAAAATTTGATCTACGTCTAGCCAGCTTTAGACTATTGTCACTCGAATAGGTGTTGAAAGATTATCCTAGACCTGTTTCAGTGACAACTGTAAAAATGTACATTTCCAATGACTTTCTGTACTGGATATAATTGCCACCAGGACAAATCGAGAGGGTAGATCTTCCCAGTGGAGACACAGACAGCAATAAAAACCCTATATGGCTTGTGAGGGGTTAGCTTAATGGGGATTACCTTCCATAGGAAAAAGGGTAGTCCAATCTCTCTCTCTCTCTCTCTCTCTCTCTCTCTCTCTCTCTCTCTCTCTCTCTCTCTCTCTCACTCTCTCTCTCTCTCCTTCCTGAGTCCCAGGCCAAGAGCAATTCTTTGCTCCAGTCCTGCTTTATTTATACCACCTGTTGGTGGACACAAGTGGACCGTAAAATCTGGTCCGGAACCAACCCTGCCAAGGTGGCTGGTAAAACCTGGTAAATGAATGCATGCGAGGTGACAAGATTCTCGTAGGATGACGTTGGCACTGCGACTTCTTCCCCCTATACGCATTACGTCAAATGGGATAATATACCACCGTGACTTCTTCAGTAAGGGTTGAACCCTTACTGAAGAAGTCCTGGTGGTATATTAGACGTAACGCGTATAGGGGGAAGAAGTCGCAGTGGCAAAGTCATCCCGCGAGCATCTTGTCGTTTCTATGCATCCTGAGCCCGCACTGCTCAAGTGCTGCGTTTGTGAGTAGCGTTTTAATGTTTTTATGAGGAAATAAACCGTTTTGATATACAGAGAGCACTACATTTTGAGGGGTTAGCTTAATGGGGATCACCATCCATGGGAAAAAGGGTAGTCCAATCTCTCTCTCTCTCTCTCTCTCTCTCTCTCTCTCTTTCTCTCTCTCTCTCTCTCTCTCTCCTTCCTGAGTCCCAGGCCAGGAGCAATTCTTTGCTCCAGTCCTGCTTTATTTATACCACCGGTTGGTGGACACAAGTGGACCGTAAAATCTGGTCAGGAACCAACCCTGCCAAGGTGGCTGGTAAAACCCAGCAAATGAACGCATGCGAGGTGACAAGATTCTCGTAGGATGACGTTGGCACTGCGACTTCTTCCCCCTATACGCGTTACGTCAAATGGGATAATATACCACCGTGACTTCTTCAGTAAGGGATGAACCCTTACTGAAGAAGTCCTAATGGTATATTAGATGTAACGCGTATAGGGGGAAGAAGTCGCAGTGGCAACGTCATCCCGCGAGCACCTTGTCGTTTCTATGCATCCTGAGCCCGCACTGCTCAAGTGCTGCATTTGTGAGTAACGTTTTAATGTTTTTATGAGGAAATAAACCGTTTTGATATACAGAGAGCACTAGATTTAGCCTTTTCTGTTTCTATGTGCACCGGACCCCATTGAGGGAATCTGTCTTGGCTGGTATCCACCTAATAGCACAGACGGAATAGAAGCTCCATGACCAGCTGATTCGTTTATATCCCTGAGAGGGAACCTGCTTTTTCTGACCTTCTGGTGAAACAGGGGTCAGAACGTGAGGTGAGCGGCTATGATATTGAGGTGGAGGAGAGCACTTGCATTTTCAACGTTTATGCACTAGTGGAGTATTGTGCGTTTTTGTACCGAAGACTCTGAGGATTATTTTTGTGCATTTGGACTCTTTATTTTTATTCTTTTTTTTTTTTTGAGTGTGTGGACTTTATCTTTATTGTCTATTGTTCACCATTCCCATATAGGGAACACATATATTTCATTATTGTGTATTATTCACTATTCCCAGTCAGGGAACATGAATATTTGATTGTGCACTCAGTATCGTGCTTTATTGCAAGTTAATCATTTATTCTCTTTAAGGATTTATTGGTAGTTATTTAGGAAGCGCAACACTGTTTTGTTATGTACATTCTATATGTGAAGTGAACGCATTTTCTGTGTGTGCAGCAGCCAGGTGGGGGGGTATTTTTAAATTTTTGGTTTGTGGTGGGATTTTGTCACATCACCCACTACACATATCACTACATAGTGATTAAGGTTATTAATATTTGCGCTGATAGAAATTTGTTTTTATTATTGCATCCACTGACACCAATGCTGTTGGCTTTTTTTGTGGTCACTGATACCAATGCTGGGGATTAATATTGTGGCCACTGCCACCAAAGCTGGGGGTTATGATTGTGGTCATGGACGCCAATGCTGGGGATTATTATTACATCCACTGATACCAATGCTGGGGGGCGGGTTTATTCTGGTCACTGACACCAGTGGTGGTTTTATTGCAGTCACTGACACTAATAATGACTCCAACTTTCTCTTCAGTGTGCATTGTAAAAAATGAAACAAACCTTAATGCACAAAAACACTCTGCTATTGTGTGGCCCCTGTCAGGGGCTACAAGTTTACAACCACTGTTGTAACCCCTCCACACATTGTCTATAACAAAAAGAAAAAGTTTTGGCCGCAATTGGGCATTAATGGCACTCGTCAGTAGTGCCAGCTATGCCTTTCCACCCCCCTGTTCCTTTCATAAAAGCTGTACTATCTCTTCCTGCAATGAAAAGCACTCTATGAATAGAGGAGGTTGGCCTTTTTATGTTTCAATGATTTTTATTAAAGTTTTTCATAGAACAATTAACGAAGATCTCGACATTTCATTGAGCATTGCACAGTAGCCACTATACAACATACATACAAAATGTACAAGGAAACCGTCTCTTGTGTTCTCACGAACATTTATCATTTTCTGCTGTAGACTGTACTTTATTTTTCCTAACAGTTATGGTGCATGTAACTTATCCTACTGTGATTCTTCCACCATACCCATCCTGTCATAGCCTATGACCATGTGCAAGCTCTATATCATGGGTCTCAGAGTACTGCCCACCCACTGGGAAACACCAGCTCCCCTTCCTACTATTAGGGTAGTCTGGCTTCCAGATTTCGGGGAGGCCCTCTCTGGACCTCGGAGGTTGGCATTTTTAATTCATCAAACCATCCTCTGTTCATAGCAATGCAGTGCCTTGAAAACATATTCATACCCCTTGAAATTTTCCACATTTTGTCACGTTACAACCAAAAACATAAATGTACTTTATTGGGATTTTATGTGATAGCCCAACACAAAGTGGCACATAATTGTGAAGTGGAAGGAAAATGATAATTTCTTGTACAAATAAATATGTAAAAAGCGTGGCATGCATTTGTATTGAGCCCCCCTGAGTCAACACTTTGTAGAACCACTTTTCGCTGCAATTACAACTGCAAGTCTTTTTGGGGATGTCTCTACCAGCTTTGCACATCTAGAGAGTGACATTTTTGCCCATTCTTCTTTGCAAAATAGCTCAAGCTCTGTCAGATTGAATTGCGAGCGTCTGTGAACAGCAATTTTCAAGTCTTGCCACAGATTCTCAATTGGATTTAGGTCTGGACTTTGACTGGGCCATTCTAACACATGACTATGCTTTGATCTAAACCATTCCAGTGTAGGTCTGGCTGTATGTTTAGGGTCATTGTCCTACTGGAAGATGAACCTCCACCCCAGTCTCAAGTCTTTTGCAGACAAACAGATTTTCTTTGAAGATTGCATTGTATTTGGCTCCATCCATCTTCCCATCAACTCTGACCAGCTTCTCTGTCCCTGCTGAAAAAAAGCATCCCCACAACATGAAGCTGCCACCACCATATTTCACGGTGGGGATGGTGTGTTCAGGGTGATGTGTAGTGTTAGTTTTCCGCCACACATAGCGTTTTGCTCATTTTGGTCTCATCTGACCAGAGCATCCTCTTCCACGTTTGCTGTGTCCCTCACATGGCTCCTTGCAAACTGCAAACAGGACTTATTATGGCTTTCTTTCAACAATGGCTTTCTTCTTACCACTCTTCCATAAAGGCCAGATTTGTGGAGAGCACGACTAATATTTGTCCTGTGGACAGATTCTCTCACCTGAGCTGTGGATCTCAGAGTTACCATGTTCCTTGCCCGGCCTGTCAGTTTAGGTGGACGGCCATGTCATGGTAGGTTTGCAGTTGTGCCATACTCTTTCCAATTTCAGGATGATGGATTGAACAGTGCTCCGTGAGATGTTCAAAGCTTGGGATTTTTTTTTTTATATCCTAACCCTGCTTTTAACTTCTCCACAACTTTATCCCTGACCTGTCTGGTATGTTCCTTGGCCTTTATGATGCTGTTTGTTCACTAAAGTTCTCTAACAAACCTCTGAGGGCTTCACAGAACAGCTGTATTTATACTGAGATTAAATTACACACAGGTGAACTCTATTTACTAATTAGGTGACTTCTGAAGGCAATTGGTTCCATTAGATTTTAGTTAGGTGTATCAGAGTAAAGGGGGCTGAATACAAATGCACGCCACACTTTTCAGATATTTATTTGTAAAAAATTTCAAAAACCATTTATCATTTTCCTTTCACTGCACAATTATGTGCCATTTTGTGTTGGTCTATCACATAATATCCCATTAAAAAACATTCACGTTTCTGGTTGTAACATGACAAAATGTGGAAAATTTCAAGGGGTGTGAATACTTTTTCAAGGTACTGTAAGTGATAGTACAACTATCCCCAGGGGGTTGAACGGACGGACACAGTCTGAACTTTCGACACATGCCTGTGACAGATTCATTGGGTTGTAGTAACTCCTGCAGCACTGCAATGGTGCAGTTCTGCCTGTGATTCTAAATCTCCAGCATTTGGGTGTCATTCATCTTGAAAATCACCCCAAATGAAGTGCGATTTTGCCGCTATTGTTGCAGGACAAACCGCGTGAGAACCATGGCAAAACACGCATGTAAAATTGCACCTGGCTCAGGGTCAAAAGTTGGTCCGACAAATGCACATAGGACAGCCCAGTGAAGTGAATGGGCTGCCTCATACACTAACACAGAAAAACGCTTTAAAAATAGCTAGCAGGAACCCGCGTTCCCAGTAAGCGATATGTGAACGGGGCCTAAGAGTTGTTGTATATGGTTTGGATTGTCCTACAATATGTCAAAGTGAAGTGAATGCTTTATTTAAAGTATGTCGGAGAAATCGGGGCTACAAAGTGTTTTGATAAAAAGCAGAGGGGTGCGTTGATCTGGAACGCAAACCACATGATATATGTAACCTGGATCAAAAGACAAGACGGTATTAGTCAGTTCTAATAATATTTACTGATAACAGGAGCAGCGCATTATAATACCAAAGCTGCACATGATACAGATGTGTTTAAACCTATTACGCTGCTTAAAGTGACAAAAGCTTCTAAAGTGACTGCGTCTGCAGACACTGCTTATCATAGAACAGTTAAATAAAAAAAGCTCCTTTGATGTTCTTATCCTTTTTTACAAGAATTTGCTGTTTAGATCTTTAAATATGACTATTTTCTACTTTATGCTAATTATTGCATCCGGGGAACTGATATATTAGGGGATCACCTAAAACATTTATCTCAAATTATCGATTGAATTCCCTTGTCATGTTGGGAGAAATATAGATGCTGACATTGCTGACCACTTTCTGAAAATGCCAATGCATAGCTATCTTTGACGTCAGAACATTCTGTAGTTGGAACAAGCATATACTGAAGTCTGAGCTGCATATTTGTTCTAGGTCAGTCATTCAAAGTTCTGCAGCCATTGGAAGAGCATGTCAGCCAGCGCTTTAGAATCTGGAGGAGTTACCTAATGGGGAGGATCATAATTTATTTTGAAAAGCTCAACTCCAGGTATTTCTGTTTATCTAATCCTGATGTTTGCTTAGATCTGCCACACAACCAGCCAGCCTGGTGACCTGAATTTTTTCCTACTAAAGTTAGGAAAGATAGCTCGGTCACCTTCCTGCCCCCAGCCTGTGAATGGACAGTGAAAGAACAGCAGTACACTGAAAAAGTTATCTCTCTGCTTTCTACTCCTGTTAGCATGCTTTCTGACAGTAACTTTGCATGCAGGACACCTGATTGGTCCCAAGTATTACCCTTTTCCAGTCTGAGTGCATTGCTTACATTATGCACTATAGGTTTACAGGTTGCAAGAGTCTAAAATTAAATAAAATTCTGTTTAATTTACAAATACATGTAAAGAATAGCCCGAAGCAAAAAATAAATAAATAATAATAACGTAGGGCTAGCATGACAGGGAAACAGGTGAATCAGGGAGAGGGAGGGTGTAAGAGTCCAGGACTTACTACGCATGCACCAATAGTGTGTTGCCACAAGAGGAAATATGTGCCAACTGAGCTTGCGCCAGAGACGCCTCAGGGCGCCGACCCGCACCTGCGCAGAAGACTTGATGGAAAAGGGCAGGAAAATGCCCAGGGCGCACACAGAAAGTGACCTCAACCTGATGGAAAAAGGCAGGAAAATCCTCAGGAGGCGCACAGGAAGTGACCTCAAACTTCCCTATATAAGCCCAGCCCAGACACTGCCAAATTGCTGGATTATCTTCAGTCCCCCCTTGTTCCTGTGCTAGTGTGTGATCTGTCTGAACCTGTTGTGATCTGGAAACCTGTTTGACTACTCTTGATTGCTGTTTGCCTTTGACGCAGGGGCGGATCCAGGGGGGAGCAACAGGGCAATTGCTCCCCCCGAGAACATACGAGCGGGTGAGCCGGCGGGTGAGCAAGTTATAATGCTGCCAGCCCGGGCGGACGGCTGGCATGTGACTGAGGCTGAGCGAGCAGGCAGGTGTTGAAACCGCTCCCCTTCTGAATATGTGACTGAAGGGACGTTGCGTCGCGGCCATCTTGGTACTCCCACACTCGTCCACAGTAAGTCAGCAAGCGGACATCTTTATACACCCACCACAGTCTTGCTTTTCACAGTTATTTTTAACAGTAAACTCAACTTATATTTCACTAAATAAGCTGAGTTTACTGTTAAAATAACTGTGAAAAGCAAGACTCCGGTGGGTGTATAAAGATGTCTGCTTGCCGACTTCTAACTCTAGTCTTACTGCTGACAAGTGAGGGTGTACCAAGATGGCCGCAATGCAACATCACTTTGCTTGCATATTCTGATGAGTTACATGAGGTAATGAGTTACATTATCTCTCACTGCCCACCCTCACTCTGGGACACATCCACTGGCAAGTGACAATCCGCATCTTGTGGCAGGCGACCTTGGCAAGTGACAATCCGCATCTTGTGGCAGGCGACATTGGCAAGTGACAATCCGCATCTTGTGGCAGGCGACATTGGCAAGTGACAATCCGCATCTTGTGGCAGGCGATATTGGCAAGTAACAATCCGCATCTTGTGGCAGGCGACATTGGCAAGTGATAATCTGCATCTTGTGGCAGGCGACATTGGCAAGTGACAATCCACATTTGGTGGCAGAGGATGTGGTAAGTGACATGGCAAGTGACAATCTGCATTTGGTGGCAGCCAACAGTGGCAAGTGACACGCTGCATCTGGTGACAGGTGACGGTAGCAAGTGACACGCTCAGGGTTCCCACTGATTCTGCATTATGGTGAGTTGAACGATTCCATTTTACATTACAATGTAATAATAGAAATAATGCGCTTCAGTCATCCTGACACCATCAACCATGGCACTGTGATGATTGAAGCGCCAACACCAGCCATTGCCCCGACGAATTGCCTGCAAAATTTTGTGGCAGTGCCCCTCCCGAGTCTAGGCTCTGGATCCCCCCCTGCTTTGACCTCGGATTTGTACCTTAACCATTCTACTTCTTTGCCCCTTTTGTACTCAGCTGCCAGATTGGAACCGACCCCCGCTGGGATCTTGACCATTCTTCTTCTGATTAACCCTTTTATGCTTTGTTGCCCAACTGGACTTGACCTCGGCTCGGATCCCAGACTAAGGCTTGCACGGTGCTCCGGACCCTTGGCACCCCTGCCACTCGGTGTCCCCACCAAGTCTCCGTCTCCATCTCCAGAGGCTTTAAGGACCCCAGGTGCAAGGGAGGGTCTCACATCAGGTACGTGGCCCTTGTGACAGAGGGTTAATTGATAAGCTAAGAAAAGGGGAGAGTCGCTTACTGAGAATGGTGGGTTTCACAGTGGGAGGAGGGTCTGCAGGAGGTCTTTTGAGGAGGATAGTTAAGTTCCCAGAGAAGAACCGTTGAGGAAGAATGTGCTCGCCACTTCTGCACTGAATCAGTTCATCTTTAGGTGGTCATAGTGGCCTGGCAGTTGGGGTCTTTGGAGGCATTTAAAAAATCTGCTGTGCTTATCTTATTAGGGACCCACCTAAGGTATGGAGTGCCCTGTGGAATGCCAGTCAAAGCGGAGTTCCGCCCGCCCCTTTAAAAATTAAAAGTCAGCAGCTACACATACTGTAGCTGCTGACCTTTAACATTAGGATACTTACCTGTCCTGGAGTACAGCGATGTTGGCACTGCAGCTGATGTTTACATCGGCTGGTCAAGTGTTGCCGTCGCCATTGTGGGTAAGGGAACCCGGCAGTGTAGCCTTTCGGCTTCACGGGCCGGTCCCTACTGTGCATGAGCAAAGCACGCTGCACCCTCTCACTGGCCTGGCAGAATGGGGGAGGAGGAGGGGGCCAAGCTGCTGCTCCCCCCCCCCCCCCCGAAAGTTGCAAAAAAGTGGCATCGGAGGGGAGGAGGAATCAGATAAACGGAAGTTCCACTTTTGGGTGGAACTCCACTTTAATGGTGTGTTTACTGGTAAGTTGAACTGAGAGGTGTCAGAGAGTCAGAGAGTTGAGGTTATCCCTGGGACAGTGAGGTGCGGCTGGGGACCATGTAAGTAGTTACGAAGATATAAAGTGGATGCTTGATACTTTGTGCCTCCAGAGATCTGAAGCCTTATGTTTATTGTTACTGTAATGTTAAAGTAGAAGTCCAGCCTAACACTAAAATTACTACATCTATAGACATCCACGATCTAACACTAACCTAATCTAGCCCTGCAAAGAAGAAATCAGTATACATACCCTTTCTGAAGCTGCTCAGGTCCGGTCCCACGCTGAGCTGTCAGCTGCGGCTTTGCTGTGGATCTTGGTGCAGAGGACACAGACATCAACGGAAGCCCCATAGTAAGTCTATCGGTGACGTCACTTCCCATTCATTTCCCTGCCGTTGTCGGCTGTGTCCTCTGCAGAGCTTCCACCGCTGGTGACCGGACCGGAGCAGCTTTAATAAAGGTATGTATACTGACTTCTTCTTTACAGGGTTAGATCGGTTAGTGTTAGATCGTGGATGTCTGTAGATGTAGCAATTTTAGTGTTAGGCTGGACTTCCACTTTAATATTGTTTCTGTTTTAAGGAATGCTTGTTATATTTGGTTATTGGTTAATAAATGGCCGCTGTGGCCAATTTTACTCCAAAATGGTTATTGCAGTTTAGTTGGGGCATAAGGGTTGGGGTAGGATAGCAGCCATTATTACGTTGGGCTGATGATATCTCTTACTTTAGTCAAGAGTTTTAATAGATTGATTTTCATCGATTTCATCAGTGGTTTGTTTAGGATTTACAGAAGAGCCCTGGGGCCATCCTAAAATGTATTAAACTTCAAAGTCAGATTTCTGAGATTACAAGAAGTAAGAATTCTGAGATTCAAAGTCAGAATTCTGAGATTCAAAGTCAGAATTCTGAGTTTCAAAGTCGGAATTCTGAGTTTCAAATTCAGAATTTTGAGATTTAGGCTGGGTTCACACTAGTGCGAATTGTATGCTGCTTATCCGTATCCAATTTGCAATAGCAGGAGATTATGACTGGCTCTCTATGGAGCCGGTTCACATATCTCCGTTGTGGCTCCAGTGCCAATTTGCCCCGGGTGCTGTACATCTTTTGGACCAAAAGGTCCGACCAATTGGACCAATTTCAGGTCCGAATTCAGCCAAAAATTTGGGCTGAAACAGTGAACGAGGATGCACCGGACCCCTGCTGTGAGCTGCTTGCGGCTTAGATGTGAACCCAGCCTAAAAGTTACAATTATGAGTTTCAAAATCAGAATTCTAAGATTAAAAGTCAGAATTCCTAGATTCAAAGTCACAATTCGAAGTTTACACATGCAGTAGTCTATATTAGGAGTGTTGTGATGTCTAAAATTATAGTGGCATGGGATTAAAAGCAGAATTCTGAGTTTCAAAGTCAGAATTCTGAGATTAAAAGTCAGAATTCCTAGATTCAAAGTCAGAATTCTGCAGTAGCCTCTATTAGGAGTGTTGTGTAAGATTATAGTGCAAATGCGCCACAATATAGTACCACCCACAAACACTGACCAGGGCTTTTCCGTAAGTATCTGCCTAAAGTTCAGCTTTATTTTTAATTTTTTTTTTAGAGAATATGGGAGCCCAGTAAACAGCATTTTTCATTGTGTTTCTGATGTTTTGCTGGGAACATGTTATATCACCAGTTTAGATGTACAGTCAGGTCCATAAATATTGGGACATCAACACACTTCTAATCTTTTTGTCTCTATACACCACCACAATGGATTTGAAATGAAACTAACAAGGTGTGCTTTAGCTGCAGACTTTCAGCTTTAATTTGAGGGTATTTACATCCAAATCAGGTGAACAGTGTAGGAATTACAACAGTTTGTATATGTGCCTCCCACTTTTTAAGGGACCAAAAGTAATGGGACAGATTAACAATCATCCATCAAACTTTCACTTTTTAATACTTGGTTGCAAATCCTTTGCAGTCAATTACAGCCTGAAGTCTGGAAAGCATAGACATCACCAGACGCTGGGTTTCATCCCTGGTGATGCTCTCTCCAGGCCTCTACTGCAACTGTCTTCAGTTCCTGCTTGTTCTTGGGGCATTTTCCCTTCAGTTTTGTCTTCAGCAAGTGAAATGCATGCTTCACTGATGAGGTGGTATGCTTTGGATCATGAGCAGTTCCTTTCCTTCTCCATACTCTTCTCTTCCCATCACTCTGGTACAAGTTGATCTTGGTCTCATCTGTCCATAGGATGCTGTTCCGGAACTGTGAAGGCTTTTTTAGATGTTGTTTGGCAAACTCTAATCTGGCCTTCCTGTTTTTGAGGCTCACCAATGGTTTACATCTTGTGGTGAACCCTCTGTATTCACTTTGGTGAAGTCTTCTCTTGATTGTTGACTTTGACACACATACACCTACCTCCTGGAGAGTGTTCTTGATCTGGCCAACTGTTGTGAAGGGTGCTTTCTTCACCAGGGAAAGAATTCTTCGGTCATCCACCACAGTTGCTTTCTGCGGTCTTCCAGGTCTTTTGGTGTTGCTCACCGGTGCGTTCTTTCTTGTTAAGGATGTTCCAAACAGTTGATTTGGCCACACCTAATGTTTTTGCTATCTCTCTGATGGATTTGTTTTGTTTTTTCAGCCTAATGATGGCTTGCTTCACTTATGGTGACAGCTCTATGGATCTCATATTGAGAGTTGACAGCAACAGATTCTAAATGCAAATAGCACACTTGAAATGAACTCTGGACCTTTTATCATCTCCTTGTAAATGGGATAATGAGTGAATAACACACACCTGGCCATGGAACAGCTGAGCAGTCAATTGTCCGATTACTTTTGGTCCCTTAAAAGGTGGGAGGCACATATACAAACTGTTGTAATTCCTACACTGTTCACCTGATTTGGATGTAAATACCCTCAAATTAAAGCTGAAAGTTTGCAGTTAAAGCACATCTTGTTTGTTTCATTTCAAATCCATTGTGGTGGTGTATAGAGCCAAAAAGATTAGAATTGTGTCGATGTCCCAATATTTATGGACCTGACTGTAAATAGTGCTTCGAGGAGGTTTTCTTTAAATCTCAAGGAACCAAATTCCATGGTATTCTCCTGGGAGGCCAAGAGAATAGTTGAGTCTTTCCCCACCAGACTGCATTGGAGCCTCTTCTTACTGTGGAAATTAAAAGCAGGAGCTGTGGAACAGTGACAAAAATCTGCATTACGTTATGCCATTCCTTTTTTCCTTAAAGATGTTATAATACATGGTTCTTGAAAAATATCCAGCGAACATCATCAAAGTGGTAGACACACTTTATAAAGAACAATAGTTTTTTGAAGGGGGCGACTGGGCGGGCGGCCCATCTTGTTTCCTAATCCCTTTTAATGCCAGTTCAAGTAGATGAAAAAAAAAAAAAACTAGTTCTTGTTTTTCTGAAGTGCAGATATAATTTGGGTTCGGTAAGCGGAGCCAGCAGCATTAAATATGAACGCACTAAGCTGTTTTAACCCTAAGTCAGTCAGAGTAAATGAACATAACGTACTGGAAAGGCACAATACAGAGCTATCTTAAACTGTCATTATCTTTTCATTTTCCATGGATTACACAAGAACAGTTGTTTTTCCTCGTGTCGTGGTGTATATTTCCATGTACAAACCCATTAGAGAAAGTGGAAAAAATCAGGACCACAAGATATTAAAAGGCCAACTCCAGCCAAAAGTGGTATTTATGTTTTCAGCAGGCACTGGTGGGTTGGAACCATAGCAGGATTCTTATAACTTCAGAGACTCCAGTGGTGACCGTCGCTCAGGGTAGTTTGTGCACGGTCCCACATTGTAAAATTGCCATTCGGCAATTTAAAAAAACAAAAAACCATCACAGATCATAGATCAGAGAAAGGTAAGCATTGTCCCTAGTCTGAAAGAGCCAGAAAAAATTTGTTCAGTCTATTATGAAGACAGACTGAGTTGCTACGCTCAAGGCACTCTGATCCCCTGCTTCACTGACTGGCTACAAGTGGTCTGTGACCGGCTCTACATACATGGAAATCCAACAAAGAAAAAGAGGCCAAAGACGGCAGAGGAGCAAGTGGGACAGCCTATCATACTGGAAAAGTACACATATGATTCATACCAGGCTTTTATGATGGAGAGTGGTCTCTAATATGGAGAATTCAGTGTGGGACTTTGACACCACTCTTTGGCTTCAAATATGTGCGAAGCAGTAAGGGTGCCATACCAATGGTCATAGAGTGCAAAACAGTCTTCTATTAAATGGTTAGTGAAATCAGAGAGCCAACGTGTTTTGGGGGTTAAAGTGGAAGATATTAGTGATTACTTCATGGTACCTACATTCAAAACTATAGACAGAGAAAGATTTGTTCCCCTTGGATACGGACTTTAAAGGCACTTAAATTCATATAGTGGTCAAAATTAAAGTAGAAAAATAATTTATTACACTTAATTAAAATAGGTTACATGGAGTGTACAAGACCACAAACAACTGATGGTACATCAACTGTAGCATTGTAATGCTATAGACAGATATCTTTCAGGGTGAAAGATATCTGTCTACATCTGTCTACATCTGTCTTGTACACTCCATGTAACCTATTTTAATTATGTGTAGTAAATGATTTTTCTACTTTAATTTTGGCTGCTATATGAAAGTGCCTTTAAAGTCCTTATCCAAGGGGAACAAATCTTTCTCTGTCTGGGGGTTAAAGTGCTCCGCTTTCATCAGGGCTTCTATATTATGTTATGTACCCTCCAAATTTATGTAATGGTTGTATTTTTCAAATTGTATATTAATACCAGTAAAAGGTAAAAGCTTGCTCATAACACTTCAAAGCTGTTACTATCTCATTTTATAAAGACAAGCCTTACCTAAATTCCACTAAGTCCAGTCACATGTGAGTTCACATAACATATAATATATAAGTTCAGCAGCAAAAGGTGGATCACCGCACACTGGTATTCGATAAATCTACAAAACTTTATTTGCTAAAAATTAAAAGTCCACAGAACACACAAGGAGAGCAAATGTTGACGTGTTTCACGTCAACGGGCATAACAATTGGAACAAAGAACCCCTTAATCAGGCTTTATTTTGGACCCCCGCCCCGTAGATACAACGGAATTTGAGAAGAATACTCCTAAATAAGGGAAATCTCCTTCAAGACAATTTTCACCAGAACAGATGTGTCTAATGGCAGATTTCCCCTCAATTTATGCTCTGGCAATAATTTTTAATTATCACTATCTGTCATGGTGACAGTGGTCACCTGAACAACATTTTCAACAAATTGAGTTTCCCTAGCAGGGCCAACAACAACTAGAGAAATATGATGGAGGTCCTAACTTTTCCCCACTTTAGCCAAAACTATTTTTTTTTTAAATTTTGCCTTTAGATATGCTTAAATACTATACATTTTGGTTTCAGTTACCTAAAAGGACTTCAAAATATTTTCTTTTAAACAAGGGAGGCTGTAGCATCTGCAAGTGAATATACAGTATAGTACAAAATACCGGTAAGTATGGAAGAAAAAGGTTGTGAATGCTAAAATGGAACTTGTTACCAACAGTATTTGAACTGAAAACTTGAACTGAAAACTCGGAACTGAAACAGTAAAAAAAAGGTAAGATTTACAATATAATGTTTCAAGTCTCAGTAGTCTCAATACCACTAGTTCCTAGACACTGCATAGGCTGTGCCCTTATATATTATCATATTTTGTTGAGCTCAAACAGCTGTTTCCATTATATCTCAGCTGCATGTGCTTATTATTCTGCTACCGGTCAATAAGGGTCTTGCTTGTATGAAGCTGTGTGTCTACCTCCCTACCTCTAGGACAGCTCCTGTACTTGATTTATTTTTGTATTCTTTTGTAAAGGAAACACACATCATAAATAGCTGTAAGTATCTTGGATTAGGGTTAGCATCAATCCATCTCAGAACTCAGATGTTGAAATTTGGACCAAGTAGCGTCCACAAAGCATTTGTGGTATTGGGAGATCTTGGTGGGAGAGGTCTTGACTTTTGACCATTAACCAGACATTTGGTCACATGAATAATGCAGAAGCAGATGTCTACAGGGTGGTCCGTGGGTCCGGACCCAAAACAATTTTATCTATAGCCAAACCCAATCATATCTACGTATAACCCATACTTTTTCAGTCTTGTATAAAATATGGAATGGTTAAAACCCCTGTTATTTTTTTCATGCTGTTTGTTATCCATTGAGGAAAATGTATTTCAATTGACCTCAAATAGCATGAGAAAGTGAAAAGAAATCTCTCCAATGTAAAAGGAAATCAACTCCTAGTTGTCACCCTATCAAGTGTCCCATTTGGAAGATTTTCTTTCACTTCTTGTTTTGCTGACAACACTACAATTTTGAATTTCCCATCACTTTCTGTTCCATTGCCAATGGTCACCAGGAAAAACAGAAAACCTAAATATCTAGGAACATACAACAATAAAAAGCTGATGGTGGTTGTAACCATTCATTTTTTATCCAAAACTAAAAGTTTTCATCATGAATACACTTTATGGAAGTCATCCCTACAACATCATATGGGACATTGTTATGGCAAACCCAGCCAAGACCAGATTGCTCAGTCTTATGGCTAGAAACATAGTAGGCCTACTCTAATGACCATTTTTCTGCTCTATCTGACCATTGATCTCTGGATAATTGGCTGTGTTGAAGAGGAGAGATATTCCCAATTCAAGGCAAAAGAAAAAGCTAGTGTGGCAGCAGAGGGTAATTTAAAGGAAATTTCAGGAGGGATTCCCGCAACAACACTGTCTGTGTTGATGGGGGGAATCTAGCGAATTTTTATCCTGAAACCTGTGGTTGTGGGTAAAAAATTTGTGTATGGCCATCCTCAGGGCCAGAGGCACAAATAGCATGGATACCTTGTCAGCACATGCACTGCTCTACAGAGGATTACTAGAGTCTGAAATTAAGTCAAACCAGGAACCCTGCCCTAAGATGTATTGTCCCTAACCAAATTTAGTGTTTTGCAGTTAGGCTGTAGACAGCTTTGTTTATGTTATCTCTGTTCATTGGGTTTCTCCCAAGCCCAGGACATTGATTACTGCTACTGATGAGTTACAATGCATTGAGGTATGAATTTTTATTCTGCCCTCTCCTATCACTTAAGTGGGGACCACACTATAAGAAAATGGGAAGACAAAAGTTCGTACAAGGCATGATTGTTCGAATTTCGTACTGTGTGGTAGGGGGGCAGTACAGAAAGAGTCCCCATCTGTTAGGGTAGCACCAGTCTTATGGGGCGGACTGGACTGAGAGGCAAATTAGTCTAGCGCCCCCATAAAGCGGCCGCACTGCTTCCGATATGCCGGAGGCTGGCATTCCGCAACTGTGCAGGGTAGGGAGGGGGGGGGCGCCACTTCTGATTTTGACTGTTCTCTCGTCCTGGACCACAAAACTTCCCCACTGTGCTATATGTTTTCTGCTGCACCATTGGCATGATTATCTTCTTAGTCCTCTCCATAGAATTATCAGAAATTTGTGCTTAGAACTATAGGCAACACTTTTTTTTTCATTTTTGATAGAGTAATAGAGGATTAAAACCCCTTTCAGTTTATTTTTTACCATCCCTGTCCCATTGCAGAGATTTCCCTTCACTTCCTGCCCCATAGCCAAACAGGAAGTGAGAGGAAATCTATGCAAATTAAGGGAATTTAATAGTAAGTAATTCCCATTGCCCCCCCCTCCCCAGGCCCTCAGAACTAGTGTCCCCACTCGAAAATTTAGGGCGGGTCTTAAACAGTAAGGGGTGTGGCCTTGACAGAAAGGGGTGGGTCATATTTAAATTAGGGGGTGCACGAGTTTAGTCAGGCCTAGGGCAGCACAAAACCTAAATACACTACTGCTTTCCAAATGAAAATTTGCGAAGGGACAAACTCATTATTCTTGCACGTGAACAGAACTAAAGATTTTCATTTAACTACTTCAGCCCCGGAAGAATTTACCCTCTTCCTGACCAGGCCATTTTTTGCTATACGGCACTGCGTCGCTTTAACTGACAATTGTGCGGTTGTGCGACGCTGTACCCAAACAAAATTTACGTCCTTTTTACCCACAAAATCTGGTGGTATTTGATCACCTGCAGTTTTTATTTTTTGTGCTATAAACAAAAGAAAAGCGTCAATTTTGAAAAAAACACAATATCTTTTACTTTTTGCTATACTAAATATCCCAAATTGAAAAAAACAAAAACACATTTTTTCCTCAGTTTAGGCCCATATGTATTCTTCTACATATTTTTGGTAAAAAAAAAATCGCAATAAGCGTATATTGATTGGTCTGCATAAAAGTTATAGCGTCTACAAAATAGGGGATAGATTTATGGCATTTTTAATTTTTTTTTACTAGTAAAGGCCGCGATCTGCGATTTTTAGTGGTACTGCGATATTACGGCGGACAAATCGGACACTTTTGCCACATTTTTGGGACCACTGGCCTTTTATACAGCGATCATTGCTCAGGCAACAGAACACTGGACGCTTACATAACTGACTTCAGGTTACCTTTCCCCTTCATCACCGGCACAGCAGTGACGTCACAGAAGGAGTATAGGCGCGCTGAAAACATCGTCCCTGCTCAGCTTGGTTGTTCCCTCTGGGGCCGTTTACATCACACAGGTTGCCTTTCTATCCATCCTGCTGACCACCATCTAGCCGTGGCATCCAGCTGGAGCTGGCAGACTTTGCCAGCAACCAGTATGCTCCCCCTCTGGGAACTAAATTTTCTCCCCTCCATTTCCTTGGATGGTGATTGATGTTCAAACCATCTCCAGACAAGCCACCCAGGTGAGTGTTTCCCCCTTATCCATTCTGAGGTCACTGGTAACGTTCACTACCATTTATTTTAAACTTTGACTGTTCAACCATTTTTTAACTTTATGGAATAAATTGCACTGTTTATGCATACAATACTACGTTGGAATATATTTGATCATTCTTTCAGAGCACTACATTTTGTGTTTTTTTCTTTGACTGTCGCATCTCTTTCCATGCTGTGCTGGCTGCACTGGGTCTGATCCACTTATCTGATTACTCCTCATCAGAGCACTTTACTTGGCCCCTAGACTCGCAGCGCTCCAGGTGTTCTGTGTTTTTTTACCCAAGGAGAATGTAGATGTGAGATGTCCTTTTTGCTTTCCAGATTTTGCCTGGGGGAAGGGAAGTGAGAAGAAGTGTTCTCCTAGCTGTAGGTCTGTAGGTAACACACCTTGTATTCTTTAGGCCTCATGCACACAGGGCATTTTTACAGCTGCGTCAGACATTTTTTTTTCCTTTTTTTTGCAGCTTAAAATCGCCTCTCCATGTTATTCTATGGCCTTATGCGCTCACACAGGCTTTTAAGAGCTGCAAGTGGCATATGCGTTTTCAAGCTGCATAAAAAACCCAGGACCAGCTGTAAAAACGTCTAAAGCTGGTAAAAGCTGCTAAACGTGGCTTAACGCTGGATACAGCTGCGTTAAGCCTCGTCAATCGTTTTTTTTGGTTTTTTTGACATGTCAAAATCAATGGTTCCCTGTGAGAGTTCATTGACTTGAATAGAAGTCGCACCTAGGGTTGCCACCTCATCCCTATAAAACCCAACACATATGAATTACACAGGTTCTGTGGCTGATTAAGATGGTAATTAAACTCACTTGGTGCTTTATCTGCATTAATTTGGCCTCAGAACCTGTGTAATTCATATGTGTTCGGGTTTAAAGGGATGAGGTGGCAACCCTAGTCGCACCAGAAGTCTGATCATGATGATTCGGCTTGCGGTGCGGCTTGTGCGCTGAGGATCTTGAAGGGGAACCCTCACCAAAATAACAAATAAAATAAAAACTTGCGTGGGCTTCCTCCCCAAGACCATACCAGACCCTTCGATCTGGTATGGATTTTAAGGAGAACCCCCACACCCAAAAAATTGGTGTGGGGTCCTCAAGATCCATACCAGACCCTTATGGACAAGCAACCCCCCTCTCTTGGACCAGGCCACATGCCCTCAACATGGGGGTGGGTGCTTTGGAGCAGGGGGGGATCCTGCGCCCCCCCACCCGACAGCACCTTGTCCCCATGTTCATGGGGACAAGGGCCTCTTCCCGACAACCCTGGCCGCTGGTTGTCAGGGCCTGAGGGCAGGGGGCTTATCGGAATCTGGAAGCCCCCTTTAACAAGGGGGCCCCCATATCCCGACCCCCACCCTATATGAATGAGTATGGGGTACATTGTACCCCTACCCATTCACCAAAAAAAGTGTCAAAAATAAAAACAGTACACAGGTTGTTGATAGTAATTTGAAGTAATTTATTAAAACAGCTCCAGCGTCTCTTCTGATTTCTCCTCCTTCTGGCAATGTCTTCATCCTCTTGTTTGTCTCCTTTCTCCTCTGATGTCTTCTCCCGCTGCCAGTTCTCCTCTCTCCGCTGATGTCTTCTCCCACTGCTGGTTCTCCTCTCTCCACTGTCTTCTCCCTCTGCCGGGTCTCCTCTTTCCACTGTTTTCTCCCTCTGTTCTTCCTCCGTTGTTCTCTCAACGCTCTCTCTGGGGTAATTCTAGGGCCACCGTGTGCCACTACTTATATAGCCATGGGGCAGGGCCACCCGGTGACGTCACCACCCCAGCATGTCCCAGGCGGTGACGGGGCCTCCGGGTGACATCACCGGGTCCCCTGCCCCATGGCTATATAAGTAATGGCACACGGTGGACCCAGCATTGCAGTGGAAGAGAGAGCCAGGAGATCATCAGAGGAAGAACAGAGGGAGAAAACATCAGGGAGAGGAGACCCGGCAGAGGGAGAAGACAGTGGAGAGAGGAGCCACTTTAATAAATTACTTTATCAAAAACCTGTGTACTGTTTTTATTTTTGACACTTTTTTTGGGGTGAATGGGTAGGGGTACAATGTACCCCATACTCATTCACATAGGGTGGGGGGCCGGAAGCTGTGGGCCCCCTTGTTAAAGGGGGTTTCCAGATTCCAATAAACCCCCCACCTGCAGACCCCAACAACCCAACGGCCAGGGTTGTTGGGAAGAGACCCTTGTCCCCATCAAAGTGCTTTACCCAGCCCCCATGTTGAGGGCATGTGGCCTGGTATTCTCCAGGGGGGGCGCTCGCTTGTCCTTGTCCTGCTTGGCTGCATGCTGGGATAAGAGCCTGATATGCATCTTGAGGGAGACCCAATGCCATTTTTTTGGTGTGGAGGTTTCCCTTAAAATCCATACCAGAGCGAAGAATCTGGTATGGTCTTGGGGGGGAACCCCACCCCGGTTTTTTTTTTTATTTTGGTGAGAGTTCCCCTTCAAGATCCTCAGCACGCAAGCTGCACCGCAAGTCAGGTTATCTTCTGGTGCGACTTCTATTCAAATCAATGGGCTCTCATAGGGAACCATTGATTTTGAATAGAGGCAGAGAAACGCTGCTAAAAGCTAGCGCGGCTAAACATGCATTAACGCCAATGCAAAAAACGACTAAAAACACGTTTTTACAGCCGCTTTTTCCTGGCGTTGGTAGTGGCTTTGCAGCTCGTTTTTTTCTAACACACTGTGTGCATGAGGCCTTACATTTGGTATAGTTGCCATTCTATCTATTGCTCAATTTTGTAGACTGATTATGCATTCAGCACATGTTTGGTATGTTATAGAGCATGTTGTCAAACTATGGACATGCTACACAGTCTATCGGCATGCAACAAGAGATGATTAGAGACTGAAGAGTTGCAACAGGAGATTGTTAGAGATATATGGGCATGCTACAAGAGATAATCAGAGACTGCAGAGATGCTACAGGATATTGTTAGAGACTAGACACATTACATAAGGCTGCTAGACAGTACTGCTGTTATTTCCCCTTTACATTTGAGTGCTTTTTTTTTTGTGCTCCCAACTGCCCCTTGAAATGTACTTATGCCACATTTGATATTTCTCTCAGTAAGATCCATTCTTAGGCCCCTTTCACACTCAAGTTCTGTCTGTATGTTTTTCATCTGTCTGTTGGTGGATGAAAAATGGACAGCAATGCATTCCTTTGGGCAAACAGATGTAAATGGATTTTGTCCATTTACATCACTTTTTTGTCCGCTTCCTTTCAGGTCTACTTTTTAAACGGAACTAGTCTGCAATTTTGTTCCATTTAAAAATGAAAGCGGATAAAAAAAAACGGTTGTAAACGGGTGAAAAACAGATGTAAACAGATGAAAAACTGATGTTTTCTTAGCAAAAATGTGACTGAACAGATGACGCCCATGTGAAAGGGGCCTAAAAGTTTAGAGGATAAAAAAACATAAGAAAGGGATAGATAGCACAGAAAAGGCAATTTAGTATGAAATAAAGAAATTAACAAACAGTTTAATCGTTAGAAGCCAATCTAAAGAATATTATCTTCTTTGGCTTGAGTAAGCACCAAAACACAGATTACTATCTGCGGGGCCCAGAGGACCACAGAGCAAATGCTGAAGGGATGCAGGTTGGACATTAGAGATCTTTAGGGCTTGATTCTAGATGCACTGAGGCACTTTTCGTAACATTTTCTACTGCAACACCATCATTGTGTAAGAGATCCAAGACTTACATTGACAGGTTTCCCTGTGCAAGGACATGATATTTAGGTCCTACATTTAATTATTATATAAATCATTGAGTGTTTTTTGATTTATATGTTTTTAATATGTCTATTGTGTTGTCAAGTTATAATTGAACGTAATATGCCTTTTTACAAGCTTGGTGGTTGCTTACTCGATATGAGCAAAATTGATTGATTTCACTTTACCAAACTGGAACCAATGGGGAAGGTTGCTGTTGGTGTTTTTTTTTTTTTTTTTTTAATGGTGTATGAGTGTTTTGTTTGGGACTTGGTATGAAGCGTGCAGCTGGGGGGGGGGGGGGTGGCCATGATGCAAATTTTACGAATTGTCAAACAGTGATGGAGGCATTGTACCTACGGGTGCTATGCCTCATGTGAAATCCCAAATCTCCCCTTTCCCCCATGAGTGTTTTGTTTTTACTATTTTAGTGTGTTTTGTTATTTATTTGGAAACAGTTGGATGAAGTAATCCTTATTTCTAAGTGCTTGTGATATATTGAGTCTTAAAAAAAAGTGATCAGGCTATCCACATTAAAGTATTTCACATGTTTAACAGCCTTCACTGACCATTGTAGCTGCAGGCACTGTGGAGCAATTTATACTCAAAGTTCACAGCTAAGGCACTGAAGTCATTCTGAGTTGCATTACTGCAGAGCAGGGTGAGCTATGCTGCTGAACCATGGACCATGGATGTTCAGTCTTCAGTAATTCTGCTGTGGACTTTGAGATTGAATTGCTCCACACTGCACACAGCTAACATTCATTCACACTTATGCATTGCAATGTATTTTTACAGTGAAATTATAGAGCTGACCTATACATTGAATGTTTTTTTTGCAATTTTTAAAAACATTCTGTTTATTTAGGTTTTAGATAACAAAACATAGCCCAGGCCCGCTGGGCCAAGCATAACACATAAGGCCAAAGCTTTTTGCAATTTTTTCGCTTGTACTGAATGTGATTTCTGATAATACCATCAGTTGTATGCTATTTGCATACATACTCTTATGTTGTACAACATTTTTTAAACAAAACTGTAAACTAAAGCAGATGTACTTGTAACGTTCCAGGGTGCCTACAATGAGATTTTAGTAGCTGTACAAAATCCAATCTCAACAAGCTGAAAACGCCCCTCCCTGTCAACTATAAACTAAGGGTGGGAACTTTCACTGACTTTTGTTTAAATTCTACATTTTATGTTTGGTCTTGCTCTTTTGATTGCGGTTGAGGGTTTGATAAACATTTTAAACGATCCAGCCGTTGTGTGAAGACAACTCAAAAATGTGTTCAGTTTATTTTAAAATAATAATATTTCTGCTATTAATATATGAAAGATGAGATGTATTTGGACCACATATCAGAAGAATTTGTTTTTATTGACCATGAAAACCAGTCTTTTAACAAATACAGATGGTTTTCAGGCGGGCTGGTCTGCTTTCTAATAATACTTGTCAGTGAAGGATCTAGAAAATTACTCGAAACGTCAAGTTCTTCTTAAAAAGGGCTTGCCGTATTTGAAAATAACAGTGCTAATGCTTAAAATATATGAAAGCTTCACAAAATCACGTTTAGATTGGCACAGAGAAGTCCAGGTCCAACAGGCCACTCGTTACAGTATGTTTTAGGTGGTTAATTATTGCCATATGTTTTCTTGCAGTATTACCATGCAGGATTGGTTACGGTGATGTTCCATCTTATTTCCGGATATCAGTCATGTGACCTTGGCTCATTAATATGTGTCAATGCCCAGTGTACTCAGTCTTTGTTCTCTTTCTGATCCATTTGACAGGTGAAGGAACGTCCTAAATTGTTGAAGAGATCAAGAGCTACTGCACCAAAGCCAATGCACAGTGCAACCCAAGTTTATTTGACAGTGGGGGTGAAGAAGTCTTTTTTTAGGTACTTGCGTGTATTGTCTTAAAATAAGCCTGTGGCTAGGTTATATACATTAAAGTAATCACATGTTCCTAGCAGCAAATGTACTTAAAAACAAGTTTGACCTATGTAGCTGCAGGCACTGTAGGGTAATTCATCCTCAAATTTTTCAAAAGAATTATGAAGATGTTCTGAGTTGCTGTGTCACTACTGGGAGAGGAGAGAAGGGTGAGCTGAGCTTCTATGTAACTGCTGCTAGGGGGAACAGGGTTAGCTGAACTATTAAGTCACTGATGGGAGGGGGAAGCAGGGTGAGCTTAGCTACTGCGTCACCACTAGAAGGGAGGAGCAGGGTGAGCTGAGCTGCTAAGTCATTCTTGGGGGTTGGGTACAAAGTGAACTGAGATCCTGGGAGACTGACTTGAACAACCTCAGTGTTTCTGGTGTGAACTTTTCCATTTTCCAATTCTATCTGAATTTCAAATGTAGTGAAAGGAAACAACTTTATCTAAATTTCTTACCATCCATTCATTCTGTTTTTTTTTTTTTAAATTTTCTCTTTATTGATTTTTAATAGATTTACAAAAACAGAACCTTGGGGCATTCCCCGGCTCAAAAAGTACCATGTAAATCGGTACCTAACAACAGGTTATCTGCCTAAAACAGTGCTGTTATCGACAGAAAAACAGATATGATACAAAAAAACAAAAAAAAAAAAAAAACTAGATATCACTGCTCAACCACTCCATTTGGAGAGATTATAAAAGGAGAATGTGCAACTCGTCTTCGATAGAGGTGAGGTTTCCCAAGAGGGGATTCTGGTACTAGGCCTAGGATATTAAAGGTTCAACTATAGGGGTGTCACAAGGGTCTTAGCAAGTGTTAGCACAGAAGGGGGAGTCAATGGGTGTCAGATATACCGTCTACTCTTGAGCGGCATTAGTGGAGGCAGAGTCAAGCCATAGTTTCCATATTTTGTCAAACTTAGCAGTACACACACGGGAGTGGTATGTGGCTTTATATAATGGTATTGTAGAATTGACCAGGGCTTTCCAAGAGTTCAGAGAGGGCGCATCAGATTGTTTCCATTTTAGTAATATTGCTTTACGGGCGTAAAAGAGTAGAAGTCCTATGAGGGTCTTAGTTGCTGTGCGGTGCGCTAAAGAGCCCACCAGGCCAAGCAAGCAGACCGGTACAGTCAGCGGGATTGGGATTGTTAACAGCGAGGTTATAAATTGCGTCACCTCTACCCAGAAAGAGTGCACTTTGTGGCAGGACCACAACATATGACAGAAACCAGCCTCTAGGTTACCACATTTCCAACAGCTAGGATAGGCCCCAGGATACATTTTGTTCAGCCGTTGCGGCGTTAAATACACCCGGTGTAGAATCCGGAATTGAATTAAACGGTCCTTCACTGCCACTAATTAAAGAAAAGGGTATTCCCACATATCCTCCCAGTCCTCTGTGTCTAGTTCAGGGAAGTCAGCCCTTCATTTATCTTGGAGAGTTTCAAGCCCAAAATGCATTGATGGTAATAGTGCCTTATATATGGTGGATAGGGGTTTTACCAGCTCATCATTCCGGAGGAGGGATTCTAAAGTGGAGTGAAGGAGTAATGGTGGTTGAGATTCGAATTGGGAAGAGAAGGCATGTCTAAGCTGTAGATATCTAAAGAAGTAACAATTGGGTAAGTCATGGTTCTGTTTGAGAGTGTCAAGGGGAAGGATAGCCCCGTCTTTACATATATGGTCGAGTACCTTAATGCCCCTTGTTGCCCATAAGCTCGGATCAGGTATAGTGTGGAACTCAGCGAGGAGCGGATTGAGCCACAAGAGGGTATCCGGGGACCATCTGTTTGGTTCTGTTTTATGTTTACAAACTTGCAATTGCCACACCTTTATCACTGAAGTCATAGAGTGTGTGAGAGTCACAGGTGCTCTGGGACCTCTGTGTAGTGCATTTCTCAGTGATTCAAAGGACCCCAGCGATGCTGCTTCCAGCACCACTGAGGCGTTTGTATCATCAGAGATCACCCAATTATGTGCGTGGACAAGTAGGGCTGCAAAGAAATATTTTTGGAGGTCTGGACAGGCCAGGCCCCCCTCCGTCCAGGGTCTACGGAGGATAGACTTATTAAACCTGGGGGGTCCAGACCTCCATAGGAATGAAGAGAGGATGGCATCTAATTGTGTAAAGAATTTTTTGGGTATCCATACTGGAGTGTGCCTGATGATGTATAGAAAAATAGGAAGGCACTTCATTTTGAATAGGTTTATTCTACCTATAAGAGATAGGGGCAAATTATCCCAAGCTCTTAGTATGGATTTAAGGTTTGATAGAAGGGCAGTGAGGTTCAAGGCAATAATATCTGTCACCTTGGGGGTGATGTTGATCCCCTGGTAACGGATTTTCGAGGCCCAGGACAGGGGTAATTAGGGGTCCCCTGCCTGCTCAGCCGCTGAGTCGATAGGCAGGAGTTGGGATTTTTCCCAGTTGACTTTCAGTCCAGATAAAATTGTAAAACGAGAAAAAATATTAAGAGCTTCTCGAAGGGAGGGCCCAGGGTCGTTAAGAAAAAGCACCAAGTCATCGGCGTATAAAGCTAATTTTTCAACTATGAAGCCCACTCGTATGCCTACCACAGCATTAGAGTTACGGATGGCAGTGGCTAGTGGTTCCATCACCAGGGCGAACAAGAAAGGGGAAAGTGGGCACCCCTGCCTAGTTCCCCATTGTATCTGGAACTGTTCTGAGAGCATGCCCCCTAGTTTAATTTGTGCTGTTGGGGATTTGTATAGAATGGTGATCCATTTACAGAAGGTGGGGCCGAATCCGAAGGCTTGTAGTACTATAAGCATGTAATCCCAAATGACGGTGTCAAAAGCCTTCTCCACATCTAAGGCCACCAAGACCCTAGTCTGGGAGGAGGTTGGAGGAAGTTGCAAATGTGTCAACACTCGTCTCAAATTTATGTCTGTGGATTTTCCAGGCATAAACCCAGTCTGATCTATGTTGATAAGGGAGGGTAATACTTTAACCAATCTAGCAGCAAGAATCTTGGCCAGGATTTTTAAGTCATAATTTAGGAGTGAGATAGGCCTATATGAGGCACAAAGTCTCGGGTCCTTCCCAGGCTTGGGGATGAGAACTATGTGGGCCTGATACAGGGTAGGTGGAAGAAAACCAGTCTCTAGACAGTGCGTGTAGAGGGCTTGTAGTCTGGGGGCCAGCCTCTTTGCGTACGTCCTATACCAGTCTCCCGGTAGACCATCTGGGCCTGGTGTCTTAGCAGGGGGAAGGGATGAGATCACCAATTCGATCTCCAAGGTGGTGATCTGGGCATCCAGAGCCTTCACATCTTCCTGCTCTAGAGAGGGAAGGGAGAGATTCCGGATTTCCTCTGTCATGAGTTCAGTAGAGACAGGCAGAGATTGGCTATACAGTTCCTGAAGTATGGCTTCTGTGCCCATAATCGTCTCCCCGTCAGGTGTATGTAGTTCAGATACCACCATCTGGTAACGTGGGTCAGCAACTAGATTAGCTAACAGTCTGCCGTTCTTGTCACCTGACTCAAAAATTCTACCGGCCAATAAAGTTACATCATTGTTTGTTAAGGTGGTATATTGGAGGTTTAACTCTTTTCTCGCCTGTGCCAATAGCAGATAGGCCTCTGGAGAGGGGCTACGTGCGAAGCAGTCGGCCGCTTCAGATGCACGGTCTTCGAGTTGTGAAGTCAGGAATTTATAGTCAGCCCTTGCCGCTTTGATGGCCGAAATGTAGTAACCCCTCGTGGTTGCTTTAAAAGCTTCCCATACCGTCTCTACAGAAGCCGTATCCTCACTGGCAGGCCAGTAAGAGTCCAATAGTGGAGTGACAATTTCTGCAACTGTTTCATCTTGTATCCACTGAGGAGCCAATCTCCAGGTGCCTGGGTCATTCCTCTCACCCACACCGAGGCGTATCTCCAAGGGGGAATGGTCTGATAGCCCCGTCGGGAGATAGGATGTCTCGGATAACTTTGAGAGAACAGAAGCGCTGCCAAATGCCAGGTCGATCCTTGAGCTCGATTTATGAGATGAGGACAAGTGTGAAAAGGCCTTGGCAGAAGCGTGCCTCCATCTCCAAAGTTCAGTGAGGGGGCGAAAGTGTCAGCCCAGTGCCTGAGATCCAGGTTCCCCTTACGCTGTGTGTTAGAGGAGTCAAGGACAGCATCTACAATGGAGTTAAAATCCCCCCCAATTAATACGTGAGCAGATTGGAAGGGTGCAAGTTTCTCATAGAGAGTGTATAGTATGGAGAAGTCTACTGGGGGGGGGTAAATAGACATTTACCAATGCCCACAAAACTGTATGTATTTCCAGCAATAAAATGATATACCTTATTCCAGGGTCTGTAATGACCCTTACAACCTTACAGGGAAGAGACTTGTTAATGAGTATTCCTACCCCTCGGGTATAGGTGGAGTAGGTAGCGTGAAAAGCTTGTCGGATCCATGCCCTGCGCAAGGCTAGGACTTTACTGCCAGTCAAATGCGTTTCCTGGAGAAACAATATATGAGGTTTGTGTGTGTTGAGGTATTTAAACAATAAGGACCTTTTGAATTTGTTATTAAGCCCCCGTACATTCCAAGAGAGCAGCGTAATTTCAGACATTAGTACACCTGTGAAAAAAGTTGGTGACTTAATAGTACCCAAGGGGCATAAAACTAAGTGTATCACGACCCTGGAGTGCAGTCACAGCGCTCTATCAGAGTTTACAAGTTTGTTCAATTTGTGGCTTAAACTCGTAGGGTAGCCACTTCCGTTGGCATGCGTCCCATCTCGAGAAGAGGGGACGGGCGGTAATTCCTCCAGGTTGATGGAAAGCACCCGGTCTCCCACTTCTTAGAGAGAAGCCGTGGGGATCAAGTGTGAACCTCTTATCGATGTATCCTTGGGGAGGCTCCGGCGCTTACAGGAAGTCTGGTAGGATAGAGTTGGCAAGGATGTGGGAAATCCGTGCATCAGATAACTTTTGTAGGGAAAGTGCTTCAATGCAATTTGATCAGCCAGTCATCAGCATCCGCTGGGTTGTCGAAGAACCGGATTGTTCCGTCATGTTGAACCCGCAGGCGGCTAGGGTAGAGCATGCTGTACTTTATGTTCTTATCTCTGAGCCGTCTACGAACATCATTGAAGGTTTTTCTCTTCCGCTGTAAGTCAGCCGAAAAATCAGGGAAGAGGAGCACAGAGGCATTTCCATATTTGAGTGCGGGATGTTTGCGAGCTTCAGAGAGAATCCTGTTCCTGTCCCGGTAGTTAAGGAAGCGGACCAGAAAAGGCCTGGGAGGGTTTCCAGGAATGGCACGGCCCGTGGGCACCCGATGGGCCCTTTCTACCACGTAGGTAGGTGGGACGTCCGTAAGGCCCAGGAGGTTTTTAAAGAACTCCTCCACAAATTTGGCCGGGCGATCCCCTTCCTCTTTCTCGGGTAGCCCCAGGACTCTGATATTGTTGCGCCTGAGGCGGTTTTCAGCGTCATCAGACTTTGCGACAAGGGACTGTACAGTGCGCTGCAATTCGGCAATGGAGGTGGCATGGGTGGCTGTAAGAGCTTCGGTGGCTGATATTCTAGACTCAGTTTCGGACATTCTCCCCCTTATTTTGTCGAGGTCATTCCTTATAAGGTTGCACTCCTCCGCAAGATGGTCAATGAGCACCAGCAGTGAGGTCCTGCTCCGCTCGATCGCAGCAAGGATCATGGCTGTACTATCAGGAGGCAGTGGGGCTGATATTTCCGCCTCCGGGGCCCCCCCAGGACCCATCTCCATTTCCGCCAATAAAACCCGGAGTCGTCCGATCAGTGTGGGATCCGGCAACGGGGAAGGGGGCGGTGGTAGCCGGAGCGGTGAATTGACTGTAGTTCATTCTGTTTTTTAAAGCATACCCAGCCATACCTGATAGAAAGCAGCTTCTTGACATAATGTTATCACCAGCATGTTTTTGCACCACTCATACTGAATCATTTTGACAGTTTACAATAGAACTCTCTATTTGTCTCATCTGACCATGACAGTCTATATGTCCATACCTTACTTGCTGTATTACGAACATGCAAATTACAAAAATATTGTTTTCTTGCTAGGATTTCTGACTTCAGTAAAATATCAATTGTAAATAAAGTAAACTCTAGAGCTTTCTCCTCAAAAGCAGTTTAGGAACATGCTTTGTATGCAGTCGTTACCAAAATTGAATCTTAGAAAAGCAATACCCCAAAAAAAAAAAAAAAAATCACCATCAATATTGTTACATCAGGAGGAGCTTGTTATCTCATCACATTTCGTAGGTTGGACTTTACTTCATCAGAGAATGTTTAGAGGGAATACTCTAAAACAATATGAATATGTACAGTTGTCAAAGGACAGGGGTGTCAAACTCAATTTCGTCGTGGGTAGCATCAGCAGTATGGCTGCCCTACAAGGGCCGGTTGTATGTGGGGTGCGCAATGTAAAGAGTGCTGGGTTGAGGAGTGCATTATGTACAGAGTGCAGAGCTCGTGATTATGCTATGTAAAGAGTGCAGGGTTCAGGAGTGCGTTATGCGCAGACTGTAGGGTTCAGGAGTGTGTTATGATATCAGGGGTGTGCTGTTTACAGAATGCAGGGATCAGAAGTGCGGTATGCACAAAGTGCAGAGTTCAGGAGTGTATGTACAGAGTTAAGGGGTGTGCTGTGTACAGAGTGCAGGGTTCAGAAGTGTGTTATGTACAGAGTTCAGTGGTGTGCTGTGTACGGAGTGCAGGGATCAGGAGTGCGGTATGCCCAGAGTGCAGAATTCAGGAGTGTATGTACAGAGTTCTGAGTTGTGCTGTGTACAGAGTGCAGGGTTCAGGAGTGCATTATGTACAGAGTGCAGGGTTCTAGACTGTGTTATGCACAGAGTGTAGAGTTCAAGAGTGTGTTATGTACAAAGTGCAGAGTTCAGGGGTGTGCTGTGTACAGTGCAGGGTTTAGGGATGAAATACACAGTGTGCAACCCCAAACCCCCCTCCATGAAGCGTCCTCGCATCTCTCTCCCCTACCTTGCCTGGCTCAAGTACCTCCCTGTGTAGGCAGCGCTACCTCACTTTGCAGGGAGCAGGAGCAGAGGGTGAGAGCTGGAGGTGTCGGAGTTCTGCCACGGTCCGGCTGCAAAACTGGGTGAAAGGGCCAAATGACAAGGCCAGATTTGGCCTGCGAGCCTTGTGTTTGACATATGCGTCATAGGATATCCAATAACAGATTTGCGCAGAAGAGCCACATCATATGTGTTGGGCTTAAACCACAGATGTGACCCTTCTGTATAAATCTTTTATTGGATGTTATTGCATATCCTATGACAACTGTACATATTCATTTTGTTTTAGATTAATACCTATGAGCGTCATCTGAACAAGTGAACTCCAGTCTAAAAGAGACGTGTTGATGAAATAAACTCCACCTACCAACTATTGATTGTTGTATTAACTATATCTATGTGACAAGATGATATCCTCCTAATTGTGTTTAGCTGTGCAATATGGCTTAGTTTTTCATGGGGAAGTACTAAGGGGGATGTATTGTGATTGTAGCTAAAATTGGGTTCTTACACAAAATACCATGTTTTATAGATTTTTAGATTATTTAATTAAATGCTTTTTAATAGAAGGACTTGCTTGGTTGATTTGGAGCCAATAAAGTTCCAGTTTTTTGGGATATTTTTGTGTGATATCTAAAGGATGTCGGTACCTGTGAACTATTACGTTGGTGACAATGCACTTTGATGCATTTGGGTTTTTGTAGTACAATAGCCTGACTTTTTAATTTATTATTTTTCAGGAAATGCAAAATGCAAAAAAAAAAGATAAATATTAATTTATGTAAATAATAATTTTGATTAAAAAAAAAATATAATCATAACTCAAAGTTTGCACTAAATAAAACAGAGGTTACAAAATGTGAAATTGTGTATGTGGACATAGATAAAAAAGAGTCAAATCAAAACTTTAAAGCAGATACTGTTACGGTATCACATTACCAAATTCAAGTCCTTAGATAAGATGTTCAAACCACTTATTGCAGCTTCTTTTTTTCTTTACTGTAATGTGGTCATTCTTTTTATAAGCTGGCACATCCTGCAGCAGTTGACTAGATCTGGGCCATGGTTTCAGGTGGGTCATACCGGAAGAAGCTTGAGGCAGGGTATCTTTGGCTTTAAAGTGAACCTATGGTGTGGTTTCATGGTGTTAGGCTGGCTCACATCCAGGATAGTCTGCAAAAAAATTCAGTGTCTTTGCAGAATGCCCTGAAATCATAGAGTGCTCTGTATAGAAATTTGGACCAAGTAAGAACAAGCCCTTTCCTCTCATGTATCAGGCTAATGCTAACACTCTGTATTCCTTGTACCGTCATCATTCTGGAGGAATCTTTCTCAATTTTTTTTACCCTGGATCAACCCTTCAAATATTTTTTAGGTCTTGGAGAACCCTTGCTAAGTGTGAATATACCTACAACTCATGTGTAGCACCACCCCTGTAAGGGTCGCTGGAATTTCAGGTCCTCCCTTACACACAGCCAGGCAACTGGGATTTTTTTTTTTTTTGCAGCTTTCATGCAGACTCAAGAATCAGTCCAGGGGATGTTTGTTTTTGTTTTTTTATTTAGGGGGATAAAACTTGGATTAGGAGTTGGAACACAGTATATCCAGATCTGTAAAACTTAAAGGCAACCTTAAGGACTTGCTAATCCCTCTGGCTGCTAGATAGTAACATCAAAAATACTGTTCTCCTGTGGGATTGATGATACAGCAGAACAAAAAGCAACAACGTTCCAACTGTTGAATACCAGATGTTGCTCCATAGAGAAATGCCAATCCACCTGGCTGCTCTTGTTCTCCCAGCTAGAAGGTGAAGTGTGAGCTGTCACTAAGCTGTCTCTTGGTCATGGGGAATTGAAGTATTGCACCTTGCTGACCACCTCTATCCAGGCTTGGGGTGTGATGAAATGAAGTTACTCAGTCTCTCTTTAGTAAATTCTGAAGTCCAAGTGGCTGCTGCACAGGCTTTCTGCTATACAGGCCCAGATCTTGACTGTTAGGGTAGATTCAGCTAAGCCTAGCTGAGGCTGGAAAGAGTGTAAGGCTTCAGCTGCTCCTTCTCTCTCTCTCTCTCTCTCGTCTTCTCCTCTTCTCCTGTCCTGTCTTCTGCCCAGGGGCAAAGCTCTCCAGCACAGGGGTCCCCGCCAGGCAACTGGACCTATCTGCCCTCCTTATGGGCCTTGCCTCCCCAGGGATTAGTGGAGACTCCTTAAATTTTCAGGCCTTAGCCTATGGTCCTCTACCCTCTAAGTTCCAGAATTATTTAGGGGGAGGTAACAGAGGCCCAGACCTTGGAGCTCTGCACACTAACATAAAACCCAATTAACTTCAGCTTCTCTGCCTACAGGGGAGCCAACTAAATTTTACTACTCTGTACACTGATGGTGCTACCCATGATACATTAGCTCGATCAGTCAGTTGTAGAGAGTTTTACTGTATGTAAAAGACTAAAAATGAAAAAAAAGTAAACAGAAAAGTAATGCACCTACTTAGTAGACCAAAATCCACATTAAACTGATACAGCTGAATAGCCCCAATCTGTTATCCCAGCCAACTGGCCACAATGCTTGCAGGCTCTGGTCTTGTTGAATACGTATCAAGGACTACAACCAAATGGTGCCCGTCTGTATACTGCCTCAGCATATAGTGAACACCTCTTAGTAAAAAATTACTTTAGCTTGGTCTCCTATTCACGGGAGAACCCCCTCTAACATGTTTCACCTAGTTGGGACTTAATCATAGGCTAAGTCCCTGCAAGGTGAAACATGTTAGAATTGGTTTTCCCATGTGTAGGAGACCAAGCTGAAGCTATTTTTTACTCACAGGAGTTCAGTATGTGCCAAGGCAGTGTGCAGACAGGGACCCATTTTGTTGTAGAAAAGAAAAGCAAACTGTAAAAATTGTGATATACCCTAACATTAGTGGTCATTGTAGAAGAGACCACTTATATTGGTGGTCAGTGTAGGTTAAAAGTCATATGCCAAAGAACCCCTTGCAACCTCTGGAGGAAACCTAGGATTTCATGGAACCCTTGTTACAGGAATGCCAGTGGGTATTGGATCTTTCACTCTAATACAAAATAGAGGGTATTACAGGGCATGTATAAAGAGAGGTTGTATGTAACATCCACATCACTATCACCCTTAATATGCTATTAAATATCGGGTGTTCGCCAGGCAATAAAAGTCTGTAATGCCGCGTACACACGACCAGTTTTGCCCTCGGAATAAACTCCGAAGGTTTCTCTGACGGAATTCCGACGGAATTCCAGTCAAGCGGTCTTGCCTACACACGGTCAAACCAAAGTCCGACCAAAGTCCGACCGTTTACAACGCAATGACATGCAACACTTACGACGGGACTAGAAAAAGGAAGTTTAATAGCCAGTAGCCAATAGCTTCCGTCTCGTACTTGCTTCAGAGCAAGCGTCGTTTTTGGTCCGTCGGAACAGCATACAGACGATCGGTTTTCCCGATAGGAATTGGTTCCGTCAGAAATATTTAAAACATGTTCTATTTCTAGGTCCGTCAGAATTTTCGAAAAAAAAAAGTCAGATGAGGCGTACAAAGTGAAAAGCTTCCTTCTGACTTTTTCTGTCGGACATTCCGCTCGTGTGTACGCGGCTTTACACATGATTCTCTCTAGAAACCATTAGTTCAAATAATTTGATTTATGCAAAACCTGTGCCACTTATAATTAAATCTGTTGAAAAACCCAGTAAATATAAATGGATGATGTGAACTGCATCTCACCGCATATAGAAAGTATTCCTATCATTCTTTAGTAAGGAAATAATACGAGGACAGTTGTCACCAGGACAGAGCGTTAAACTCTGACAACTGTACAACCTGTTGGTTATCTCAGCCTCTGTCAGGTTAGCCCTTTTTTTTTTTTAACCACTTGAAGCAGAAAATATTACTTTTCCCTGCCTTGTGCCGGCAGAAGAGAGAAGGAACCAATTTTATATCCTTTTAATATTAATGACGGGTCAGTAGTGGGTCAGAGGTTTAAATGCTGAAGAGTTTCAGCAGCTGCTGTGGAGTGACAGGCTGATGCAGAAAGGGGGAGTTGAATTTCCAGAGGAGGCAGCTGTAGTTTGCTGTGGTTGAACATCCATGCTTTTATTCTCATAGAGCAGCAGAGACATACTAAAGTGTTTGCAAATCCAATTTTTTTTTTTGGATTTTTTTTTCCCCACTGTATACAATTTAGTTTTCTGTCCTGAATTTTTAGCAGCATTGTCAGCCTGCCATTTTGGGGGCCATCAGTTGGCATTGGGACACTGACAACACTTCTGCCACCTGCGGGGCCACAGCTTAACGTTGGCAGATAAAAGGAAGTGCTGTTACTGGCAGGATTTCCATGTAAGAAACTTTGCAACATATTTACAAAAAAAAAATGTTTAAAATGTTTTGTTTAACCACTTGACCACTGGGCACTTAAACCCCCTTCCTAACCAGACCAATTTTCAGCTTTCGGTGCTCTCACACTTTGAATGACAATTACTCAGTCATACAACACTTTACCCATATGAAATTTTTATCCTTTTTTTCACACAAATAGAGCTTTCTTTTGGTGGTATTTAATCACCGTTGGGTTTTTTATTTTTTGCGCTATAAAAGAAAAAAGACTGAAAATTTGGTAAAAAAATGAATTTTTCTTTGTTTCTGTTATAAAATTTAGCAAATTAGTAATTTTTCTTCGTAAATTTTGGCCAAAATTTATACCGCTACATATCTTTGGTAAAAATAAGTACAACTTGGTGTATATTATTTGGTCTTTGTGAATGTTAGAGAGTCCAAAAGCTACGGTGCCAATATCTGAAAATTGATCACACCTGAATTACTGACGGCCTATCTCATTTCTTGAGACCCTAACATGCCAGAAAAGTACAAATACCCCTCAAATGACCCCTTTTTGGAAAGAAGACATTCCAAGGTATTTAGAAAGATGCATGGTGAGTTTTTTTGAAATTGTCATCTTTTCCCACAATTCTTTGCAAAATCAAGATTTTTTTTTTTCTTTTTTTTTTTTTTCACAAAATTATCATATTAGAAGGTTATTTCTCACACACAGCATATGCATACCACAAATTACACCCCAAAACACATTCTGCTATTACTCCCGAGTATGGCGATACCACATATGTGAGACTTTTACACAGCATGGCCACATACAGAGGCCCAACATGCAGGGGAGCACCTCCAGGCGTTCTGGAGCGCCCAGGCCAATTCTGACATTTCTCTCCTACATGTAAAAATCATAATTTATTTGCTAGAAAATTACATAGAACCCCAAAACAATATATATATTTTTTTTAGCAAAGACCCTAGAGAATACAATGGCGGTTGTTGCAACTTTTTATCTCGCACGGTATTTGTGCAGCAATTTTTCGAACGCGTCTTTTTGGGGAAAGAAACAGTTTTGTGCTTTAAAAAAAAACAAAACAGTAAAGTTAGCCCAATGTTTTTGCATAATGTGAAAGATGAAGTTACGCCGAGTAAATAGATACCCAACATGTCACCCTTCAAAATTGCACACTCTCGTGGAATGGTGCCAAACGTCGCTACTTAAAAATCTCCATAGGTGACACTTTAAAATTTTTTCCTGGTTACATGTTTTGAGTTACAGAGGAGGTCTAGGGCCAAAATTATTGCTCTCGCTCTACCGATCGCAGCGATACCTCACATGTGTGGTTTGAACACCGTTTTCATATGTGGGCGGGACTTACGTATGTGTTCGCTTCTGCATGCGAGCACACGGACATGGGCGCTTTAAATTTTTTTTTTTTTTTTTTTTATTGTTTATTTTACTTTATTTATTTTAGTTTGACACTTTTTCCCCCCCAAAAAATTTTTTGATCACTTTTATTTCTATTACAAGGAATGTAAACATCCTTGTAATAGGAATATGGCATGACAGGTCCTCTTTACAGTGAGATATGTTGTCAATAAGACCCCACATCTCACCTCTAGGCTGGGAAGCCTGAAATAATAATAAAAAAAAAACGATCTTGGCTTCGATCGTAGCGGTGAGTCGGTAGAAGCACCGGAGGGTGGCGGGAAGGGGGGGGCGTCCCCTCTCGCCTCCCATAAGAATGATCAAGCAGTGGAACAGCCACTATGATCATTCCTATGGTGTAGGAAATCGCTGGCTGAAAAAGCTGATATCTGAATGATGCCTGTAGCTGCACCCATCATTCAGATATACCCGCTCAAAGTCAGGGAGGTCATATGACTGTGGGCGGGAACTGGTTAAAAATTGCGGAGTATTGCGGGGTATAGTGCAGAGTATTGCGGGGTATATTGCAGAGTATTGCGGGGTATATTGCAGAGTATTGCGGGGTATATTGCAGAGTATTGCGGGGTATATTGCAGAGTATTGCGGGGTATATTGCAGAGTAGTGCCGGGTATAATGCAGAGTAGTGCCGGGTATAATGCAGAGTAGTGCCGGGTATAATGCAGAGTAGTGCCGGGTATAGTGCAGAGTATTGCAGGGTATAGTGCAGAGTATTGCAGGGTGTTATGCAGAGTATTGCAGGGTGTTATGCAGAGTATTGCAGGGTGTTATGCAGAGTATTGCAGGGTATAGTGCAGAGTATTGCAGGGTGTTATGCAGAGTATTGCAGGGTATAGTGCAGAGTATTGCAGGGTGTTATGCAGAGTATTGCAGGGTGTTATGCAGAGTATTGCAGGGTGTTATGCAGAGTATTGCAGGGTATAGTGCAGAGTATTGCAGGGTGTTATGCAGAGTATTGCAGGGTGTTATGCAGAGTATTGCAGGGTATAGTGCAGAGTATTGCAGGGTGTTATGCAGAGTATTGCAGGGTATAGTGCAGAGTATTGCAGGGTGTTATGCAGAGTATTGCAGGGTATAGTGCAGAGTATTGCAGGGTGTTATGCAGAGTATTGCAGGGTGTTATGCAGAGTATTGCAGGGTATAGTGCAGAGTATTGCAGGGTATAGTGCAGAGTATTGCAGGGTGTTATGCAGAGTATTGCAGGGTGTTATGCAGAGTATTGCAGGGTGTTATGCAGAGTATTGCAGGGTATAGTGCAGATTATTGCAGGGTGTTATGCAGAGTATTGTAGGGTATTATGCAGGGATGGCTGAGCATTGAGGGATGGATGGATGTGACAGCAATTGTCACTGAGCACCGCTGTGAGCACTACACATACAGCCCACAGCGGTGCTGCCATCCGATCCCTCCCCCTCTCCCCTCGCACTGTACCGATCGGTACAGAGAGGGGAGGGAGGAACCGGCGTCATGAGATGACGCCGGTCTGTTGACATGTGATCGCTCTGTCATTTGACGGAGCGATCACATGGTAAACGGCCGCGATTAGCGGCCGTTTACCGTGATCCGTGATGCGCCGGGTCCTCCGGACCCGGCGGTCACGGAAGTTCTCGGGTGCGCGCCCCAGGGGGCGCGCGAGAGCAGTATTCTGGGAGGACGTCCATGGACGTCCACCCAGAACTAGCCGACCGCGCTGTTGCCGTCTTTCGGCTATGGCCCGGTCGGCAAGTGGTTAACTACTTCAATACCGGGAACTCCCCCCCCTTTCCTGCCACTTTGAATGACAATTGCGTGGTCAAGCAACACTGTACCCATATGAAATTTTTAGCATTTTTTGAGGCAGATATAGCTTTCTTTTGGTAGTATTTGATCACCTCTGGGGTTTTTTATTTTTTGCTAAACAAACGAAAAAAAGGCCGGAAATTTTGAAAAGAAAAATCTTTTTCTTAGTTTCTGTTATAAAATTTTGCAAAATGATTCATTTTTCCTCTTCACTTATGTGCGCTGATGAGGCATCACTGATGGGCACTGATAGACTGCACTGATGAGCAACGATGAGGCTGCACTGATGGGCACTGATGAGGCAGCACTGATAGACTGCACTGATGAGCAACGATGAGGCTGCACTGATGAGCAAAGATGAGGCTGCACTGATCGGCACTGATGAGGCAGCACTGATAGGCACTGATAGGCGGCACTAATGGAGCTGCACTGATAATTGGAGCACTAATGATCAGTGCCCTTGATTATCAGTGTAAACAATGCACTGATAGCCTTGCCAGTTATCTGCTGGCAATGCTTTCCTCACACAGACACAGCGTGTGAAGAAAGGACTGCCAATAACCGACAAGTTGGTTTACATGTGGTCAGCTGTGATTGGACACAGCTGATCACACAGTAAAGGGCTGCTGTGATTGGCCCTTTACCAGCGGACACAGCTTTCACAGAGCACGCCCGATGCGCGCCCCAGGGGTCACGTGGGAGGCAGGGTTCTGGGGGACATCCATAGACGCCCTCCCAGAATGGGAAGACCGTGCTGTTGCTGTCTTTTGGCTATAGCGAGGTCGGGAGGTAGTTAAGAAAACTGTATACAGTGAAGCATAATTACGAACATACTGAAAGGTAGATTTGAATCCAAAATCAAAAATGTAGTGTTATAGCTCACCAATCCTTAGATGTAATGGCTGCATTGGTTTTATTGGTTTTTATTTTATGGGTTTTTTCATTTATTTTCACCTGGCAAACTGGCCAGTAACACACTTCCTGTACTAGGCTCAGTTCACATGGGATTTGACTTGTGAGAGCATTCAAATTGAATGTTTCCCTATGAGAGCCATCTTAACTGATCCGACATAATTCGCTCCAACTTTAGAAAAGGTTTCTGCACTACTAACTTCAATGAGTCTAAAAAGTCACATTAAGTTGGATCAAAATCGAGATGAAGTTGCAGAGCAAAGACATGTCGGAGCAGCGTGAGCCTGGGCTTAGGGTGTCTCCAGTTCACTGGAGGAGCAATGCTGACACTTTAAAATGGCAGCATTGTCAGTCTGGAGAGAAGGTGGCATTAAATACACTAGCAGATTTTGACCAAAAACTAAAACTTTGAGCAACAGTTTTGACAACAGTTTTTTTTTTATTTTGGGATAAAGGTTTTACATAAATGAATGAAACCTGACCATTATAAGAACCCCTGTCAGTGGTAAATGATTTGTTTCAATCCTCTACTGGACAGCTAGGTCATAGAAGTTGAAAAATAACAGATTTACTAGCCAGATGAACAAGAGAAAATAAAGAGAAAGAGGCCTACAAAAAGAAAACAAATGCAGCCACCACATCTAATGCCCTGTACACACGGTCGGATTTTCCGATGGAAAATGTGTGATAGGACCTTGTTGTCGGAAATGGGCTTCATCACACATTTCCCATAGGAATTTCCGACACACAAAGTTTGAGAGCTTGCTAAAAAATTTTCCGACAACAAAATCCGTTGTCGGAATTTCCAATCGTGTGTACATAAATCTGACGCACAAAGTGCCACAAATGCTCAGAATAAATTAAGAGACGAAAGCTATTGGCTACTGCCCCGTTTATAGTCCCGACGTACGTGTTTTACGTCACCGCGTTCAGAACGATCAGATTTTCCGACAACTTTGTGTGACCGTGTGTATGCAAGACAAGTTTGAGCCAACATCCGTCGGAAAAAATCCATGGATTTTGTTGTCGGAATGTCCGATCAATGTCCGATCGTGTGTGAGGGTTTGTAATCTGCAATATATGTTTTTTGGTTTATTACCGCTTAACAGTGCCTTGAAAAAGTATTCATACCTCCTTGAAATTTTCCACATTTTGTCATGTTACAACCAAAAACGTAAATGTATTTTATTGGGATTTTATGTGATAGACCAACACAAATTGACACATAATTGTGAAGTGAAAGGAAAATGATAAATGGGTTTCCAAATTTTTTACAAATAAATATCTGACACCTGTGGCATGCATTTGTATTCAGCCCCCCTAAATCAATACTTTGAAGGACCACCTTTCACTGCAATTACAGCTGCAAATAGTTTTGAAGATGTCTCTACCAGCTTTGCACATCTAAAGATGTAGGTTTGGATTTAGGTCTGGACTTTGACTAGGCCATTCTAACACATGAATATGCTTTGATCTAAACCATTCCATTGTAGCTCTGGCTGTATGTTTAGGGTTGTTGTCCTGCTGGAAGGTGAACCTCCGCCCCAGTCTCAATTCTTTTGCAGAATCTAAAAGGTTTTCTTCTAAGATTGCCCTGTATTTGGCTCCATTCATCTTCCCATCAACTCTGACCAGCTTCCCTGTCCCTGCTGAAGAAAAACATCCCCACAATATGATGCTGCCACCACCATGTTTCACGGTGTGTTCAGGGTGATATGCAGTGTTAGTTTTCCACCACACATAGCGTATGAACAGAGTACCTTCTTCCAAATGTTTGCTGTGTCCCCCACATGGCTTCTCGCAAACTGCAAACAGGACTTCTTATGGCTTTCTTTCAACAATGGCTTTTTTCTTACCACTCTTCCATAAAGGACAGATTTGTGGAGTGCATGACTCATGCCGTGTACACACGGGCGTACTTTTCGTCCGGACTGGTCCGACGGACCGAATCCAGCGGACAATCCGACCGTGTGTGAGCTGTGGTCTACGGACGTGCAACTGACTTTTTCGGTCAAAAATCTGACGGAATTTAGATTTGGAACATGTTTCAAATTTGTCCGATGGACTCAAGTCAGGTTGAAAAATCCGCTCGTCTGTATGCTAGTCCGACGGACGAAAACCCACGCTAGAGCAGCTTCTGGCTACCGGCTGTCAACTTCCTTATTTTAGTCTGGTCGTACGTCATCACGAATCCGTCGGACTTTGGTGTGTTCGTGTGTAGGCAAGTCCGTTTGTTCAAAAGTCCGTCGGAAGTCCATCGGACCAGTCCGGTCGAAAAGTCTGCCCCCGTGTACGCGGCATAATAGTTGTCCTGTGGACAGATTCTCCCACCTGAGCTGTGGATTTCTGCAGCTACTTCAGAGTTACCATGGGCTTCTTGGCTGCTTCTCTGATTAATACTCTCCTTGCCCGGCCTGTCAGTTTAGGTGGACGGCCATGTCTTGGTAGGTTTGCAGTTGTGTCATACTCTTTCCATTTTTGTATGATGGATTGAACAGAGCTCTATGAGATGTTTAAAACTTGGGATTTTTTTTATACCCTAACCCTGCTTTAAATTTCTCCACACATTTATCCCTGACCTGTCTGGTGTGTTCCTTAGCCTTCATGATGCTGTTTGTTTACTAAGGTTCTCTAAAAAAACCTCTGAGGGCTTCACAGAACAGCTGTATTTATACTGAGATTAAATTACACAAAAATTGACTCTATTTACTAATTAGGTGACTTCTGAAGGCAATTGGTTCCACTCGATTTTAGTTAGGGGTATCAGAGTAAAGGGGGCTAAATACAAATGCACGCCACACTTTTCACATATTTATTTGTAAAAAAAAATTTTAAACCATTTATCATTTTCCTTCCACTTCACAATTATGTGCCACTTTGTGTTGGTCTATCACATAAAATCCCAATAAATTCCATTTAAGTTTTTGGTTGTAACATGACAAAATGTGGAAAATTTCAAGGGGTATGAATACTTTTTCAAGGCACTGTAAGTAAAAAACTGGGAGCTGATTGGTACCTGGTAGCTCATGTCAAATGATCTCTCTCCTCTCACGTTTAAATCTCAGTCACTAAAATCAAACTTTAGCATGTTAACATTTCAAACCAAGTTTTAAATTAATTTGAAATCTACAGCTTTTATTAAAAGAATACCTGGTGATCCTGTCATGAAGGTTTTTGTTCAGGCACTTCCTGTTATGGGGTGACAACTGTTTTTCAGTTTTGCTTCTGTGTTGTCACCCTGTCAGATATACCCTGGAGAAAACTACAAGAAGCTGTATTTCTGGTAGGGTTTTTTAACGTCACCAGCTGGTGCACAGTAAGGATGTTACATAGTAAGTGAGGTTGAAAAAAGACACAAGTCCATCAAGTCCAACCTATGTGTGTGATTATGTGTCAGTATTACATTGTATATCCCTGTATGTTGCGGTCGTTCAGGTGCTTATCTAATAGTTTCTTGAAACTATTGATGCCCCCCGCTGAGACCACCGCCTGTGGAAGGGAATTCCACATCCTTGCCGCTCTTACAGTAAAGAACCCTCTATGTAGTTTAAGGTTAAACCACTTTTCTTCTAGTTTTAATGAGTGGCCACGAGTCTTGTTAAACTCCCTTCTGTGAAAAAGTTTTAGCCCTATTGGGGGGTCACCAGTATGGTATTTGTATATAGAATTCATATCCCCTCTCAAGCGTCTCTTCTCCAGAGAGAATAAGTTCAGTTCTCGCAACCTTTCCTCATAACTAAGATCCTCCAGACCCTTTATTAGCTTTGTTGCCCTTCTTTGTACTCGCTCCATTTCCAGTACATCCTTCCTGAGGACTGGTGCCCAGAATTGGACGGCATAATCCAGGTGCAGCCGGACCAGAGTCTTGTAAAGCGGGAGAATTATCGTTTTATCTCTGGAATGAATCCCCTTTTTAATGCATGCCAATATTCTGTTTGCTTTGTTAGCAGCAGGTTGGCATTGCATGTCATTGCTGAGCCTATCATCTACTAGGACCCCCAGGTCCTTTTCCATCCTAGATTCCCCCAGAGGTTCTCCCCCAGTGTATAGATTGCATTCATATTTTTGCTACCCAAATGCATTATTTTACATTTTTCTACATTGAACCTCATTTGCCAAGTAGTTGCCCACCCCATTAATTTGTTCAGATCTTTTTGCAAGGTTTCCACATCCTGCGGAGAAGTTATTACCCTGCTTAGCTTAGTATCGTCCGCAAATACAGAGATTGAACTGTTTACCCCATCCTCCAGGTCATTTATGAACAAATTAAATCGGATTTGTCCCAGCACAGAACCTCGGGGGACCCCACTACCCACCCCTGACCATTCCGAGTACTCCCCATTTATCACCACCCTCTGAACTCACCCTTGTAGCCAGTTTTCAATCCATGTACTCAACCTATGGTCCATGCCAACGGACCTTTCTTTGTACAATAAACGGGGGAATTGTGTCAAATGCTTTTGCAAAATCCAGATACACTACATCTACGGGCCTTCCTTTATCTAGATGGCAACTCACCTCCTCATAGAAGGTTAATAGATTGGTTTGCATCTCACCACTGGAGTAAGTGCATGTAATCATAAAGTGGCTAAAAGAGGCTGGAGGAGATTGGCGGCAACAAGATGCAAAGGGGGAAAAAAAGGTAAAAAACAAGGCAATTCTATATGATACACAGGTCTTTAGCAAACTATATGTAATCCATTTAAAAAGTGTCCATCTACTTTAAAGTGGCTGTAAACCCTCACATATACCCAGTGAAGTGACTGGCCTCAGAAGATACACATGGATGAAACAAACCTTGCTAAGTTGTACCTGTTTATCTGCAGTGCTCTCTTTTCTACAGCCGTTAAAAGTGCAGAATTGATACAGCTTGTCTGAGCTTTCTGAAAGCAGAGGGCGGGGAGCTGAAATTACACTAAGAAGAACTCAGTGAGAGTTGATTGGAGGGAACAGAGACACCCCTTTTCACACAGCACACAGGAACAAAGCTGATGCTGTTAATCACAGGCTGTGTGCTGGAGCTCCTTCCCCTGTCACCTTTTTACCTATTAGTGTCAGGAACACTTCTCAGAAGTGACTCATGCAATAGCAGAGGAATGAGGCAGCAGACAGAAATGACAACTAGTGCTGGATTGAACACACTATAGAACAGGGGGTCTCCAAACGTTTTAAACAAAGGGCCAGTTTATTGTTCTTGAGACTTTATGGGGGCCAGACTATGACCAGTGGTAGTAGACATTTTCCTGGCATCAGTGGGAATAAACATTGCCATGTTTGGTATTAGGGGGAGGAGCAGTGCCCCATAATTGGTATCATTGGGAGAAAAGATGCCCCATTTTTTATGTCAGTTGGCATATTAGTGTCTCGCATCAGTGGGAGGAATAGTACCCAAAGGGCTGGATAAAGGCAAGCAAAGGGTTGCATCCAGCCTAAGGACCACAGTTTGGATACCACTGCTATAGAGGAATATGCTTTGCTCATATTTCATGTCAGAGGTTTACAGCCACTTTAATTAATAGAACATCTCCAATATTTGCTGAATTTTAATGTGTTGCATCTTTTACCATAGCTTTAGTATAGGTTTTGCTATCAATGATCTCAGAGATAAAATGTTGGAAAAAAAGGTTGGAGGACCCAATAGGGCTCCCTACTATGCCAATTGCTTTGTTTGTAGGAGATGATAAAAAATAAACCTCGTAAAGATTATAGAAAAACTGTTACGGAAATTGTAAAGAAATAGAGTACCTGTTCTGGTGACAGCTCTCCAAGAGGGGGTTTCCTCTCATTTTGTAAAGATTTCCCCTCAATTCCTTTTGTATCTTTAGTACAGGAAGTTGTATGAAATCCCTCCAATGAAACTTATGACACACGAGCGGATTTTCCATTGGAAAAAACTTGGATGGTTTTTCCGACGGAATTCCGCTCAAGCTTGCCTTGCATACACACGGTCACACAAAAGTTCTCTGAACCTTTGACCGTCAAGAACTCGGTGACGTACAACACTACAACGAGCTGAGAAAATGAAGTTCAATGCTTCCGAGCATGCGTCGAATTGTTTTCGAGCATGCGTAGGAATTTTGCGCCTCAGAATTTGTACAGACGATCGCATTTTCGGATAGGAGCTTTTTCCGACTGAAAAATTGAGAACCTGCTCTCAATCTGTTGCTGGCGGGAATTCCGCCAGCAAAAGTCAGATGGAGCATACACACGGTCCCATTTTCCGACCAAAAGCTCTCATCGGTCTTTTGCTGGCCGAATTTCCGATCGTGTGTATGTGGAATAAGACTACAGAATTCCTATTCCTTTAAAGCACACCTACGTAAATACGAAGATGAAAATTTTGGTGGTGAGGGTTTGGAACCCCTGTCAGATCTTTGATACTGTCTATCTTCCTGCAAAGTATATTCACTTGCTATATTTGCCCTGCTGATTGCTGTCATTGAATGAAAATCCCCAAAGTTTGATTTATCACCAGAACAGTAATAGAGGGACAACTTTCTTAAAACAACATTTCCCCCTCAATTTAGAGGAATTTTCTCTTTCTTTCTTCCTGCTATGTCTACAGGACAAGAAAAGAAGGAAAATCTTCCCGATGGGACAAAGATGGCTAAAAAAAAGGGGGTTTGAAACATCCCCTATCCAAAATGAAAAACCAATAATTCTCCCACTCTACAAGACTCTGGTCCGGCCGCACCTAGAGTATGTTGTCCAGTTCTGGGCACCAGTCCTCAGGAAGGATGTACTGGAAATGGAGCGAGTACAGAGAAGGGCAACAAAGCTAATAAAGGGTCTGGAGGACATTAGTTATGAGGAAAGGTTGCGAGCACTGAACTTATTCTCTCTGGAGAAGAGACGCTTGAGAGGAGATATGATTTCATTTTATAAATACCATATTGGTGATCCCACAATAGGGATAGAAGTTTTTTGCGGAAGGGAGTTTAACAAGACACATGGCCACTCATTAAAACTAGAAGAAAAGAGGTTTAACCTTAGACTACGTAGAGGGTTCTTTACTGTAATGCCCCGTACACACGGTCGGACATTGATCGGACATTCCGACAACAAAATCCATGGATTTTTTCCGGCGGATGTTGGCTCAAACTTGTCTTGCATACACACGGTCACACAAAGTTGTCGGAAAATCCGATCGTTCTGAACGCGGTGACGTAAACCACGTACGTCGGGACTATAAACAGGGCAGTAGCCAATAGCTTTCGTCTCTTAATTTATTCTGAGCATGCGTGGCACTTTGTGCATCAGATTTGTGTACACACGATCGGAATTTCCGACAACGGATTTTGTTGTCGAAAAATTTTATAGCAAGCTCTCAAACTTTGTGTGTCGGAAATTCCTATGGAAAATGTGTGACGAGCCCACACACGGTCGGAATTTCCGACAACAAGGTCCTATCACACATTTTCCGTCGGAAAATCCGACCGTGTGTACAGGGCATAAGAGCGGCAAGGATGTGGAATTCCCTTCCACAGGCGGTGGTCTCAGCGGGGGGCATCGATAGTTTCAAAAAACTATTAGATAAGCACCTGAACGACCGCAACATACAGGGCTATACAATGTAATACTGACATATAATCACACACATAGGTTGGACTTGATGGACTTGTGTCTTTTTTCAACCTCACCTACTATGTAATAAGTCTTGGCTTGAGATATACTCTAAAGCTGTTGTAAAAGGGCATCTCCCATTTGAAGTCTTTGCTCCATCAAAGGTTATCCAGACTTTTTGTCCATCCAAGGACTGTAATGCCCCGTACACACGGTCGGACTTTGTTCGGACATTCCGACAACAAAATCCTCGGATTTTTTCCGACGGATGTTGGCTCAAACTTGTTTTGCCTACACACGGTCGCACAAAGTTGTCGGAATTTCCGATCGCCAAGAACGCGGTGACGTCAAGCACGTACGACGAGACTAGAAAAGGCCAGTTCAGAACCAAGCGAGGCACCCTTTGGGCTCCTTTTGCTAATCTCGTGTTAGTAAAAGTTTGGTGAGAGACGATTCGCGCTTTTTCAGACTCGTGGCTTTCAGATCGTTTTCTGCCGTTCAGTTTGTGCTTGTGGGTTTGTATCTGCTCTTCAGTGCGTGCAGTCAGTTCGTATTGGAGTTTTCTGTGCGATCTTGTCCGCTCGTTGCTGTTTTTCAGGTCGCTCTTCACAGGCCTTGCTGTTCTTCAGTGCGTTCTGTTACTTCGTTCTGAGCAGCCGACCGTTTTCTAGCCATGTTGCGTATGCGTACTCCTCGTAGAGTTCGTGCTGTGCGGGGGCTTGGTGTTGGGGTCCTGACCTTGACACAAGTCCAGTCCATGAACAGGGTGGGGAGGAGTTCATGGACCAAGAATTGGTTGCTTCAGCGTGACCAGTTCTGTCATATGCCTTTGCTCCGTGAGATCCGTGAGAATAATCCTGATGATTTCAGGAACTTTCTCAGGATGACGGACCCCGTATTTCACCGTTTGTTGGCTTCGCTGACCCCCTATATCAGCAGGCAGGATACCTGCATGAGGCAAGCCATCACTCCGGAGCAGAGGTTGGTCGCTACCTTGCGGTATTTGGCCACAGGGAGAAGCCTGCAGGGCCTCAAGTTCTCGACAGGCATCTCCCCCCAGGCTCTGGGGATCATTATCCCAGAGACCTGTTCTGCCATCATCCAGGTCCTACAGAAGGAGTATATGAAGGTAAGATTTTTATCCTTTTATATCACATTTTATTGTATTGAATGTTTGATAATATATTGTATTTCTTTCCTCATTCCCTAATTACCATGATTGTATTATGCTGTGAATGTCCCCTTTGTCCTCATGCATGCTGGATTTTTATGTAATTATTATTTTAGGTCCTTCATACATATTTGCCCTTCAATAACCTCCCCAGCATGGTGTCTCTTGCCCTATATTCACCTCATGTAGTTACTTAACAATGTATTTTATCAGCTCCATAGTAGTGCTTTACCCCAAACACCCCCTAAAATGTTTTGAAATGTTATTTTTGATTTAAATTCAGGCAGAGGGCCAGAGGCTTTTTTTTGTGGTGTCCCCAAATTTTTTGTAACCCTCCCTCCCCCAACTGCTAAGTCAGCTGATCCCAATTCTCTATCCTCAATCATCTATCTGCTGACTTTGCCAAACCCATACACACTATACCCATCTCTTTAGTGCTCAGATTTATGGATGAATTCCCCAAAGCATGTAGTGCAAGGGCCTGCCTGTATACTTTCCAATGGTACTGTTTAAAGTTCTTGTATCCTATTATGATCTTGATAGGTAATAGCAGAATGTCCAAATGTGCTCAAATGTGTACAGTGTGTATTTATATCTTTGTATTATGACACTTCTTACCTGTCCAGTGGGCTGCCAATAGTGTAACTAAGGAGGGGCTGTTCCAAGTAATACCCTGTATTTAGGCATTCATCTCTCAATGAAGTGAAGAGGGTTACCTGTCCAAGAGTCCCCCCCCCTATAATGTTAGAAATGGCCCATGAGAGGGGGGGGGGGATATGATAGGTGTACCTTATACTTTGTTGTTGTTAAATTCCCCTTAATAAATGCTATCTGGAGGTTGACCCATAATGTTTGTGTCTAATCTGCTTGCCAGGTTTCTGTGAAAAAATAGTAATGTTTATTGTTTTTTCCTCAACAGTTTCCTTCCACGCCACAGGAATGGCAGACTGTGGCCTCCCACTTTGCCCAGCGGTGGGACTTTCCTAACTGCGGAGGGGCAAGTGATGGGAAACACGTCCACATCGTCCCACCACCCAATTCGGGGTCGTACTATTATAATTACAAGGGGTTTAATAGTATAGTGATGTTGGCGGTGGTGTCGGCTAATTACGACTTCTTGTATGTGGACGTGGGGAAGAATGGCCGGATGTCCGATGGTGGAGTGATCACCCAGACGGAGTTCTACAGGCGTCTCCAGAATGGCAGCTTGGACTTGCCACCTCCAGAGGACAATGTTGAAGGTCTCCAATTTGTGTTCATTGCTGATGAAGCATTTGCGCTGGGGGACCACCTGATGCGGCCATTCCCGATGAGGACCCTCACCCCGGAACAGAGGGTTTTTAATTACCGGCTGGCCAGAGCCCGAAGAGTGGTGGAGAACACATTTGGAATCCTGGCCAGCCGGTTCCGATTATTTATGACACCCATCCATATGGCGGAGTATAAACTGAACCATATAATACTTGCCTGCTGTGTTCTCCATAATTTTCTACGAAAACATTCAGCCAACTATGCTGGCTCAGTTGGGCCTGAGGCCGGAATCCCAAATACATCAACAATGACGGCACTTGAAAGCGGCCGTCCTGGTTTGCCCTCCCTGAATGCCCGTGATGTCCGGTTACGATACCTGGAGTTCTTTGCGGGTAGGGGGGCTATCAATATGCCAGACAATATGTGACACCTTTTTCAAATAAAAAACAACCAAAAGAAATTCTTGGTGGACATTTACTGCTTGTGTTTGTTTTAGCTGACCCTGACAGAAATGTGTTGAGTGCAGAAAATGTCGTGATTGGGTAACCTTATAAAAAACAGTGTTGGCTGGTACTTCCTAAATGCAAAAACACATTTCACTACAAGTGCACTTGCAACTGCACTGAACCTGCACTTGTAGTGCAAAGAGGATTTGCCCTTAGGAAATAACCCCCATTTGTGCATAAAACAACAATTACATCACCCCAAAAGTGTTGTAGTGTTGAGACAATAATCCACACATTCTTGAGTAAGGCACTTTTTTATACCTGCACAATCACATGCGCATTTACCAAAGGTTTTTAAAACAAACCAACATGTTTGTTGTATAACAATGTTTGCAGTAGCATTATGAAAAATCAAAATATCCATTTCAGATAAAACAGGCCTGTGTAAAACCAACAAGAAAGCCAAAAAACTTGAACTTACAAAGTTCACATTAGGTAAAACCTGAAGGCTATATCAGACATCAGTATTTAGGAACTGGGTTTGATATAGCGTTCAGATGGGGGGAAATCACCCCTGGAAAAGCCAAATTTGGAAGATGCACACCAATTTACAAATGTCCACATGTGCTATCTGCCATCATGGGGGATCAAGGGACGTGTTTGGGGGGAGCAAGCCCTTCCTCAACACTACTTTATAATTGAGGAAGGGGTTGCCCCCCCAAAACGCGTCCATTGATCTCCCGTGATGGCAGATAGCACATGTTGGCACACTGTGTGCATCCTCCAAATTTGGCTTTTCTAAACATTGAAAAAAGTTTGGTACGATAAAACAGGTGATTTTGTGGGGTTTAAATTCGCCCCAAAACATCAATGATGTTATTATTTTTTTTAATAACATCACTGATTTGTTGATGTATGTTTTGCAATTGGAGATTACACCCCATGATCTCCCCGATGAGTATCTGGGCACTTTCAGATGTAAAGCGTTCTGGATCCCTCACATCACGATCACCTAAAAAGAGATAAAGAACAAAAAAAAAGGTCTCAAAAATCTGCCACCAGCCATCTCTTTTACCTGAGTCTGTGGTCGCAGACACTCACCTGTTGTGGTGCCAATCTCCACCACGTCTTCTTCTTCCTCCTGCTCAGCTTCTTGGGTTGGTATTTCCCCTTCTTCCAGAGAGGGGGGGTCTCTGGTCTCCTGGGATGAGGGGTGTCCGAATCTTTTCTCCCCGATGTAAAACAAAAATGGTATACTTAGCACACAGATATTTGATGGCAGAACTATAGAAATAGGAAACATTGCTTGGAAGTGGGGTACAATTGTCTATTTTAGCCAAGTTCCAAGATGTATATTTTTTATTGCCCTTTGTCAAGCTGCAATACTTTACCTGTTTGGTACAAGCTTCACAGATGGAGACCCCCCTATAGTATACACTGGAGCACCTGTGTGGCCCCCTAATAAAAATGGTGTTCTTGTGTCCCACACTAGTGCTCCAGTGTCCAGATGTGAAAACAGCTGCTCAGTGTCCTCTCCTTACACACAATCTAGTTTGCATTTCATTCTAGTAACAAACCCATCTACAAAAACAAATATTTGGCATCCAAGTAGGCCCCCAAAAATGTGTGAAAATGCATATGGCCTAAACAATGGTGTTCTAGAGGCCGAAAGAAAAATGTTTGATACGAACGAATAATGTGCCCGTGAACATTAAAGTTGACCTTTGGAAACGTTACAACTAATCAAAGCATATGGAGCAGAACGAACGTAATAAAGACAGAAAGAATAGGAACACAGCACAACTACTTACTTTTTTGCAGCACTCTCCGGATCTTTCGGTACTGCTCTGGCTCTCTCAACTTCAGGTCCGACCACCGCTTCCTGAGCTGATCTTTAGACCTTTGTACCCCGAAATTCCGCTCTAGACTCCTGACCACTTTCGCCATGATTTTGGCCTTTCGGATATTGGGGTTGGGGTAAGGCCCATATTTTCCGTCATAGTCGGACTTCCTCATGATGTCGACCATCTCCAACATCTCCCCAAACGACATATTTGTGGCCTTAAAATGTCTCCTTCTGGATCGGGACGTGCCTGGATCCGCCCTTTCCTCCTCCTCCTCGTTGCTACAATTAGCCCGCACCTGCTGTATGTCCGCCATCATGCTCTTCCCCCACTGCGCCGAACGAAAAGGGGCGGGGAATACACTAGAAAGAACGTCAGGGGCGGGCGGAGTTACACGCATGCGCAGTGTATATAAAGCGTAACACGCGTGCGTATTACGTTTGATCTGTGAGCGGAGGAAGGAGCATTGAACGCGGCGATCGTAAGAACGAAGGTAAGAGACAAACTTGGGCCTATACTGCTTCTATAGATTGAGGCCTATATTGTAACAAGATTAGGAGAGTTTGGTGTGACATTAGGCTTTGTCTTGTGTTGTGTCTTGCAGTGAACATGGATATGGTACTGAAAGATCAGGACTTCATTTCAGTCTTCATTGATATGCTAAGTGAGCTGCCCTGTCTGTGGGAGATTAAACACCCCCATTACAAGAACCAAGCAAAGAGGAAGGCAGCACTGGAGCAATTGTGTGAAATTGTGAAGCAGGTGATCCCCACGGCAGACATCACTTTTTTAAAGATTTTCATTGGTGGCCTGAGGAGCACATATCTGAGGGAGCGCAAGAAAGTCCTGGATTCACAGAGATCCGGAGCAGCAGATGACATCTATGTCCCCAGGATGTTGTACTACGACAGGCTGCACTTTCTGGCAGGCCAGACTGAACCCAGGTCATCACTCTCCAGTCTTCCTTCCACGCTTCCTTCCCCCCCGGCTGAGGCTTCTGACGCCCAACCTGGGCCTTCCAGGCCACATGTGGAGGAGCCCAGATTGAGCCAGGTATAGCATTCCTCTAAATATTTCTGCTTGTCCAATCAATGATGTTAACTAGATGTTAGTTGGGAGTACTAATTTATGATTGTGATTGATGATGCAAAAACTAAAACCATGTCCCTTTTTCATACACAGGGAAGTCTCAGCCAGGAGGTGGCCGGGCCGAGCCGGCTGGCTGATCTGCAGGTCCCTCCACCCCCCTGGAAACAGAAAGTGGCAGTAGGAGGAGTACCCTAGAGGTGGCTGCTATCAGATTTTTTTGTAGGGCTACAGAGGTCCTGGGAGCACCCATAACCAGGGAGGAGAACATTGCTGCATTCATAGCCTATAAAATGCAGAGGATGGAGGAGGGCCAAAAAGCCATGTGTGAGGCCCTCATATCAGAGGCTCTGGCGAAAGGTATGAGGGGCCAAATTACACCTCAAACACACCTTCGCGATGGTCCTCCTCCTCCTCCTGCAGGTCCTACTCCTCCTCCAGGTCCTACTCCTCCTCCTGCCACATCTCCAACTGCACAGCCACAGCCCGGAAGGAAGTGTGAAAGGAAGACCAGACAGTGAGGACCCTGGATCCAGTCTGGTCGGCCAAAAGATGCAGCCTCTTGTGGTACCACAGCCTGGGGACACTGATGTCATCTGCTGCTATCCGGATCTCTGTGAATCCCGGACCAGACTGCCCTCCCTTACATATGGACTCCTCAGGCCACCAATTTTGATGTTCAAGAATTGATGTCTGCCGTGGGGGTCCCAGGCTTCACTAATTTCTCCTGTTGATCCAGTGTTGCCTTCCTCTTTGTTTGGTTCTGAGCCCTTAATAAAGGATTTTTGTTTTGAATTATACTCTCCTATGTGTTTTACTTCAAAAATGATGGTTTGTTTGTGAGGATTCAGGTACATTTCTAATATACAATGTGAAATGAACAAGGAACACCAACAACAAAAAATCTCATGGAGATTAAATAATAAAAGATATCAATGGTGTTGGGGTAACTTGTCACACAAAACACACACAAAAATATTCTGGAGTAAAAATAAAAATAACATTGAACAAAGATCAGCCTTGGAAAAAATCCAAACATTAAAGAAAAAAAAAGGCTTAAAAACAAAAAAAAAAAACATAAAAAATATAAAACTGTCAGATGTGACAACTAATAACAATATATTGAGGGAATCCCACTAAAAAAACACAAATAAAACTTTGTGAGAAGTGTGTGTGAATATGAGCAGCAAAACTACTTAATTCTTGTCACATTATAAAGAAGAAGAGAGTGCGCTGTATTAAACCATTTTTTACATTGCAGCGTGACGAAAGTGCTGTATCCATTGCGAACGCTAAGTTTACCAGAACGAGCTGTCCCGTGTCGGAATTTCTTCTGAGCATGCGTGGCACTTTGTGCGTCGGAACAGGCCACACACGGTCGGAATTGACGCGATCGGATTTTGTTGTCGGAAAATTTTATCTCCTGCTGTCCAACTTTGTGTGTCGGAAAATCCGATGGAAAATGTCCGATGGCGCCCACACACGGTCGGAATTTCCGACAACACGCTCCGATCGGACAATGTCCATCGGAAAATCCGACCGTGTGTACGGGGCATAAGACGTGGTGTCTTCATGGTTTTGATTCATCTCCTTGCTGTTCATGTAAATTAGAGTGAAGAAATTTGGCCTGTCAATGGCTTTGCCAGCCACAATGTAATTCAGTTTAGACTGATTTCAACCAGGGAGAATAAGGAGGGACTGAAATGTAGATATAAATTCTTAAAGTTTAAGTCAAAGCATTAACTTCCGTTGAAGCGAATATCCTGCGACTAGACATCCTTCAACAGCCAGTGTTAGAAGTTCACTTTCTCCGCTGGCATCTGTAAAACATTCATTTGTAAATTGGAGCAGTCTCCGCCGGTGTACAAGAGGTTAATATACTTTTTCCACTGCCACATTCTTTATGTTTTTTTAGACACGTCTTCTGCTGCAAGATATTTAAGAGTTCATTTATAAGGATGAAAAAAAATCAATCTTTTTTTTTTTCTTTTTTGCTAAGCCTGTGTAAAATGATTCCTTGTGTGTTGAATTAAGTGAAGGCAATTCTAGACCACTCATGCTCATAGTCACATTGAAAGAATGGCAGACACACTGCAAACTGGCGTGAGTTAAGAATAGATCAGTGGCAGCATGTGTCCCATAGATGTCCTGCACCTATTGTCTATGTGGAGAACTTTTCCCAGACTATGTCCTGCGTCTAGAGGACATTTCTAGGATTGCTACATCACACTCTTACACTCTTATCTCCTACTCTTGTCCCTGCCCACCCCCGGGACAAGGGGTGGGCAGGAGGGACGTCTGCCCTGGGCACAATGGTTTATTGTAGGGATGAGGGCACCCTGTGCCGGTTGCTTCTGTTACAATGCTACAAGGCTGACAGGAGTAGTGACAGCGCATTACTGCCAACCCTAAGTGGGGCGCGGTTTGGCATCTTTGCCCTGGGCTCTGGATGACCTTGTCCTGGTACTGGACCTATCCATAACATTGACCAGTTCCACTATCCTGCATTGCCATTGTGAGCACAGGGCCTCACTTTGTTAATGGTAGTGGACTAAGGCTACCCAGCAACACAGTGGTATACCTAGCATATCTGGCACCTGGGGCCAGTTCACCCCCCCCCCCCCCCCAAAAAAAATTTCAATACTTGCAAGAATAAAGCACACAATTCAGCACACAGTGCCAAATTGTGGGTCTGCCCAAATTGCACAGGGACATGGAAAGGGTTCAAGACATGTTATCATACCCACTGGGAGTAGCAGGTCACCATAGCAACAAGCATCATTTCAAAGGCCTAACCCCTAGTCCTAAAATGTAACCATAGCAACAGAGAGTGGCCTGTCCTCTTCTAGACATGTCACCATGGTAAGAGGGAGTAGCAACGTCATCACTGCAGGGGCCTGGCCACTTCTAGATTGGTCGACTCGCTATAGCAACAAGTAGTATCATCATTACAGAAGCCTGACATCTAGAGGGGACATTATAGCAACAGAGACCAGCAGTTCCATGATCACAGAGGCCTGTTCTCTAGTAGAAATGTCAGGGCTTTTTTCTCAGAGAATAGGTGCAGAAACTCCCCCCCTCCTAAGTCACCCCTTGTCTCCGCCCCCTACCCACCTCCGAGCACCGTCCCTTGGTTCCACCCCCTACCCACCTCCCAGTACCGCCCCTTTTAGAGAATACAGAACCAAGTATCATTCTGTGGCACTAAGTAATTTGTATAGAATTTGTTAGCAGCCGTTTTGTCGCCCAAACTAGCATCCTCGTTTGTCCCTCATTTTGGTCTGATCTATAAAGTTTATAGATCTATAGTATATAAAATGCACTATTTATCTATCAAAAAGTGTTTCACAGTGCTAAACCTTTCATCCAATTTCTAAATGTTTGCATTTGTACATTTCAAAAGCCAGTATAATATAAGGTAATGTCTCAATCTAAAACGTATACAAAGATAGGGGCGGGCACAATCATTCTTGAACTTGGAATGATGAAATATGGGTGTGTCAGGGGCTACTCCCAAAAATTAACCCACGACAACAAAAATTGACGATCACGGAAGAATGGCCACTGCGCGTGCGCACAATGCGCAAAGGCGTGACTCTCACAGGGGATGGCACAGGGCCAGCACCTATGGAAGAAGGGGAGGGCAATCCAAAGATTGGAGTCCTACCTCCTAATGGAGAGACGCATGTCCGCCACTAGGGGGAGTGTAACACCTCAGGCCGATGTAAATCCCATGGCAAAGCATATCTGACAAAAGGGGTTTAATCAAAGAATATCGATTGAACAAAGCAGTTAGCGAGGCAGTGTGTGTGTGCCATCTGGTACCCTTTTTTTGGGTTCCCATTGGTAAGCCATGGCGCACTCCAAAATTATCTGATTACTTGTATTGATGTAAACTGTATTCTCTGTTTTTCTATTTTTCTATTATGTGTGATTGATTGAGATTGTATTCCTTTATAGATGTTTATGGTCAACGCCTCCTGAAGAAGCGACCTCTGTCGCGAAACATGTAGAGGATTACGTTTGCACCTACATCTTTTCTCCCCATATTCTTGTGGGGTCTACCTGTTTTCTGTTTGTATCATTTGTAACAGTATGCAATAACCATTTTATATATTGTTGTATGCAATGTCCTTCATTTTTGTCCTTTTTCAGTAGATTAATACTTTTAAATTTACCTTGTCTAAATCCCTGGGATAGTCCACAACAATTTTTGTTGTCGTGGGGCAATTTTTGGAGTAGCCCCTGACACACCCATTTTTCATCAAAAGCCAGTATAAAGGAATAGTAGTAGTTAAAAAAAAGCACTTGTGGGTTTAACTAATCATTTTTTTGTATAATTCTCTTTTATGGAGCGTGACAGGGGGTGAGTCCTATGCCTACATACTTTTGCTAATAGGTGTCCCTCATTTCTATAGCAAAAAGAGTTATTCCGTAGCAACAGGCAGCAGCAGTGGCAACATTACAGAAACCTGACCTCTTCTAGAGGGGCCATTATAGCAGCTGTGTCACAATGTACAGAGATCAGGCCTCTTCTAGGGGTCACCATAGCAACAGGCAGCAACAGTGGGTTCATTACAGGAGCCTAACATCTTCTGGACATCTCCTCATAGCAACAGGGGGTTAGCAGCAACAATATGTAGGCCTCGACTCTTTTAGAGGTGTCACCATACCAATAGGCTTTAACAGTGTCATCACTTCAGAGGCCTGGCCTCTTCTAGAGTGGTCACTATAGCAACAGGGACTAGCAGCGTCATCACTACAGAGGCCTGGCTGCCTCTTGAGGGGTAACCATAGCAGCAGTGGGTTCATTACAGAAGCCTGACCTCTTTTTGACACATCCCTATAGCAACAGGGAGTAGCAGTGTCATCACTACAGAGGCCGGGACTGTTCTTAGACCCCTTTCACACTGGGGCCGCGGCCGTGTTATCGCTAAAGCAACGCTCATTTTAGCGGCACTTTATAGCTGTTTAAGCGGCGCTTTTCGGCCGCTAGCAGGGTGCTTTTAACCCCAAAGAAGGGGTTGAAATCTCCCATGTTGCAGCGCTTCCAAATCACTTTTCAGGCACTTTGGAAGCACCGCCCATTCATTGCAATGAGCAGGGGCGTTTTGGCAAGTAAGCATCAGTAAGATCATTACAAAGGCCTTACCTCTTCTAGACAATATAGCAACATGGATTAGTAGTGCCACTATGTACAGAGGCCTAGCCTTTTCTAGAGGGTTTACCATAGCAGCAGGCAGCAAAAGTGTCTTTACTACAGAAGCCTATCCTTTTCTGCAGGGGTCACCAAAGCAATAGGGGGTAACAGCGTCATCACTACAAAGGCCTGACCTCTTCTAGACATGTCACCATAGCAACAGAGAGTAACAGTGTCAACACTAAAGAGGTCTGGCCTCTTCTAGAGGGGTCACCATAGCAACAGGCAGCATCAGTGGGATTGTTACAGAGGCATTATCTCTGTTAGACAAGTCACCACAGCAACAGTGAGTAGCATTGTCATGGCTACAGAGGCCTGCCCTCTTCAAGAGGGGTCACAATAGCAACAGCCAACATCAGTGTGAGCATTACAGAGGCCTGACCTCTTCTAGACATGACACCATAGCAACAGAGAGTAGCACCAACATTGGATCAGCAGTCCCGACCTAGTAGCGCCTCTTCTACAGTTGTCCACTACGAAACATTAGAGAAGGCCTCTTATAGATCAAGTGAAGAGAAAGTAAGGAGTTTACAAATAACATTAGATTGTGTCTCCTTCTAAAATGTTATGAGAGTACAAGAACAAGATAAGACATAAAAAAACAAGATTACAGCTTTATGTCTTTATTGAACATTTAAAGTGGAACTAAACCCTTCTATCTTTTTCAGCCAAGGAAGCTGCCATCGTAGACTTTGTTTGATCTGCAACTACCATGGTGCTGCACATGTGATCAGTTATGACACCAGCCATTTGATGATTTGTGCGAAAGCTCAAGAAAATGTGACAGCATTCCTGGCTTGCCAGGAATGTAACTGTTTTTTTTTTAAACTATTAAATTGATGGGTTTAGTTCCGCTTTAATAAAACTATATTTTATGAACTCGGATGGGGCAAGCAACCCTAAGTGAGTGTGAGAGAAGTTAGTTATTTTTACCTTTGTCTTCTAAGTTTTCATATTTTTATTGAAGCTTTAAGAGAAATTTAATTGCACTATAATACTACATAGTGTAGTGGTAAAGGTCTTTAATATTGATTGAACCCTGGGCAAACATTTTCTTGGGCCTTCCTTCCATGTAATTTCGCTCGCCACCTGCTCTTAGACATACAATAAATAACAGCTAGACTCAAAATCAGTTTACTGAATCAGATCAGGCAGCGATTGCACTTGGTTGCCAGAGGTTACAGTGTATCATTACTGACTGGCTGCTAGAGGTTAGAGCATGCATTATAGCTCACTGATTATTTGCTAGGAGGAGAGGGGTTTGATCAGTGGCAATGCTGGGGGGGGTTGATGGGACCAGTAGTAGTGGTGGGATGATAGGATTAGTTAGGAGGCAGTACTCTGTGGCAAATTCTGAATCATGTAGAGCAAAGCTGGAATTCTTTGGCAAGTATATAGTGGGGGATACCACACTGACCACCAATGTAATGGGCAATTTAAATTACTGCCAATGTAAGGGGGGATTTACACTGATCACCATGTAATGGGGGATTTTATGCCACCCACCAATGTAGAGGGATTTCTACTCTGACACCAATGTAATAGGAGCATTTACACCAACCACCAGTGTAAAGGGGAATATACAGTGCCTTGCAAAAGTATTCACCCCCTTGGCATTTTTCGTATTTTGTTGCCTCACAACCTGAAATTAACATGGATTGTTTGAGGATTTGCATCATTTAATTTACAGAACATGCCCACGACTTTGAAGATGTTTTTTTTTTTTTATTGTGAAGCAAACAACAAATAGGACAAAATAACAGAAAACGTCAATGTGCATAACTATTCACCCCCCCTAAAGTCAATACTTTATAGAGCCACCTTCTGTGGCTATCACAAGTCGCTTTGGATAAGTCTCTATGAGCTTGCGTTGGATGGTTTGCGCTTGTGAACAGCAATCTTTAAGTCTGGCCACAGATTTTCTATTGGATTGAGGTCTGGGCTTTGACTAGGCCATTCCAACACATTTACATGTTCCCCTTAAACCACTCAAGTGTTGCTTTAGCAGTGTGTTTGGGGTCATTGTCCTGCTGGAAGGTGAACCTCCATCCTAGCCTCAAATCACACACCGAGTGGTACAGGTTTTTCTCAAGAATATTCCTGTATTTAGCACCATCCATCTTTCCCTCAACTCTGACCAGTTTCCCAGTCCTGACTGCTGAAAAACATCCCCACAGCATGATGCTGCCACCACCCTATTTCACTGTGGAGATGGTGTTCTTTAGGTGATGTGATGTATTGGGTTTGCGCCAGACATAGCATTTTCTTTGATGGACAAAAAGTTCAATTTTAGTCTCATCAGACCAGAGCACCTTTCCCCATACATTTTGGGAGTCTCCCACATGCCTTTTTGCAAACTCAAAATGTGACATTTTGTTTTTTACTGAAAGTAATGGCTTTCTTCTGGCCACTCTGCCATAAAGCCCAAATCTATGGAGCGTACGGCTTATTGTCGTCCTATGTACAGATACTCCAGTCTCTGCTGTGGAACTCTGCAGCTCCTCCAGGGTTACCTTAGGTCTCTGTGCTGCCTCTCTGATTAATGCCCTCCTTGCCCGGTCTGTGAGTTTTGGTGTGCGGCCGTCTCTTGGCAGGTTTGCTCTTGTGCCATGTTCTTTCCATTTGGTTATGATAGATTTGATGGTGCTCCTAGGGATCATCAAAGATTTGGGTATTTTTTTATAACCTAACTCTGACTTGTACTTCTCAACAACATTGTCCCTTACTTGTTTGGAGAGTTCCTTGGTCTTCATGGCAGTGTTTGGTTAGTGGTGCCTCTTGATTAGGTGTTGCAGCCTCTGGGGCCTTTCAAAAAGGTGTGTATATGTAATGACAGATCATGTGACACTTAGATTGCACAAAGGTGGACATCATTTCACTAATTATGTGACTTCTGAAGGTAATTGGTTGCACCGGAGCTTTTTATGGGCTTCATAACAAAGGGGGTGAATACATACACACATGCCAATTATCAGTTTTTATTTCTGAAAAATAGTTTTATGTATATATTTTTCTAATTTTACTTCACCAACTTAGACTATTGTGTTCTGATCCATCACATATAATTCAGATTAAAAAACATTGAACTAAATGCTGTAATGCAACAAAATAGGTAAAAAGCCAAGGGGGGGGGTGAATACTATTGCAAGGCACTGTACAATGATCTCCATGTAAGGGGGAATTTACACTGACAACCATTGTCGAGGAGATTTGTGCTGACCACCAATGTAAGGTGACACTTCTACACCGACCACCAATGTTAGTGGGGATTTACACTGACCATCAATTTAAGGGCAATTCTGCACTTACCACCAATGTAAAGGAAAATGTACACTGACTACCAATGTAACTGAGACATTTAGCCTGGGTTCATATTTCTTTGTGTCGAGAACGCGTGCAAAATTGCTTTCCTGACACCACAGAAACATGCTGCCCTTTAGCACAGTGGTCATCAACTCTGTCCTCAGGGCCCACTAACAGGGCAGGTTTTATGTATTACCTTGAGGAGATGCAGACTAGAATACTGCAATCACTGAGCAGCAAATGATATCACCTGTGATGTATTTCAGTTGTCTTGCAAACCTGGCTAGTTAGTGGGCCCTGAGGACAGAGTTGATGACCACTGCTTTAGCAGATACACAGCAGTGCCATTTATTGTTAATTGCACCCTCATGCATCGGCTGAGATGTGCGTATTCACATGCACCAAAATTCATGCTGCTGTGGCACAATGTTATTTTGAAGAAGGGTTCCACATCCAATTTTCTTACTCTTGCAGAACAGGCTGATGTTAGGCTTAATGACCACAGTTGTAGGTAGGACTTTCAAGCATGCCCCTTTACCTCCCCAGTGGGCAGCATTCAGCAGAAGTGATGGTGGATATGACCTCAGGGGGACATGATATACATATGAATGCCGCATCTATTTACATATCAATGGCATCGGCCCATGGCTATTTACATATTAATGCCACCGATATTTACATATCAGTGCCGGTTATTAACATGTAAACACAGGGTCTGCAGGTGAGTCATCTGTACACGGCAAAAGGCAGAGCTGGGAAGCATTAGTAACAGAGCTTCACACTGAGATATCAGGACACAGCACGGGACTAAAGCTTCAAGGGACTAGGGAATTTAAACTGGGATATTTGGCAAGTATGAGGCAGCTGCTTTGGGCCCCACAACATTGATGGGACCCAGGGCAGCTGCCCCATTTGCCCTGCCTTAAAGATGGCCCTGCATTGGATGTTAGCACTTAATGGTTAACAACGTTCAAATGTGTAACCAACATACAGCTATAGAAAGATATATGTTCTTTTTTATTAGCTCCACAGAATAAGCTGCATTCCCGCTGCCTTCTACCTTTTATTCTCGTGTTTTTCTTTTTAACCTACCTTTTTTTTAAAAACAGAGAGGTAATCTTCATGCAAGGACTACTTTTTACAAATAACATTTGCTGCTGTAACATAGCGAGTGTGTAAACTGGACATCAGAAGGCTTTCTGTGATTCTGTTCCTTTCCCCACATCACATTCTATACCTATGACAGAAGTCTTCCTATGGATTCGTTGTGAGCAACTGCTTCAGATTAAATGTCTTTATTTTTCCAATGTAGCGTCTGACCCTGGCGCCTTTGTGTGCAAACTGAATGTGACTTGCAGTGAAGAGACAGAGTTTATTCATGTCTCCCCAGTCTGCTGCTTTAATACCGTGTTTACATTCCATTTACCGTAAAAATGCTTTGTGTTGGAGAAGCATTAAATGTGTAAACTAAGACGTTTGTTCCATTGTTTTAAACAGGGGTTAGGTGAGCTACAAGTTATTCATTTTCAGGACAGAATTCTTTACGTCACGTTAATGCAGACCACGTCGGCCTATGTGGGTTTCGTGCAGCACGGCGAATGACAGATGGAGTACGACTGCCTCCGCTAAGTTCAGAGAGACATGGTGTTTGATCTCTGTGGGGTTCCCTTTCACAAGCCGCGGGTGTCCATTGGTAACTTCTGCAATAAACCATATCCACTGATAAAGATCAGAGTTTCCATCCCTACAAATCTTAAAATCATGTCTGCAAGTCTGACAAATGAACTCCCTTCAAAAGAAGCCTCTGCGGCCTGCGTGGGCAATGCAGAGATAAATGACATATGTAAGATGCTGCATTGCTGCTGGTGAACAGGTGACATAATAAATCCTGATTTCTGTAAAGCTGGCCATACAAGGGCTGAACGAAAAAAAAAAAAGATTCCTCCATCCACACAATTCCCCCCACCAGGACAGTGTATTCTGACAGCGGTACCTGATGATGTCAGAATTCATTAATCAGAGGCTGCAGCTGATTGGAATATATTCCAACATGTCCCTTCGAAAGAAGTTGATTAACCACTTGCTGAGTGCGCTACAGCCGAATGATGGCTACAGCGCGGCTGGCTAGTTCTGGGATGCGGCGCGCTCTGTGATCGCAGTGTCCAGAGGACACTGCTGATCACAGATTGAGGTAAAGAGCCAATCAGCAGCTCTTTAACCACGTGATCAGCTGTGTCTAATCGTAGCTGATCACTAATCTAAACAGGAGCCGGTTATTGGCACTCTTTTCTTCATGCTGACAGCATGAGGAGAGGAGAAGAGAGTCGCTAACCGGCTTCTCTAAAAGGGACATCTACACTGATGTGTCCTGATTATCAGTGCAGTCCCAACAGTGCCCACCAGTGCTGACAATCAGAGCCTATCAATGCCTCCTCATCAGTGTCACCTCTCAGTGCCGCCTACCAGTGCCCATCAGTGCTGCCTACGAGTGCAACCTATCAGTGCCCATCAATGACACCTATCAGTTGTGCCTATCGGTACCCATCAGTACAGCCTCATCAGTGCAGCTTCATCAGCGCACATCAGTGAAGGAGAAAAATTACCTGTTTGCATAATTTTATAACAAATGATGATAAAGCTATTTTCTTTTTCGGTCTTTTTTCATTTTTTAGCAAAAAATAAAAAACCCAGTGGTGCTTAAATACAGCTAAAAGAAAGCTCTATTTGTGTGAAAAAAATTATAACAATTTTGTTTGTGTACAGTGTTCCATGACCGTGCAATTGTCATTCAAATTGCGACAGTGCTGAAAGCTGAAAATTGGCCTGGGCGGGAAGGGGGTATAAGTGCCCAGTAGGCAAGTGGTTAAACAACTGACTTCTGTCGAGCCGGGGCGATCAAAGTTCTTCTCCCTGCTTGACCATCTAAATTTCAATCAGTGATGGCCAATGCAACCAAACAAGGATGAGCAAAAGTGAAAGTTTTCATTTTCTAGAAATCTTGGTGAAAATAAGAAGATTTTAGTAAAATGTCACCATTTTGGCAAAATGCATTGGGGTCAATGAGGAAGGCAAAATTAAAGCTGAATTCCAGGGAGCATAAAAATCTTCCCTTGCAGTGTGGCTTTCCTCAGACTACAAGGGTTGAATGCTTGTATAGGACTAAGGGACTGGAAAAAGCACATTTACTTACCCTATACTACATTCCTGAAGGCTCCCTCAATGCTGTTGGGCCAGTCCTTGCAGCCTCTTCTCCCCTAGGCTCCAGTGGTTGCAGGTCATCAAGACCAATTAAGGGCCCATAGCCCTGCCCTGAACATGAAGACGCCAAGGAACAGTCCACCACTGGAGAATAAGGGACTACATTAAACTGCCCAGGGAGCGGAGGACTGGGTAAGTAAAACTGATTTTTCTGCACCACTAGAACTAAACAAGGATTGTTACTTTTCCTGGAGATAGGCTTTAAAGTGGAAACAAACCCATCAATTTAACCATTTCCTTAAACAATTACATTCCAGGCATGAATGATAAGACCCCTTTCACACTGCTGGCGTTTTTCAGGCGCTACAGCGCTAAAAATAGCGCCTGAAAAAAGCGGCTTCGTTCACTCACACTGCTGGCGTTTTTCAGGTGCTACAGCGCTAAAAATAGCGCCTGCAAAAAGCAGCTCCATTCACTCCAGTGTGAAAGCCTGAGGGCTTTCACATTGGAGCGGTGCGCTGGCAGGGCGTCACAAAAAGTCCTGCCAGCAGCTTCTTTGGAGCGGTGAACTCACCGCTCCTCCACCACTGCTCCCCATTGAAATCAATGGGGCAACGTTGCGATACCGGCGGTGTTTTGCGGGCAGATTTAATCCCTTTTCGGCCACTAGCAGGAGGTTAAAACCGCCCCGCTAGTGGCCGAATAGCGCCGTATTAACGACGGTAGATCGGCGCTAAAAATAGCCGGCGGTGGCTCGGTGTGAAAGCCTTTTAATGTTCACAGTTACAGTACTTGTACTCTCAACTGAACTGCCAAACCATCAAATGACTAGTGTCATAATTGATCACATGTGTAGCACCAAGCATGGCAACTGCAGATCAAACAGAGGCTAAGATAGCAGCCCGCTTGGCTGTAAAGGATAGGAAGGTTTAGTTCTGCTTTAAAAGATTAGTTCACCTTTCCCAAAACCTGCCTATGCAGATTAGTGGTGTCTGTAGATAAAAACAAACCATGCAGCTCTGAATAAAGTTGAATAATATCACTGTTATAGGTGTAGGCCATTTACGTACCTCCTAAAGCCTGACTGGAATACTCACAGGCTGTTGCTAAGTGAGGCCTAGTTGTTACTGCTCATTTCCACCATCATAGGAGTGAGCTCTCAAATGCTAAGCTCAGAGGTACTGCATCAGGAGGGAAAGAAAGAACATGTGAGGAGGTCTGAATTAAAGAAAAAGCTCACTGGTGAAGGTGAACAGTAACGACTAAGCCTTACTTAGCAACATCCTTAGAAACGTCCTGAGAGTATTTCAGTCAGGCTTTAGGAAGTATGTAAATGGACTACACCTGTAGCAAGGGCATTATTCAACTTTAGTCAGAGCTGAAGTTTGTTTTTATCTACAAACACTAATAATGTATGCCGCACCCTCCTAGTTAGACTGCTAGGTAAATTTAGTTTATGATTCTTTCTGTAATCAGGGAACCAGTGATTGTTTGGTTTGATCTGCTCAGGGCTTCTCAGTTTAATTGCTTCCCCCTGCCTCTAGAAGAAGCTTTTAGAGCTTAGGGAAGGAGAATTCAAATTACCAGCCTGAATATCGAAGAGGGCCTAGCCAATCCCTGAGGAGGTGTGCCCAGATGGTGGCTATGTTGCTGGTAAATATCCTGGAGCTTTAAGGAGATTGCCTTTTTCCCCTGTGGGGCTGCATCTATGAGAGGAGAGGGGCTGCTTACCCCTGGAGCCCTATGGAATGAATACTGGACTACTTTGCAAGAGGCAGCATCTATGGATTGTGAGTAAAGCCCCTTATCTGTGCTAAAGCTGTTTCATGTCCACAGCTATGAACCTATAGACTGTTCGTCTACTTCTAGTTGTGCTTAAGTTGCTTCATGGTCCTTAGCTGCAGACCTAAAAGACCGGTACAATTCTTGATCTTCATCAGAGGTCAGAGTCAGAAGTGTCCACAGCTATTAAGCTTAACATTTTGGGGGTATCCCACACCCCTTTTATCCTCCCTGTTTACAAGTTCTTCAGCAATAAATTATAAAAAGACTGTTCATTTGAGCCAGAGTGATTTAGTAGTTGCTGTGTGCCTAGCTGCCTCTGCTCTGTTCGGGAAAGAACCTGTCTAAACTAAGCAGTTCCTACGAGGGTAGTGCCACATGTGTGTAGGTGGTGTGCAGCATGGTACGGTGGCAATAATTCACACAGACAGCTGGGATAAAAAAGTTGTATTGAAGTATGCAGAAACAGTTCACAACAGAACTCAGGGGGTACACTCCAGCAATGTGAATGAAGCGATGCTCTTCTGGGCTGACAGCACCTGAAAAGAGGGCAGAATGCAGCCTAGCCATCTTGTTCCCAAGGTGTTGCAGACCCTACTCTTCAGGAACCTTTCCCTACCACTATCACTTTTCATAACAGGCGGGGTACCTTTCCTTACACTGCCCACTCGCGAAATGCGCCCCAAACTCGGGAGCCAGGGCCTTAACTTGGCTTTGCCTGACCCAAGATGGCCTCCAGGGTCACATGGAATGGCAGCATCCAACCGGGTAGCTTTCAGAGTTACCCAGGAAACCATAAAGGAACCCTGTTCCTCTTGACTTCCTCTCCAGCCGCAAGGCTGCCACAAGTAGGCGCCACATACAGTGGAGAAAGTATATTGCACTTACCTGTATGTGCATAGGCAGGTTTTTTTTTGTAAAGGTGAACTAACCCTTTGAGGTGGTTTTAAAAGGTGTAATGAGCTATAAATGGCTACTAAGAGGCAAGGAAGCCTTTTTCAACTACCCTGGACCCGTTCTTGTGCCAAAAACAAACCCTCGTTAATTGTTTTTTTTGCTTTCTGTAAAAAGGAAAGAAAAAAAAAACACAAAAAAATAAAAATAAAATGAATGTGACATTATAGAAATAATGATCACGTAAACTAAAAAAGAAAACAAAAAAAAACAAATATAAAGGACACTAAATGAAGCAATTTCTCTCAATGAGCAAAGTTGGGAGTTTTTTCTTCAGTAAAATGTTACTGATATGAAATGGGTAAGTATGGTATGTAGCAATATCAATTCTACCAAAGTCACTCCACTCATCCCTTTATCCTAGAGAAGCTCATTCATCATCAAAGGCGACTTGACTTTTCCTGGTAAGATGGTGGATCCAGAGTGGGGATAGTTTGGAACCTCTGAAAGGTTTGTACTATCTTTGTCCCCTTTGAGGAGATTCCCCTTCGCTTCCTGTATCAGTGACAGCTGCCTCCAGGAATGAAAGTTTGACAAAATCTACCCAGCAGTAGAAAGAGCAATCAAACATAAGTTGTAACCTCTCCCTAGTCCATCGAACACCCCAAAACCTTTTGCTTGGTGTTCTTCTGATTAAGGGTCTATTCACACCAAATGCTGCATTATAACATCCGTTCCCCGATCTCCTAGAAGTGACGCTGATTTAATCACTTTTGATTTTAGAGCCAGGAAAGCAGCTGATCAAGCAGTGTGCTTGACACTTTAGGGCAGTGATGGCAAACCTTGGCACCCCAGATGTTTTGGAACTACATTTCCCATGATGCTCAGCTCCACTGCAGTGGAGCTGAGCATCATGGGATATGTAGTTCCAAAACATCTGGGGTGCCAAGGTTCACCATCACTGCTTTAGGGTGTCTACTTTAAAAAAAATGGGGCATTTTGGGGGTTTTAGTAAAAATAATGGAAAGACAGCTCTGAAACCAGAAGTGACTAAATCAGACTAGCTTTCAGAAGATCAGGGAACAGATGTGTTTGAACCGCTACTTTGGAGGGCAGAGGAGATGTCTCCATAAAAGTACCTGTCACCTGCCCAAAGCTATCACAAGGGGGCTTGTTGTCCCCCTTTTGATAGCAATAAAGTTAAGTGAAAAAAAATTGTAAAAAGTGTAAAAAAGTACTTTTAAACAATAAAAAAATGAAGAGCACCCACGTCTCCCCTGTGTATACATGCAAATGCAAACGTGGCATAGGTCCAGCACGCATATGTAAACAGTGATTGAACCACAAATGTAAGGTATCACCCCAAACGTCAGAGTGAGAGCAATAATTCTAGGGCCCGAACTAACTCTAAACTGATAAATGGTAAAGGCTTTTAAAGCATCACCTATGGAGAATTTTAGATACTGTCATTTGTCACCATTTCATAGGTGTGCACATTTTTAAATCTTGGCATGTTTGGTATCTTTTTGACATAATATCATCTTTTATTATTTCACAAAAAAATGGGGTATTATTTTGTGTTTGTGTGCACTAAATATCATTTAAATGTATTTTTTCCTGAACAATTGAGTTTGATCAATGGCTGTGCAAATATTGTGTGACATTTAAAAATTGCCATAGTCAACATTGTATTCTGGAGGGCCTCTGCTTTCAGAAAATAAATAATGTTTGGGGGTTCTAAGTAATTTTCTAGCAAAAAAAAATGTTGATTTTAACATGCACGCTAAATATTCCGAAATTGCCCCTGTGAACAAGTGGATAAACCACCCCAACACAATCCCACAATCATTGGTCGTCAGTGGCATTTTGAACGACCCCCTAAATCTCCCTAAACAATTCCAGTATATTGGTGGTCAGTGGCCTTTTCAACCCATACATCTATGGGCCCTGCATCTGCCTTGTCTGCTGGAGCATAGGGGTGAAGAGGTTGTAGAGGAGCCTGCAGGAGTAGAGGATCAGTTAAGTAAAAGTGTTGGCTTGGAAGACAAGCAGAAATGTGAACCCGGCAATGACGCAGCTAGAGGTGTTTATTGCGGGAATAAGTGCAACAGATCTTGTGAGTTACACATCCTCAGTCATGTATAAATGTTCGTCTCCACCTAGAGTCTAGGTTTAGTTTATGTAGAAGGAAAACAAAGCCAGACAGCTGCATTTTTAGGGTTGTGACCTACATGCAACAAGACACAGAGGTTTAGGTGCTCAGGCCAAGACAACGCCAATGTCCCTATAAAAAATGGGTGGTATATTCCTCTGCTTTTAGATCATTGTGTTTAGAAATTTCTGCCCGTGTTTAAGACTTCCGTCTCTATATATTTAGTTAAATACAGTGTAAACGTAAGAGATTTTAAGAGCTGCATTACCAATTGTTTTTTGAAGAGGTTTTCTACTTTCCATCCAGATCTAAGATCTACCTCTTTTGTATATTAATAGTTAAAGCCCAATTCCATGTTTAAAATTTTTTTTAAAACATTTCTATTTGATATTTTAGCTCCTGCATGGGCATGACCAGTGGCGGCCTCTCATAAGGGGCGCAGGCCCCTAATCTCAATGCAGGGAGCCGAACACATGGATTTCAATGGGTTTCTTTTTTTTTTTGAAGCACATGATTAGAGCCTGAGGCTCTAATTGGCTTCAAAAAGCGTGGGCTTGGGGCGCAGAGTACTATGCCCTGATCTCACTCACTTGTGTGACATTAGCGAATAAATATTCACTAATGTCTACCTGCTTCTCCTCCTGGCCTGGGAGGAGAAGCGACAGCCAGGACTCAGGAGGAGATGCAAGAAGGAAGCTGTCGAAGAAGCAACCTAGATGGGGTAAGTGCGGGGCTGGCGTACAATCTGGCGGTGGACGGGCGAGCAGGCGATTGAGTGAGCGACAGGGGGGTGGGCAGGGGATAGTGAGGGGGCCAGGTTTGTTTGGTTGTGTTAGCTGCTTCCCCCCTTTTTTTGTTTCTTGTGAGCAGCGCAGAATTATTTTGCATATACTGATTTTGTTTGCCCCCCCCCCTCCAAAAATTGAGCACCGGCAACCACTGGGCATGACTGTTGGTACCGCCTCTTAAAATCCCTTCACTATGCTAGACGCCCCTGTATTGAGATTTCTGTGCCAGGAAAACATACACCATTGTCTTGCGGTGTAGCATGCACATTTTACTGCAAATGCATCAACCCACCAAGCAATCGCAATGTGCATGTGCCAACCCATAATGAAGCCAATTGAGTCATTGGAGCCATTTACGCTTTTTTTCTTGATACCTTCAAGGCAGAGGCATAACTAGAGCCCTCAGGGCCCCAGTGCATAAAACCATAAAGGGTCCCCCTGACCCCCGGCTGACACCCCCCCCCCCACGGTTGTGGAATACCAGGCCCTGGTCGAAAGTGTGATCTTTTCGACCCTGGTAGTTCCGCCACTGGTGTCAATAGTTTTTTTATTTTTGTTATTTTACTTTTTCATTATATTTTTTGTACCATTTTATTTTATTTTATTTATTAATTTTACAATTTTATTGTCTATTATTATTGTTACAATTTTTTTAAGAGTCCCGTTGGGTAGCTTTGGTGAAATATCAGGGGTTTAAATAGACCTCTGATATTTCACCTGTGAAATCTTCATATCTGCAGCCTCAGCAGCACAGAATGAATGGACAGGAATAGCTCTGTACAGCGCTTCCCGTTCATCCATAAACCGAAGAATGCCTCAGTTATGAATGAACAAAGTCAGTGACCGGTACGGATCACTGACTCTATTCATTAGGACAAGGAAGGGGCAAATTTACCAGCCCCTTGCCTGCTCTCCATCCTGAAAGGGATGAGGGGGCAGGAGAGAGAACGGGAACCTGATCAGAGCAGGAGGTGGATAGGAGGGGTGGCAGGGCGGCATGTAGAGGAACTGATCCCCTCAATTTTCCTCCTGCAGCCTTTCGGTGAATGCAGGATGAAAATGGAGGGGATTGGTTCCTCTATATGCCGCCACCTCCCCTCCTATCCAGGTGTACAGTGGGCCGCACGACCCCCCTGGAGCATGGGGCCAGATCGCGACCTCTGTATGTATGCCCCTGCTTCAAGGCGTCACTCCTAATTATACATGCATACTGTATCTTGGTGCCTCTTTTTTAAAATATTTTTGTCTTCATAGCTTGAATGCCTGCCTCTTCAGTTTGAAAACATGGTAACCGTATTCTACATTCTCAATCCTGAGAATTGAGCAAGAGGAAGATGCACCTGAGGATCGACACAACAAATGTCAATCAGTTTTATATCTCCTGCTCATTTATTTTGGCAACATATACTGTATATTACACAGTAATCATTTTGGCATTTGTGTATCTTTTTTGGCATATTTGCAATGGGTGCCAGAAAATCTTGTCCCAGCACAGTTGTAAGTGTAACCTCAGAACATGTGACATGAGATTTTTTTTTTAATCAATAATTTACATGCCCATCACTTTGCACACTTGAGTGTTGCTAACATAAAATACAAACATTTTAAATTATATAAAATCTTAATCAAATATATTTTTTAAGATTTAACATGATGATATAATTTCAAAACTCATTGTCAATATTTCTAAATCTGCAACTTTCAATAAAATATTAACTGGCAGGGGAGCCGCCGGTAACGGCACAGCAGCTGAAGAAACGACACGAGAGAGCCGTTTCTTCAGTGCGCACGTGCCGATGGAGTCGGCACATGCTGATACAGTGAATAGCTCCTAAACGGTGTAAGTTTAGGAGATATTCATGGTACCTACAGGTAAGCCTTATTATAGGCTTACCTGTAGGTAAAAGCGGTGTGTAATGCCCCGTACACACGGTCGGACTTTCCGACAGGATGTGTCCGACGGACGCCGATGGACCAAATCCGGCGGACAATCCGATCATGTGTGGGCTTCACCGGACCTTCAGCGGACTTTTCCAGTCACAAATCTGACGGACTGTAGATTTTGAACATGCTTCAAATCTTTACGTCGTAACTCCGCCGCTCGTCTGTGTGCTAGTCCAAAGGACAAAAACCCACGCTAGGGCAGCTATTGGCTACTGGCTATCAACGTCCTTATTTTAGTCCGGTGTACGTCATCACGTACGAATCCGTCGGACTTTTGTGTGATCGTGTTTAGGCAAGTCCGGTCATTAGAAAGTCTGTTGAAAGTCCGCCAAAAGTCCGTCAAAAGTCTGTCAAAAGTCTGTCGGACGGGCTGTTGGACTTTTGTAGCTGAAAAGTCCGACCATGTGTACGCGGCATATTGGTTTACAACCACTTTAACATCTCTAGCAGAAATTGGCAGGCAAGCTGCTGGTGTTGTGCAGAGATCGGCCGGGAAGCTGCTGGGTGGTGAGAAGGAAGCGCTGGAGAATGGAGAGGCCAGTGGCATGGTGTGCACCAGTGTCTGGGTATCCTTGGCTTGCTTGACACTCTTCTGAAATGCAGAGTTCTGCCAGGAAGCTGCTGGGCAGAAACATATGGGAGCACTGTGGCTGGGAAAGCTAAACCAGGTGCAACGCTGTAGAGTGGCGGCTTCTCTGTGTCCTCGGCTGGCTCGACAATCTCCGCTGGGATGAGGTGGTGACGTATCTCTGTCAGGAGGTGTGGTTATGCGTTTTAGGGCTCCCCCCCTTGTCAAACCATAGGGAAAGGGGGAGTGCTCTCTGGTACACTGATTTTATAGGGAAATTGGGTGGGAGTGTGGGCGGTGGCTCCTCCCTCATAGTCCAATTAGCTGACATCTCATGACGCCAAGTTAAATGATGATTTGTGTAGATGTCTTGTCATGCGTGCTTTGTACACTGGTGCACAGTCATGTTGGAACAGGAAGGGGCCATCTCCAAACTGTTCCCACAAAGTTGGGAGTATGAAATTGTCCAAAATGTCTTGGTTTGCTGACAAGAGTTCCTTAAGAGTTCCCTTTATTGCAGTGGTTCTCAACTCCGGTCCTCAGGGCCCACCAACAGGCCAGGTTTGCACGATAACTGAAATACATCACAGGTGACATCATTTGCTGCTCAGTGATTGCAGTATTCTAGTATGTATCTCCCCAAGGTAATACTTAAAATCTGGTCTGTTGGTGGGTCCTGAGGACTGGAGTTGAGAACCACTGCTTTATTGGAACTAACAGGACAAGCCCAACCTCTTAAAAACAACCACACGACATAATCCCCCCAAATGATTTGGACCAATGCACAAAGCAAGGTCCATAAAGACATGGATGAGCGAGTTTGGGGTGGAGGAACTTGACTGGTCTGCACAGAGTCCTGACTTTGACCTGATAAAACACTTTTGGGATGAATTAGAGCAGAGACTGCGAGCCAGACCTTTTTGTCCAGCTTCAGTGCCTGACGTCACAAATGTGCTTCTGGAAGAATAGTCAAAAATTCCCATAGACACACTCCTAAACCTTGTGGACAGCCTTCCCAGAACAGTTAAAGCTGTTATAGCTGCAAAGGGTGGGCCAACTCAATATCGAACCCTACAGAATAAGACTGGGATGCCATTAAAGTTCATGTGCGTGCAAAGGCAGGTGTCCCAATACTTTTGGTAATATAGTGTATAAGTGTCAGAGGTTGCTTAGACTGAGACTGCTCTCATAGGATCTCAGATACTGGCCATTCCCCCATCCTTAGCAATGTCCTGGACTGTGAGCTTAGAGAAAAGTGTCCTCCTGTACTGTGAAGGGTTCCTGAGATTGCACTTGGGTACCAATAGCTGTGCAGTGGTGTAGGGTAACCATATGCCAAGGAGACTTGCCTTATGGTCCCCAGCTGTGAGGCCTTAAAATTGTCCAATATTCACAGTTGCTTAGGAATTGTCCTCTCACGGCCACTTGCTAACCATTTGGAGTATCCCATGTCCCGAACCCATCTCCTGTTTCATGTTTTATCAGCAAAAAAACACAAAAAGAAAACCCCTAGACTGTTTAATCGAGCCGGAGAGAATGGACTGTTGCTTGGGTGGCTGGTAGTCTCTGTGCTGTTTTGGGGAGAACCAGTTAAAATCAGCTGTCCCTGCGGGGTTAGCACAACACAATATGCAAATGAGGATGTTTGAATTTATTCTGACCTTCCATATCTGCATGCTAGTTTTAGGTTAGTGTTAAAATGGCCAAACACTGATCGAAATCAAGCTAGGCCTGAAGGGGCTAGGGGCTTTATTCAACTTCTGTTAAGGGCACATGTCAAAAAAGTATCCAATAGTCATTGGCTGCAGCCATTGATCAGTGTATTCTGACAGCAGCGGGTGCCCCAGCGGCAAGGATTCCTCCATCCACCTTCTTTGGTTTCTTTTTGTTCGGTCTGCTGACGAATTAAAATATGAACCATGTATGGCCAGCCTTAGTCAGCCAAGCATCTAACATTTTTACGACAAAATGGCAGTTGCCAATGGCAGTCTGCATTATTCTCTTAATGCATGTTTCTTTTAAGGATACTTGGACTAGCTTAATTTGTTGTGCAATCTAATTGAATGTTACAGAGAACAATGGTGCAGCCCCACTTCAAACAACATGCCTCTTTTGTTATTTTGGAGACTTTGCTTTATTAATAAATGATCAGATTTTAGATAAAAATTGCAGACAGTTCCCGCCATAACATTACATGCAGCTGTAAGCCCACTTTAAAGAGACTCCATGGTGGAATGCACAATAATTGAATGAAAATACTTTTATTTTTTTTTCACTCTTTGATGGTCTTGGAGACTTGTTAAGACCCTTGCGAGAGGAAAGTGATTCACAGCGAGCAAAGCACGTCTTGTTGAGGAGGACTCGATGTCTGTCTTAGCCGTCTGTGGCAAATATAATTCTCAAATGGAAATATTTACAGATGAACCATAAATACATGGCTGCCGCTGACTCAGAACGCGTTCATTGTCTCTCTGAAGCCGGCAAACGTTTGTCTCCAGGACTCTGACCCGACTCAACAAATGGATACCAACATCATTTAAGTTCATGTAAAACCTAACTAGATGACAGTTTGCTTAAGCCTTGTGTATAATAAGTGATCATTCACATGAGCATAGAGGGTTGTGCACCATAATAAATAAGCAAATTTCTGCGCCCAGAAGTCATAAAGCAGTGGCAGGCTGTGGCTGTATGCTGGGTTTTGAACATCTGAGCATTATATGCATACATAGATGGATGCAAACTGCTTGGTCCAGTGGGCGCACATGTAATCACACAGATGTGTTCCACCTAGGGTTGCCACCTTTTCTTCAAGCCAAACACGAACAATTTTGCGGAACAGAGCAATTTTTTTTTTTGCCGTAAACACTATATGATTATAAAAGACCTGGGACACATTTGGGTGCCCCAAGGGGAGTAGTAATGTAGCGCACAAAGCGTGCCAGTTTTACCATCCCCCAACCACTCCCCCTTAGGCTGCAAAGCCCCTGCTTCTGTAGTATGGCTGCAGGGTGTTTTACACAACATCCCGTCACTACTGCCGCACTATGGCAGTAGTGCCTTTGCAGCATAAGGGGGAGAGGGCTTGGAAGATGGTAAAACTGTGGCTGAGCTGCACATTTTTACTGCCTCCCCTCCACCACCCAAACACAAAAGTAAACAAGACCTAACAGCATCTCACTGTGCTTATGTGATCATCATCGTTATCATGATGATGATCACACAGTACGGAAGGTGTTGTATGCCTCTCTGTGTGTATGGATGTGTCTCTGTACCTTCCAGAAAGCAGAAATTGTGAGCCTGCCTGTGCATCGGGATCCTTGTGCTGCCCGCGCTCTCTGCAACTTTTCTCTTCAATCACCTCCCGCCGCCCGGCTACAGCCCCGTCCTCTGCCCTCCTCAGTTACTGAGGGAGGAAAGGAGAATCACTCTGCCAGAGATCACCTGTTATCAGCCACGGCCAGCAGGAACTTTAAAAAAGTGGGGTGCCGGCTTTAGACGCCTGCACCCCGAAATAAAAAAAAATAGTCCCCCCTCTGCTAATCACCTCATGGGCCCCTCTGCTGTGCTTATGGGGCCCAGGTAAAATATATTAATGTTACAGCAAGCCTAGGAGCATTGTCAAATGCTTTCACCTGGGCAAAGTGCTTTCACCATAGTTGAAGAATAAAGTTGCCCGGGCCCCCCTGCTGAGCCGGGCCCAGCACAGGAGGGCTGGTTGTACTGCCCTATCAGCGGCCTTGTACCATTGTAATAGCAATACATACAATGGTTATATTTAGACATGTGCAATTCGTTTAATTCCGAATTAGTTTTTCAACGAGATTCGACAAATTCATTCGGAAATATTTGAATTAACGAAAACCCGTTTAATTAATTTTTCCTGAAAATTCATAAACTCAAAATTCGTAAATTTGTAATTTCGGAAATTCGAAAATGCGAAAATAAGAATGAAAACCTGAAAATTCAAAAGAACGAAAATCGGAAGACCCGAAAATTTGAAAATCCAAAATAATAACTAACTAATAACAATAACTGTAAACTAAAGATCTTGCAAACTACCAATAATGTATGTGCTTAAAAAAACTATTACTAACTATTAAATTATAGGTATTGGAATTTCCTTTCAAATTTGGCTGTTAGTGAATATAACGAATACAAATTTATCCCAAGTTTCGGAATTATCCAAAGTAATGAATGCCGGATTTAAATGAATGGAACATAAAATAATTATAATAAATAATAATATGAAATAATATAAAATGTTTTATTAGTAGTTCCAAGTTTTGAATATTTATGTTTCCCTGGCCAACCACTAGGAGGTTTATTGCCAGTAAAGAATGTTGGGGGAAAATATAAAAAATTTGGAGTGACCTGTTGCTGTTGCCAGGACAGGAGGCCATGTTTTAGGCCTCTGCGTCCCAGGTCAGCTGCCTGGAGAGAGAATGAAGCGAAGAGTGAGCCTGACTTTGGGCCTTGAAAGTCTTGTGCTCTCTTGCTGGAGTTTTAATGGAGCACCGGCAGAAGGAGCTTAGAGAGCTGGGTAAAATATTCCCCTGATGAACAATGTAGGAAGTCTGGTGGCTCAACAAAAAATGTGTTTGACCTAAAACTGCTAAGCAGTGTGAAGAGTACAGATTGCAAGTCTCAGCTTAAAGGTCAATAGGCTGTCTTGACTGTTTGTAGTGGGGATCTTCTGTTGCTTTTTGGGTATCCTGTGCCCTAACCCACACTTCCTGAGTTTATTATAAATATACTCTTTAAACATTCTAAAGCGACTGGCACCCAGTTACTTCCACCCTAAAAAGAGTCAAGAATTCTGCCCTGAGGTTTGAGATGCCAGCCAAATAAGTCATTTGGGAATCCTCATCAACCTCCCAGGAGTAAGGGGATACTACACAGATATAGCACCAGCTTCTTCAGCAGTCATGCAAACTGTTGGCACAATATAAATACTATAAAATAATAATATACAAAAGTAAAGATATACAGTTAATGTATTTTCCATTTGACATCCCAAACAAAATGACTATACGTTCGATAGATTCATGAAATTCTGTTGATAGTTTGTAGTTTTTCCCCATTGATGCACCCCAGGTCACTATTGCAGGAGTGACTACCAATTTACGCTGAAGGAAACAACAAATCAAACATAATGGCTCTTCTATGATCTCAAAACCATCATCTATCAAAATGTCATTTTTATTGATTAAGGACCGTTGGTTGTTTTTTCGTCTGCAGCTAATCAAAACAAAAAGTTTATTACAAGGAGTCAGAAGAAAATTGTTGATGTGCTGCCAGCCTTGGCAGTTGTACACACAAGTCTTGTTATTACAGTGGCTCCATCCTCTCTGTCTCTCTCTGTTTCGTCCCCATGTCCCTTCTGCTCTGTGGCAGTGACATCTCCCCTGCTTAGTGCCTGAGAAGGATCTCTCGTCTCCAGCTGAGTTGAGCAAGGACATGAAAGCATGCTTGGATGTTGCACGCCAGAGATCCTAGGAGACGTACATCGCCTCACACTGCTGCAAGACAATGCCCGGGCCCAGTTTGTCTCTAGACGTCATATCTATCTGGGCAGGCACAGGATTAAAACACACGCACATACACAAAGACAAGCCGCCAGCCCTTTGAAGTTCCTTGAGAGGTGTGCCATTTTGGGATAGATTTAAAGTGGGGGGAAGGACGAGGCTGTCCGGTTTCGCAAGGGGCCAAAGGGCTTTTTAAAACTTGCCTCCTGGTATTCTGCTTGAGCTGGTTTATTACACTGCATGATGGCAGCTTTGCAAATTTTATAACTTTGTTATTAAATCCTGATTCATAATGTGTTATGAGTGATGGAAAATTGCAAACACTAACCACCTACCCAGGCTGGACTGTAATCTCATGTATGGTAATCATTGGCCTGCAATTCATTGTAAAGCCATTTTGCTTTGAAGTTGTCAAAACAGATTTAGGGGATAAAAAATTAAGGTTACAAAAGAAGGCATGGCCCTGCTGACAGATTATTCTGACCCCCCCCCCCCCCCCCCCATACTCATTCTTCATCAATCACTTTAAAGACACCTGGATCAGAGGCAAGAAAGTGATGCTTTTTTAGCAGATGGCAGCTCTATGAATTCTGGGGAAATGACATCCCTTCTTGCAGATGATTGACAACAAGCAAAATCTTGTCACCCATCACTCCACAGTGCTAAAGCTGAACATGACAAGATAAAAATAACTCTTAAAAACACTTGTTAAATCTGTCACCCGAAGATGACAAAACAATTGGCTTAGGTCCCTGTATGACCAAAGCCACTCTGCTGGGAATTACACAATAGCGGAATGATGTGTCAATATTAGCTATAAATTATAAGTAGATCTATTGTAAATCCTAATTGCCTGACAAATATATTGCGAAAGCACTGTGTATCATAAGCAATTCTGTTAAAATTTATATATATATTTTGAAGTATTTGCCTTTTTTGCAGCCCATTGCTGCTGATCTGCAGCCTTTTTGTGGTCATGTCCTTTCTACATGCATGCACTCCACAAGCAGCTGCATGAGATTGCCCTAGACCAGCTTCCTGATGGTGACCGTGTGAGACCATGCCTGCGCAAATAAGTGTATAGGCAGGTGTCGTTTTCCCTTCCGCCCTGTAGGTGGCAGTGTAGCATGGAATGTACTCTGTAAGGGAAATTTATCCCCTAGGGCAGTGGTCTCCAAACTGCAGCCCGGGGTCGGATGCAGCCCTTTCCTTGCTTTTATTTGGCCGTCGGGGCATTATTTCATCCTCTGATACCATCATTAGGGCATAAATCCCCCATTGAGACAACAATGGTGCACAGTCCCTCCCAATGACACCAACAATGGGGCACAGTTCCTCCCAATGACACCAACAATGGGGTACAGTTCCTCCCAATGACACCAACGATGGGAAACAGTTCCTCCTAATGATACCAACAATGGGGCACAGTTCCTCCCAATGATACCAATGATGGGGCACAGTTCCTCCCAATGACCTCAACAATGGGGCATAGTTTCTCCCAATGACATCAATGATGGAGCACAGTTCCTCCCAGTGACACCAAAGATGGGGGACATTTTATACTTCCAATGGCCACAGTCTGGCCCCCCTAAAGTCTGAAGGACAGTAAACTGGCCCTTTGTTTAGAAAGTTTGGAGACCCCTGCTCTAGGGACTCTGACAGTTTAACAGAGAAGCCAGCTGTCCGATTGGATCTCTATTCTCTCAAGATCTCCCGCAGCTACAATTGCCTAAATCAGGGATATGCAATTAGTGGACCTCCAGCTGTTGCAAAACTACAAGTCCCATCATGCTCTGCCTCTGGGTGTCATGCTTGTGGCTGTCAGAGTTTTCATGGGATTTGTAGTTCTACAACAGCTGGAGGTCCGCTAATTGCATATCCCTGGCCTAAATGTTCATCATATTTGACTCTTCCTGATGTTTCGGATGTCTGTGTCTTCCGCCACGGCCTGTGGTTACTTATGCTGACTCCTATGACAACACTTGTAGTGACATAGTTGCCAGTGGATGAAACCATAGCATGCAATACGGGAACAGGCATCTAACAAATCTCAGAAAGGTGTCAGATGTGAAAAGGTCATTGTTCTGCAAGATAGAGGAACAGATGGTGGAACAGTTATGTATAAGACCCCTTTCACAATGGGGCCACGCCGCGTCTGTGGTAAAGTGCCGCTAGTTTTAGCGACGCTTTACCGTCGTTATAGCAGTGCTTTTCGGCCATTAGTGGGGCGCTTTTAACCCCCGCTAGCGGGTGAAGAAAGGGTTAAAAGCGCCCGTGTTGCGGCGCTGCCGTAGCACTTTGCAGGCGCTTCGCAGCGCTGCCCATTCATTTCAATGGGCAGGGCATTTTGGGAGCAGTGTATACACCGCTCCAAAACCGCCCCAAAGATGCTGCTTGCAGGACTTTTTTTCCCGTCCTGCAAGCGCACAGCCCCAGTGTGATAGTACTTGGGCTTTCACACTGCGAAGACTTGAGAGGCGCTTTTCAGGCGCTATTTTTAGGAAGTCTTGCAGCTACTAATATATTAGCTACTATTATTCTGTGGTGTAAAGGGAATATATCCATATTCATACTTAGTAGGGTCATAGCTGGGGTAAGTTTAAGTAAGTTTCCCGTAAGGGAGGCAATGAAAGAGGATACTGAACTCCAAAAACTGGATAGGTTCTTACAACTCCATAGGGTATGGTTTAGGGTTCCAATTTGATCTCCAGCAAATTGGAGAAGTAGGGAAAATTTTAGAGATTCTGTAGGGGGTTAAATACCATCTGTTTAATATCTTTTGGGAATTGTACCAGTGTTCTATGCTAAAAGAAGCTGTACTGTTAATTGTTGTGCATGCGCAGGAGTTACGCCATCCCACTCCGGCCAATCAAGAAGTCCAGCACCTGGAAGAAGCAGAGGAGAAGATAATAACATCAAATCATTGAAACTAATGTCTTTTTGCCTTTAGTTCCTCTTTAACTTTAAATTGACTTTATCAGCTCAGTATGTCACAATATCCTGCTTCAATAAATTGTTACATACATACCTTTCTGTTCTTTCATGACAATTAGGCCTGGAGTAAAAAATTTGAAACATGGACACAGGGCTGACATGACTGGGTTAAAAGGGGTTTGGCATAGGAGGGTTTTTACTGTTGGTTAAAGTAAGCAGGAATCATGGGGTACTTACCAGATTGTTGGGTCAGGCAGGAACTGGAGGGGCTTCAGTGGATGGTTAGTGGAAGGATCCTAAAAGTCTTTAGTGAGAGCTAGTGACGGGAAAAGTCCCACTTTCCCTCCCTTCGTTAGTTTTGGTGGATGATTTTTCATTCTTTTGGTGACAGTTACAGGTTTGGTGGAGATATGTCATTACAGCTGGCAGTGTACAAGGTCCTTGAAGATGGTCATTATGGGCAAAATGTACATTGGCAGGGATCTGTCCTAGGTATGGCTACCGTTATTTTGTTTGGTTCAGTGCCAGTGAACTGTGGGTCACCCATGGTTGTATCTACATTACATTACATTACGGTTATTGTATCCGATTTGGTATTGTTGCGGCTGGAGGCCTACCTTTTGGTTTTATATGTGTTAAGTTGAGTTGCCTACAAAGACCTTGGGGCTCCATTCATCCTGTTATTTATTCTGATAAAGGACTGCTTTGGCCATTAAATTCCAATTTGTCTCATCTGTGGTTACTTAGGTATGGAGAAATGGTGGCGTGGTGGTCAAACGGTATTGGAGACAATCATTTTTAATACCTTGGTCATGTCATCTACCAATACTTGTGTGACCGTAGATGGGAAGGAAATCACAATTGCGTTCTGGGTTTTTTTTTTTTGCATTCAATCACGGTCCCTGAAGGTGAAAGGTAAAATGAACCGTGAAAACATGAAGATTTAAAATATAATTATTTTTTATGTATCTTGTATAAGTTCCTATTAAAAAAAAAAGGAAAAAATAAACACTTGTATAATAAAAACAACATGGGAAGAGCAGAGAAGGTTATGAGTAATATTTAAAAAAATATATTCTACCGCAAAGCCTTTTACATTAGAATCTGTTTGTATTTTAGCCCTATTTACTGCAATTATGTTTTAAAATATATCTTTCCCTGACAGGGCTACACTGCTTCACTTACGAAGACATCTGACACGGATCAGAGACGATGAATCCTGCAGGGCAGTACACCACAAAAATGAAAGTTACCATAACAAGACATGTTTTGTAATAAGCCTGTCTTTTGCTTAATATTCTATTTATTCCTTTTGTACGTCTTTGGACGCGGATGACAAATTCAAGCATTGTCGGGCCAGGGGGGAATAAAAAAAAAGGGGGCGAGACGCTCGGAATTCTTCCCGCAGGTGTTATTAATTAATGTCTCATTAAAGCTGAAAAAAGATCAAAGTTGTCTGCGAGAGAGTCCAATAGGATGACACGGAGCAGAAGGATGATGTCATGGCCGTGGTGACAATTTGGAGAGAGAATGAGGCTAGACCTTGTGCTGTGCCAGTCAGGCACGGAAGGAGGAGAAACTAGAAAGGAATGTGTGTGTATAGCATTGCTCAGGGATACCTAGAGCCTCAGTTCTAAAGAATGTAATGGGCAAATAATGACAAGGATTGTAGAGTAATACGTGTGTCAGCATGATGCATGTTTGTACTATTTTAGGCCACCCATCAAGGAAGAGATGGCTTGGCAAATTATATTTAAAAGTTGCCCTGTAGTAAAAGAAAAGCAATATAGGACTTTTATAGAGAATAAGACACCATAATTATAACACCGTGCTAAGGAAAACTATTATTTTACCAGTTCCTCCTAAGCAGACTTGAGCCACATTGAAAGGAAAACCTTTTTTTAAATTAATTTTGTATTGAGTGGTCAAGGATTAGAACCTCTGACAGTTTTTGTATTGCTGTCTATGTCCCCACTGGGGAGATTCACCCTCTTTAATTGGCCTGGTGACCATTATAGTAAGTAGAGTGAGGGAAAATGCCAAGTTCTGAATTGTTACCAAAACCGAAATAGAGAAAGAATCTTCCAACGTGGACACTTGGTGTGGTGACAACTTTAGAGAGATTTCCTCCTGTTGTTTCTATAGAGCATGTCATTAAAGAACAGCTACCATCTTTGTTTTTTCTGGATTTGGAGCAGACACACACTAGAAGTCTGCCTTATAAATGGAAAAGGCTGGGCTTCTGGTGTGTGGCTGTACCCAGGGTCAGTACAAGGGGCAAGCAGGAGGCGCAGCCTCCCTGGGGCACCAAAAGGGAGGGCAACCCTCACCATATGCACACTCTAGATCAGTGGATAGTAAACAGTGGGCCGTGAATTAAAGTCTGCTCTGACAGTGACTGCTGTCACGCCATGCTCTGAAATGCCCACTCTCCACCCTATCCGCCCACAGCTAATATGAGAAATACAACGTGCATGCGCAACTACCTTCTAGATGCTAGAAAGCAAGCCATTGGCCATGAATGTGCAATGCACACTCCATGCCAACTATGGGCAGTCGGAGCAAAGGAGCAGAAAATGGGCACAGGGCAGTACACTCTTTCTACAGCGTGCATAAGCAGTTCAGTTTATTTACCTCAAAATTCTACAAACAATACCCAATAATGACAATGTGAAAGAAGTTTGTTTGAAATCTTTGCAAAATTATTAAAAAGAAAAAATCACATGTATATAAGTATTCACAGCCTTTGCCGTGACACTCAAAAATTAGCTCAGCTGCATCCTGTTTCCACTGATCATCTTTGAGATGTTTCTACAACGTGATTTACCTATGGTAAATTCAGTTGATTGGACATGATTTAGAAAGGCACACACCTGTCTATATAAGGTCCCATAGTTAACAGTGCATGTATGGGGGGGGCGTGGTCTGGGCATGGCCGTGTGAAGACGTGTTAACGCTGAGCTCCCGGCCGTCTCTCACCCATCCTGGCATTACTTGACTTTTTAATACAGAATGCTCTCATCTAAGAAACGGACCAACCGGAGAAACAAGAAGAAAACCAGCCCGATCACTAATACCCCCGTTGCTGGTGACTTTCAGAGATTTTTTTGGAAGATCGCAGTCTGGCTCCCCAGATTTCAAGATGGCGGGCCCTCGTGTCTCTATCCCACAGACACCAGACCTCATGGAGGATCCGGAATTATCAGAGGGATCCCGCAGTCCTGTAATCTTCTCTGGCTCGCCTGAGGTACCTCCCGGGACCTCGGGGAATACTGTACCCTTGCCGATTACATTCAGAGCGGATGCGGAGTTGAAGGCTATCCTACAGGCCCTCCCGACACGTGCGGATATCGAAGCCCTGGTGGGGAAGGTGGAGGCCGCACACAAGAGAGAGATCCGGGCGGTAAAGCAGGACGTCCAAGCATTATCCACTCGCCTCTCGGCAGGTGAATCCTCCCTGGTGACCCTCGAGCAGAGAGTAACCACCCTAGAATCTCGCCAAAGGGACCAATCTAACTCAGCAGTAGACCTCCAGCTCCGCATGGAGGAAATGGAGGACCGGAGCCGGAGGAACAACCTGCGGCTTCGGGGCCTCCCGGAGGCAACGGGCCCGTCGGACTTACTGGCCACGGTCATAGATATATTCAAAAGAGTGGCGGGCAATCACCTCCCTGAACGCATAGAGGTAGATCGGGTTCATAGAGCTCTGGGCCCTCGCCCGTCTGACCCTTCCAGACCGCGAGACGTGATTTGCCGACTACATCACTATACACATAAAGAAGCCATAGCCCGCGGAGCCTGGGAGACAGGTGATCTGGAATTTGATGGCGCCACCGTCAAGCTTCTGCCCGACATCTCCAGGCCAACACTTCACAGACGCGCCCTCTTGAAACCCCTACTAGACCTGGCCAGACGCTGCAACGCAACTTACCGATGGGGTTTTCCATTGTCGGTCACCTTCCTCAAGGACCAGAAATCCTTCCTGCTGCGATCCCCGGAATCTCTGCCAGCTCTCTTTGACTTTCTCGGAACGGACCCGATCGCCATCCCCAACTGGCTGGACTACCTACCCCGTGCTCCAGGTCGTTTAGGCACATCGAGGGGACAAGCTCCACAACCTCAGCGGCCGCAAAGACACAGAAGACGTCCCCATTCTTTATCCCAAGATGAGAACCGGGAGACGTGAGTAACTGAGTCTATACCCCTTGTGCCGCTTGTGAAACCCCATTACCCACTTTAATTAAATCATCACCCTTACACGCGCTCACTTGAATGGCGGTACTGCTGTCTCTTTTGAATCCGGCAACCATCTACTCATTGCGAGCAGTCACAGTAGACTCCCACTACCCCCTCTTCACATCTCACTCCTACTGCCACCTTTTGACTCCCATACTCCGCCTCCCGGTCCACCATACATAGGAACCTGCCTTGATCCGGGACCATGGGCTGCAGTATACTATTGTCCTCCTTATGTGGTTTTTTTTTTTCTTTTTTTTTTTTTTTTTTTTTTTTTTTTTGAGGACATCCTGCTTTACCCCAGCAATGGAGTTGATATGGAAACCATCATGGGGAGGAAGGGGACATGTTGTGGATCACCTTTTCCTCACCCCCAGAGGGAGAGCGAACATTTAAGTGTTTTTGTTGGGTTAACCCCCAGAGTTGGTTAGTTAGGGTCTAGACGTGAAGATTACTCTCCATTGTGCCACGCAAGAAACTCTATTTTTTGTTTTATCTGCCATGTAAAAGCACTCTTTGCCATTGCACACCTAGTTGGAGAATCCTAAAAACCGGTGCTTTGTCATCCAAGCGACCCTGATGTAATAATATCCTGGGGGATGGCTATCACATTCAAACCAAATTGGGAATAGAGTCTGGTTCCTAGTTACGTTATAAGAACCCCAGGGGTTGTCTGTCTTTTGCTTCATGTCTCCGGGCGACCGCAGATGTGCATGCAATGCAGAGCCAAACTCTATATGTTTACAAGAAACCATAGTTGCCTATATATTGCATTCTGTTTTTTGTTTTTTTTTTATTACTGTTGATATGCATGTGTTGCCGGGGTGGGTGGGAGACCTGGATTCTTATTTTGCAGGTTACTGACCACCCACACCCCACATAGGCCATTGTATACATCCGGGGCTCCGGTTTTGTATACATATTAAGTCGATTAGACTTACCCATTTAGCTTGTATCGGGTCAGACCTCTTTGGCCCGAGTACTTATTTCTTCCTTCCTCGCCTTTTCCTTTCTTCCTATTTTCTCCCTCTCCCTCCCTGCTACCTTCTGTTAATCCTTCCCTCCTTTTATTCTATTTTAGATCACTAAATCCCCCCCCCCCTTTTTTTTTTTTTTTTTTTTGTGTGCTGAGACATGGCGGTAGATTCCCTTAAAATAACCTCTCTTAATGCGAGGGGTCTAAACACCCCGGAGAAGAGACGTATGTTATTACATGACCTCAAAAAGTACCATACTGACATCGCCTTCATACAAGAGACGCGTTTCAAAACGGATAAATCCCCTGCACTGCAGAATAGGTCTTTCTCCCGAGTCTATCACTCAACCAACTCCCACTCTAAGTCCAGGGGGGTTTCTGTATTAATTTCCAGCAAACTGCCATGGCAATTTCAGGAGGTGTTGGCGGACCCTGAAGGGCGATATATCTTTCTTAAGGGACTAATTTGTGGTATACAATTTACACTAGCCACACTGTATGCTCCCAACGAACACCAAAACAGGTTTCTGAGACATATAGTAGACAAACTATTGACATACAAACAGGGCCAACTGATCTTAGGAGGAGATCTTAATGTTCCTCTGACTCCTTCCGTAGATACATCTTCTGGTAGCTCCTCCCTTCCCCCTCTTCTAGAAAACATATAGCGCAGACTCTACACAACGCGCAGTTGACTGATGTGTGGCGCCTCCAACATTCCGGAGAAAGAGATTATTCTTTTTTTTCTCCCCCACATAAGGTATACTCCAGGATTGACCTGTTTTTGATACCCCATGATCAGTTGCACCTTGTGAGCTCCACATCCATCGGTCAGATCACTTGGTCTGACCACGCTCCCGTCTCGCTCACATACGCCCTCACGGGGAGACCCTCGCCCAGGTCCCTATTTTGGCGCCTGAACGAGAGCCTTTTACAAAATCCTGAGGTGCTAGAGGATGTTACTAAAGAGCTCGATCTCTATTTTCGAGAAAATGACACACAGGAATGCGACCCTGGAATACTAGGGGAAGCTCACAAGTGTGTACTCCGAGGGGTTTTTATCAAACACGGGGCGTCTATTAAAAGAAAAAGAAATGAACAAATCACTAAGCTACTCTCCACCTTAGCCTCGGTAGAGATACAACATAAGCAGACACCTACCCAAGCTCTTGAGACGCAACTGATGACACTGCGCTCACAAATCACAGATTTACTTCATTACAAAGCAAAGGCAGCCTTACAGATCTGTCGAAAAATTTCTTATGAGTCGAGGAATAAGTGCGGAAGGCTACTGGCCAGATCAGTAAGAGAAATCAGATCAGCTGCTTATATTCCGCAGATTACTGGTCCCAATGGCCAAAAAGCAACCACCCCAACACAAATATCCAAGAGCTTTAGGGATTTTTTCTCTGACTTATACAATCTCCCTGTTCCCCACTCTGATCAGGCAGGCATTGATAAATATATTTCAGACTCTCAACTCCCATCACTTTCAACTGAAACCAAGACAACTCTAGACGAACCAATAACTTTAGAGGAATTACGAGTAGCGTTAAATTCTATGAAAGTGGGTAAAGCCCCAGGTCCGGATGGCTACACTGTCCAGTACTATAAAGCCTTTTTTCCCATTCTAGGCCCACGGTTAGTCTCTTTTTTCAATGTATTAGGAGCAGACACTAATTTCCCAAGAGAGACCTTAAAAGCCCATATTTCTCTGATATACAAAGAGGGAAAAGACCCATGCGCATGCGGCAGCTACAGGCCCATCTCTCTATTAAACTTGGATCTAAAGCTGTTCTCCAAAATAATTGCCTCCAGACTATCACAACACCTTCATGACCTTATCCACCTCGATCAGGTTGGTTTCATTCCCACCAGAGAGGCAAGAGACAATACTATTAAAGCTCTCAACCTCATCCACGTAGCGAATACCAGTAAGACTCCCTGCATATTTGTGAACAACGATGCCGAAAAGGAACTACATGTTCTCAGTCCTCCGTCATATAGGCCTGGGAGACACGATGCAGAAATGGATTGGTAAAATATATTCTAACCCCTCAGCCCAAGTAAAAGTAAACGGTGTACTCTCGAACCCCCTTTCTATTGCCAATGGTACAAGACAGGGCTGCCCTTTATCCCCCCTGCTTTTTGCCCTTTCCCTCGAACCATTCCTCTGCACAATCAGAAAAATTGCAGATATCACTGGGCTCCGGGTAGGGGAATTACACTGTAAAATCTCAGCGTATGCCGATGATTTACTATTCTCCCTCACCAACCCCAGAATCTCCCTTCCAAACCTTATGCGAGAATTCAAAATTTATGGAGCCATTTCCCATCTAAAAATCAATTTCTCTAAGTCGGAAGCGATGGGCATTGCTGTTCCCTCGCATACTTTACTGGAACTTCAGTCTAACTTCAATTTCAAGTGGACTGATACAGCCCTAACATACCTAGGCGCGAAAATACCTTCTAACTTGTCACACTTGATCTAAACTTCCCGCCCTTATTAACGAATACCCGGAACTTGTTAGAAAAATGGAACACAGGGTTTCATTCCTGGTTTGGGAGATGCAACCTCCTGAAAATGTGTATACTCCCTAAATTTATCTACCTAAATTAAGCGCTACCTATCCATATCCCACCCTCTTACTTCAAGCAGGTACAGTCCCTTTTCACAAGATTTATATGGGCACACAAAAAGCCCCGTTTACGACGCTCATAACTGACACTCCCCAAAAGTGAGGGGGGACTAGCACTACCTGACATACGACAATACTTCCTGGCCTCCCACTTGGAAAGTATTCTTGACTGGAGGAGGAACAAAACTTTCAAACTATGGGTTCATCTGGAACAATCCCAAACTCACATACCCCTGAAGGGTGCATTGTGGTGCTATAGTGACCTTCCCTCTAGAATGAGATCTCACCCCTTAATTGGTACCACCTTGAAACATAGCCATCAAATAGCCATACAGACGTCCCTCACATCCAAAAATTCTCCTCTGCTCCCTATCTTGGGCCACCCAAACTTTACCCCGGGTTTGCAGCTGACGGACTACACTATTCTTAGAGATGCGGGATGGGACCATGTAGCCAAATTTACCAATGGAGAGAGATGGCCATCCATTACTGATCTGACTAACCCAGCGGGTGACTACCACCTCCCTTTCTGGAAAGCCGCTCAACTACACCATTTCCTTCACTCCCTCCCAGGACCACAAGCTTTTACCCATCAGCAAATGTCGTTTGAAGATCTCTGTACAGGAGAGGGCCCAATAGCCCACATTTTGTCCCAAACGTATTCCCCAGTAAATTCGCCAAAAGAACAACCACCTCTGCCTTGCCTGGTCAGATGGGAGAGAGACCTAGACTGCACGTTCTCAGTAGCCCAGCGACAATGAATAATCACACTAGCTCTCAAATCTTCGCTTTGCACTAAAATTCAAGAAACAAACTTCAAGCTGGTCAACTGCTGGTACTTGACCCCTTCCAGGTTGCAGAGGTGCTTTCCCTCCTCCTCGAATCGGTGCTGGCGCTGTGACGAGGAGGAGGGAACTCTAATTCACATTTTCTGGTCCTGCTCTAAGCTAAGGGACTTCTGGGGAGAGATCAGACGCATAACACAAAAGTGTACAGAATATATTATCCCTAACGAGGCCGCGTTCTTTCTTCTACACCACTCTTCGATCCCCATCAAGAGGTACAAGAAATCCCTCACACGTCATTTGCTCAATGCAGCGAAGGCGTGTATACCACTCTGCTGGAAACAACCTTTTTCCCCAGCCATTTCATTATGGTTGCGGAAAGTGGAGGAAATAAAGAAAATGGAAGACCTGATTCTAACTGCACAACATAAACAGGAAGCACATAAAAAGACCTGGGACATCTGGAACGCTTTCATTTACTCCGAGGAAGGCCAGCTTTTACTCGGTCATGATTATAAACCCCACAATTACTGAGATCACACGGTCCGAGTGGGTTTGCGGGCCTAACTGCCGCCGTGTCTCCACTTTCCTTATCTTTCTTCTCTACTCCTCTCCCTTCCCCCCCCCCCTCCCTCCCCCCCCCCCCCCTTATACATATATTTTTCTTTTTCTTTTTTTCCTTTTCTCTCTTCCTCTCTCTCTTACTAACAATCTAAGGAGCATCAGCTCCCACTTTCTAAAGTAAAGTTGAAAAAGTAGGTGGGGGACGCCCTGTAGAGGTAGAACTTTACACAATATTGTTTAGTGATAACAGATACCACGCCAAGGGGTGTCACATGCTTAGAAGATCCTTGATCACATATGTACCATACGATGTCTTGAATATTAGTGACCCCTGTATAGTAATTGTAACATAATGTATGTACCTTCTACTTTTTCTGTTTGTACATTGGGGCCCTCACCCCTGTTTGGAGTTAAATAAATTCTATATTTGAAAAAAAATAACAGTGCATGTATGAGCTCAAACCAAGCCATGAAGTCCAAGAAATTGTCTGTAGTGGCGCCCCGTCCATTAGGGGCACCCGGGCGCCGCCCCCTCTATCCACGCCACCCCCTATATGAATAGATAGAGCTCATGCAATGAATGAATCTATCTACGGCCATCGCGGCCACCCCCCATTCATGCGTCCGGCCCCTTTCAGGACACCGGGCGCGTGAATTTACAGCAGTGGGGTTTTTTTTTGAAGCACCTGTCTAGAGTCATAGGCGCTAATAGGCTTCAAAAAAGGGAGGGCTCGTGGTGCAGAGCATTGCAGCTTGAGCCCACCCAGGTGTTACAACAGCAAATAAATGTTCACTATCGAAACACTGATCCTCAATCTGGCCAATCAGAAGCAGGTTTAAGACCCATTTTCCAATTGACCAAAAAAAGAAGAGTCCCAATTGGCTGCCAAGGAGGAGGGAGGAAACTGAAGCCGCCGCGTGAAGAGCAGGGGAAGGGAAGCTGTCACCGTTGCAAGGGAAGCCACCAGTGAAACCCGGGAGAAGCATTGCCCACCATAGATGGGGTAAGTGCTCCAGACCCGACCGACCGACGGGGGGGTTTACGGTTTGCCACCCCCCAAAAAAAATGCTGCCACTGCCTCCGGGCCAGGATTGTATCAAGGCACAGATCTGGGGAATGGTACAGAAATATTTCTGCAGCATTGGAGGTCCCAATGAGCATAGTGGCCTCCATAATCTGTAAATGGAAGAAGTTTGGAACCACCAAGACTCTTTCTAGAGCGGGCCGCCCCGCCAAACTGAGCGATCAGGGAAGAAGGGCCTTAGTCAGGGAGGTGACCAAGAACCCGATGGTCACTCTGACAGAGCTGCAGCATTTCTCTGTGGACAGAGGAGAACCTTCCAAAAGGAAAACCATCTCTGCAGCACTCCACTCCAACAATTAGGCCTGTATGGTAGAGTGGCCAGATGGAAGCCACTCCTTAGTAAAGGCACATGACACCCCACCTGAAGGACTCTCAAACCATGAGAAACAAAATTCTCTGGTCTGATGAAACAAAGATTGAACTCTTTGGCCTGAATAGCAAGCGTCATGTCTGGAGGAAACCAGGCACCGCTCTTTAACTGGCCAATACCATCCCTACAGTGAAGCATCGTGGTGGCAGCATCATGCTGTGGGGATGTTTGTCAGTGGCAGGAACTGGGAGACTAGTCGGGAATCGAGGAAAAGATAAATGCAGCAATGTACAGAGACACCCTTGATGAAAACCTGCTCCAGAGCGCTCTGGACCTAAAACTGGGTTGAAGGTTCATCTTCCAACAGGACAACAACCCTAAGCACACAGCCAAGATAACAAAGCAGTGACTACGGGCAACTCTGTGAATGTCCTTGAATGGCCCAGCCAGAGCCCAAATTTGAACCCGAATGAACATCTCTGGAGAGATTTGAAAATGGCTGTGCACCGACGCTCCCCATCCAACCTGATAGAGCTTGAGAGGTCCTGCAAAGAAGAATGGGAGAAACTGCCCAAAAATAGGTGTGCGTATTTTTTTTTTTAAGTATTGAGCAAAGGCTGTGAATACTTATGTACATGTGATTTTTTTTTTTTTTTTATAAACTTGCATTTGCATTGCATTACATTGTCATTATGGGGTATTGTTTGTAGAATTTTGAGGAAAATAATGAACAAAATGTGGAAAAAGTGAAGCGCTGTAAAAACTTTCCGAATGCACTGTGTGTATATATATATATATATATATATATATATACATATAAGTTGTGCTCATAAGAATTTATGATTTCTTGCCCATTTTTCAGAGAATATGAATGATAACACAAAAACTTTTCTTTCACTTATGGTTAATGTTTGGCTGAAGCCATTTATTATCAATCAACTGTGTTTACTCTTTTTAAATCATACATTTCCTGTGCCTTTGCAGCTCACACATCCCCAAAACATCAGCGATCCACCTCTGTGTTTCACAGTAGAAATGGTGTACCTTTCATCATAGACCTTGTTGACTCCTCTCCAAATGAAGCATTTATGGTTGTGGCCAAAAAGCTCAATTTTGGTCTCATCACTCCAAATGACTGTGCCAGAAGGTTTGAGGCTTGTCTCTGTGCTGTTTGGTGTATTGTAAGCGGGATACTTTGTGGCATTTGCGTAGTAATGGCTTTCTTTTGGCAACTCGACCATGCAGCCCATCTTTCTTCAAGTGCCTCCTTATTGTGCATGTTGAAACAGCCACACCATATGTTTTCAGAGAGTCCTGTATTTCACCTGAAGTTATTTGTGGGTTTTTCTTTGCATCCCGAACAATTTTCCTGGCAGTTGTGGCTGAAATGTTAGTTGGTCTACACAAAAACATTTCTTTCACTCATGGTTAGTATTTGGCTGAAGCCATTTATTATCAATCAACTGTGTTTACTCTTTTTAAATCATAATGAAAACAGAAACTACCCAAATGACCCTGATCAAAAGTTTACATACCCTGGTGATTTTGGCCTGATAACATGCACACAAGATGAGAAGGCCTGGCTCGCAGTCTCTACTCTAATTCATCTCAAAGGTATTCTATCAGGTTGAGGTCAGGACTCTGGGCAGGCCAGTCAAGTTCCTCCACCCCAAACTCGTTCATCCATGTCTTTATGGACCTTGTTTGTGCACTGGTGTACAGTCTGAATAGGAAGAGGGCAACGCTAAACTGTTCCCACAAAATTGGGAGCATGAAATTGTCCAAAATGTCTTGTTATGCTGATGCCTTAAGAGTTCCTTTCACTGGAACTAAAGGGTCAAGCCCAACCCCTGAAAAACAAAGGCCAGTGGCATGGGGTGCACCAGTGTCTGGGTGTCCTTGGCTTGCTTGACACTCTTCTGAAATGCAGAGTTCTGCCAGGAAGCTGCTGGGCAGAAACATATGGAAGCACTGTGGCTGGGAAAGCTAAACCAGGTGCAACGCTGTAGAGCAGCAGCTTCTTTGTGTCCTCGGCTAGCTCGGCAATCTTTGCTGGGATTGAGGGGATGACGTATCTCCGTCAGGAGGTGTGGTTATGCGTTTTGGGGCTCCACCCCTTTTCAAACCATAGGGAAAGGGGGAGTGCTCTCTGGTGTACTGACTTTATAGGGAAATTGGGTGGGAGTGTGGGCGGTGGCTCTTCCCTCATAGTCCAATTAGCTGACATCTCATGACGCCAAGTTAAATGGTCAGACGTTAGACACCGCTTTTCATACAGCAACTGCTGTGCTGACAATCACATTAGATGCTGTCACTGGCTCCTCCTCCCGACCCATTGAGTCACATGTCACGTGACTTTCTCAAGGGGGACCCTTGAGAAAGTCACGTGACATGTGACACAACACATCGGGAGGAGGAGCCAGTGACAGCATCTTATGTGATTGTCAGCACAGCAGTTGCTGTATGAAGAGCAATGTCTAACGTCTGACCATTTTTACACAAATGCTATTGCTACTACACAAATGGGAGTGGATTCAAATTAATATTATTGATCCATGTAACTTGTATCATTGCGCAATGATGCATTTTTTCATTTATTTCATGCAAAACATTGCTGAAATGGTGGAGTGGAACAGCAAGCAAGTTTAAAAGCTTAAGATTGGACAGTTTTAGTGTGGGACTGATCCCGACTATCTATTAGCGGTGATTTATTTGCTCTCATTATTAATTATATATTTTTCATTTTGTATTTATATTTTTATTTTATGCATCATATTATTTACCTTGGCATCTTTTGAGTTAATCTTGCACGTATAGGAGCTATCTAATTCCTTTATTTGATGTGTTCTGAACATATTGTGTTTTGTTTATAGTGTGCAGCACTTGTTATCTATTGGTTTCTTATATGATTCACTATATTTGGTAGGGTGCGAGGTTGCTTTCAGCGCACCAATACACGTACATTTGAATTTCAGTCTAAGTGTCAGAGCACTATTTGATTGGTTGCAGCTTTGTATTGTTTAGCTTTTTTCACCTTTTTACACTTATTTATATCAGTGCTCCAGTATTCTTTTTTATAGCCAAGTTAAATGATGATTTGGGTAGATGGCTTTGTCATGCGTGCTTTGTACACTGGTGCACAGTCATGTTGGAACAGGAAGGGGCCATCCCCAAACTGTTCCCACAATGTTGGGAATATGAAATTGTCCAAAATGTCTTGGTTTGCTGACGCCTTAAGAGTTCCCTTTATTGGAACTAACAGGACAAGCCCAACCTCTTAAAAACAAACCCACACCATAATCCCCCCTCCACCAAAGTCCTGACCTCAACCCGATAGAACACCTTTGGGATGAATTAGAGCAGAGACTGCGAGCCAGTCCTTCTTGTCCAACATCAGTGCCTGACCTCACAAATGTGCTTCTGGAAGAATGGTCAAACATTCCCATAGACACACTCCTAAACCTTGTGGACAGCCTTTCCAGAAGAGTTGAAGCTGTTATAGCTGCAAAGGGTGGGCCAACTCTGTGGCGTCACTAGGGTCGGTGCCACTTGGTGCAGTAAAAAATGGTGTCACCCCCCCCCCCCAATAATTTTTTTCCCATATAATACTGTATCTAATGGCAATAGTAGTGCTGTTAACAACTATCAAGCAACTAGCAAATTTGAATAACAATATCATATGAAAATACTAAACCTTAAAGTGGAACTGAAGTTCCACTGTAAGAAACTGCAAGCAGGCAGGGTTTTATTAAAGAAGAGACATGTACTGTCCCTTCTGCAATAAAATACCCTTACCTGCCTGCTCGCTGTCTTCTCAAGCTCTGTAAACTGACCTGCAGACTGGTCTCTAAGTGCTGGGATGACTAGCTATTGCGTATGTGCAGGAGTGACATCATTTCCCATTGGCCAAAGAGGCCCAAAGACCGTCACTCAGAAGAAGAGTATTCACCCTTTAGCTCCACTAAGTAAGGGCTCTTTTAAAACAGAATATGGACAAAAAAGGAAGAATTACTCCTGCGCTTGTGAGGGCATTTTTGGTGTAAATTGGTAGTTCTGTGGACAGTACAAGAACTGAAAGGGATGGTGTTGCATGTCCCGCTGCCCCAACTGACCCCGGGGTGGTCAGAGGAAGACTATGTAAAGAAGGGTGGATGGAGATTCTTTGATGTTAGCGGTTGATCACGCGCCCTCCATCCAACCTTCTTTACATACTCTATTAAAACAGGCAGCTGGGCTGTAGTTTTACCACCGCTCTTGGCTGCCAACCCAAACTGTAACATTTGCTGTGGCATTTCTAACCTCTTCACGACTGCGCAATACCCGAATTACAGCTACAGCACGTTCACACATTTCCAGGAGGGTGTCTATTGGAGTCCTCCCATGATTGTGCTCCTCATCAGTGCCACCCCATCAGTACAGCCAATCAGTGCCCATCAGTGATGTCTATTAGAGCCCATTAGTGCCTCCTTATCAGTGCCCATCAGTGCCACCTCATCATTGCCACCTCATCAGTGCCCATCAGTGCCTCCTGATCAGTGCCCCGTCATCAGTGCTGCCCATTGCCCACCAGTGCATCCTATCAGTGCAGCCTGTTAGTGCCACATATCAGTGCAGCTTCATCAGTGCCTCCTAATCAGTGCCACCTCATCAATGCAGCCAATCAGTGCCCATCAGTGCTGACTGTCAGTGCCTATGAGCGATGCCTATCAGTGCCTCCTCATCAGTGCAGCCTCATCAGTGCCTCCTCATCAGTGCCCATCAGCGCAGCCTATCAGTGCCCCATATCAGTGCCTCCTCCTCATCAGTGCCACTCTGTGCCCACCAGTGCAGCCTCAGTCGCCATCAATGCCCACCAGTGCAGCTCACCTTGTTAAAAGTCATGCCTCTCGAATGGCACCAGTGACATCACAGGCAACTGCACCAGTGGGTCCTGCCCATCTGCACCAGTGAGTTCTTCCAACAGTGTGCCCTGCCCATCCCCACCAATGGGTCCCACCCACCCCCACCAGTGGGTCCCGGATACCTTCACATCTTCTCCCTCCCTCTCTAGGAGGGAGGTGTTTGTGGTGTCGCCCTGCCCAATCTCTTCCGCTCACATCAGGCGGGTGCTGGAGGGAGGAGAGAGCAGAATCTGCTCTACCAGCAGCTGTTCTGGCCACTGCTATCTCTAGCTGAATGACAGGGGTGACGGCGGCAGCGTTACACCTGTCATTCAGGTTCTGACAAGCTCCCAGTGCACCCCTCTGGTGCACCCCCATATTGACACCACTGGGCCAACTCAATATTGAACCCTACGGACTAAGACTAGGATGCCATTAAAGTTCATGTGCGTGTACAGGCAAGCGTCCCAATACTTTTAGCAATATAGTGTGTGTGTATGTATATATATATATATATATATATATATATATATATATATATATATATATATGCCATAAATATTAGTTCTGCTTTATTAGTAATAGTGACATCAGTGGGTTTTGGGTTATGCCAACTAGTGGGATCTCTGGCAAAATACTCACAATAATGTTTGCTCAATTCCTAAAACTGCACTCTGTTCTCTGTAACATCTCAAGAAATCAGCAATGTTTCAGGCTGTGTTCACCCACCCGAAAATGATATCTGTCATTGAGCTTTCTGTTTGACAGGTACTCTTTAACTCCAGGCTGACTGAACAAACCTGACTTTGCAGCCATGAGGAGATCTATTAATATCTCGTTTGATAATTGACATTCGTTTACCGTCTTCATAACTTTTCGAAGAAGAAAGACTGGGCAGACACCCAGATCTTTCTCTCTAATGATTCTTTCATCTCGAGTTTGGCAGACACACATAAAGAATTTATATTCCACATTTACTATCACTTTCCACTGGATTAGTCAAGTCAGATGCAATCTTGGACAGTCTTACCACCGTCTTGGGATGGTTAAAGAAAAAATGTCAGGGAAGTTTGTTATGATTTATGGTAATCCTTAAACACGGCTTTAAATTGTAACAAATTCTGGGAATAATACTATAATTGTAAAGTTCACCTTTGCAGATTAGCCAGTGTTCTAAACCAGAGAGGGACAATTTTCTAGCACTCCACAAACTACAAGTCCTAGAATTTCAGTAACTCTAGAGCTGGCTTCTAACGACCATTGTGACCCATCGTTATTTTACATGCTTAGATTCATTTGCCCTCAAATCTTGTTCTGGTTCATAGGGATGAGTTTGGGTTCGCCGCTTCCATAGATTCAAGGCAAATCCTGTAGGTTTGAGATTCACTCCACCATCAAATGTATGTGCAGATTCACTTTGAAGAACTTTTTTTAAACAATAATACACTGCATGACCTTTGAACTATGGCCAGCAGGTTTAGAAGCATCAATAAGGTGTCTGGTTTTGACCCAGACAGTCCGGGTTTGGACACATGTGACCGGGTTTCCACCCGCCGGAAACCTGGGCACACATACCAACAGTCCAGCCATCCTGTAGCCAGTGGCAGTCGGATCTCTGGCCCCGGCCACAACATCTAGAGGGGCGCATCCTGTGCCTGCTATCACTGTCACACACTGACGAAACATTGGTGCGCTCTGAGCCCAGCTCAGCAATGGGCAGCAGGTGTCCTGTGATTGGCCGGACGGGTCATGTGCGGGACGGTGTCTTGCCGAGAATGTTCCCTCGGCGGATAAGTTCCCCCCTGTACTGCGCAGGCGCAGCGCCTGCGCAGTACATACTACTCTCAGCCGCCGTAGAGATAGCCGAAGCTCAAATGCTTCAATCAGCTGTACACGGCGCCTGCGCTCTGGGTCCAGGTTCCTTCCCCACCATCCAAGTGGACCTAGAGGGGGAATCTAAAAGTGCCGAGCGCAGCGAGCCCGCGAGGGGCCCTCTTACAGGCGCCGTGTACAGCTGATTTTCAGCTGTTCTGCTTCGGCTATTTCCGCCGACACCTACTGCGCAGGCGCAGTAGAGGGGGGAACTTATACGCCGAGCGGAACTTTCTCGGCAGAACAACAGCAGACATGAGGGTCTGTGATTCGCCTGGAGGAGCTGGTCACGTGTGGAGGCAGGGCTGGACTGTGGGTAATCGCGCCTGCTTGCTAACTCGCGCTGTGTGTCTCTGAGGTCTCTCTCATCTGCTCTGTCAGCCAACACCTCTCTGTCAGCCCCCCTCCTCTCTGTCAGCCTGCTTCCTGTCAATCACCCCCCTCTGTCAGCCCCCCCTTCTCTGTCAGCCACCCCTACACTCTGTCAGCCCCCCCTACTCTGTCAGCCCCCCCTTCTCTGTCAGCCCCCTCTCTGTCAGCCCCCCTCCTCTCTGTCAGCCCCCCTCCTCTCTGTCAGCCCCCTCCTCTCTGTCAGCCGCCCTCCTCTCTGTCAGCCCCCCCTTCTCTGTCAGCCCCCTCTCTGTAAGCCCCCCTCCTTTCTGTCAGCCCCCCTCTCTTTCACCTCCCTTCTCTCTCACCCCCTCTCTCTCTTTCAGCCCCCTTCTCTCTCTCTCTCAGCCCCTCGCTAATTGATGTCCATGGGGAGCTGTAAGCAGTATCTGTGAGTCCTGGGAGAATGTTTATGCAGGCTCTTGACATAGTATAGCCCCTTTAAAGCTGGTCAGGAAGGATATGCTTCATATAGCCACCAAAAACTGCCAGCTCTTGCCTCTTGGTGCAAAAAAGTTATACTTTGCTTTTTACATATATCACCGTGTCTGTCAAATCAGATAGACTTGTTAGTTTAGTTACAAATGCCAAGTGTAAAGGAGAGCCTAGAGAGAGGGAGGAACACTGGTAGACAAATTGGCATTCATGTTCCCCAAGCTGCATCTTATTGCCAAGTTGTCTCCAATGGTAATGATGAAGATGGAGGAGATGGAGATGATGATGATGATGATGAAGTCACTGATGCGACTTGGGTGCCAGATAGAGCAGAGGAGGAAACTGAAGGTGAGGCGGCACAACCCCAAGGAGACCGACATCAAGAAAGAGTAGAGAGCAGCCACCCTATTCCATCACATTCTGCAGCAGTTATCTCCCGGCCCATTCCCCAAAGCTCAGCTGTCTGGGACTTTTTCAGCACATCTGCAGCAGATTGCACTGTTACTATATGCAAACTGTGTCTTAGACACATCAAACGTGGCAAAAACACCAACCATATGCATATCATTGCAATTTTTTTGCTTTCATCAAGAGCACCTCTATAGGGTTACGGTGGGAAGGCGCCACCGACACCCAAAGAGTAATTTTTCTGCACCTGTTTGACAGGTGCATATCACTGAAATTTTTTACAGCAAGGCCAATTCTTGCTTTCATCAAGAGTACCTCTATAGGGTTACGGTGGGAAGGCGTCACCGACACCCAAAGACCAATTTTTACGCACCCGTTACTTCTATGCAAAGTCAAAGTGACACCAGAATGTATCCAAAAAATCCCTAATCTTGTTCCAAGTGCACTACATTGTGACCGCATCATATACACTGGCTCCCCCGCTGTAGCTGAGCAAAATAAAGGCAGCTTGCAGGGAAAATTTCATTTTTGGCTTAATAAATGCAATTATTGCTGCAGCAGATTCTAGACACTTTACAGGTAGACTAAAGGATTTTTTTATTTTTATGCTTTCACTTTAAAAATCAAAAAATCACTGCTCATTAAAAATGACGTTTTTCAAAAACTTTTTTTTAAATGATACATGTCCCCCAGGGCAGGACCCGGACCCCTATAACCATTGTATGCCCAATTACTTGCATATAAGCCTTCAAAATGGACTTTTGACGTTTGGGTCCCATTGACTTTAACCTCTTCCCGACCAGCGCACATCGATATATGTCGGCAGAATGGCACTGGTGGGCAAAAGGGCGTAGAGGTACGTCCCCTTTAAGAAGCGGTGCTGCAGGCGCGCCGCGTTCTCCGTGACCATGACCGCACCTCCCGCGGACTCCATATCCACCGGGTGCCCACGATTGTGTCACGGAGAGGTAGAACGGGGAGATGCTTTTGTAAACAAAGCATTTCCTCGTTCTGCCTAGTGACAGGACAGAGATCACTGCTCTCTGTCATCAAGAGCAGTGATTGTTGTCATGTGCGTGTTGTAGCCCCCCCCACAGTTAGAATCACTCACTAGGAAACACTTAACCCCTTTATCGCCCCCTAGAGGTTAACTCCTTCACTGCCAGTGTCATTTACACATTAATCAATGCATTTTTATAGCACTGATCGCTGTATAAATGACAATGGTCCCAAAATAGTGTCAAAAATGTCTGATGTGTCCGCCATAATGTCGAAGTCCCGATAAAAATCGCAGATCGCCGCCATTACTAATAGAAAAAAATTAATAAAAATGCCATAAACTATCCCCTATTTTGTAGACGCTATAACTTTTGCGCAAACCAATCAATATTGCTTATTGCGATTTTTTTTTTACCAAAAATATGTAGAAGAATACATATCAGCCTAAACTGAGGAAAAAAATAGTTTTGTTATATATTTTTGGGGGATAGTTATTATAGCAAATAGTAAAAAATAATGCGTTTTTTTTTTCAAAATTTACGCTTTTTTTTTGTTTATAGCGCAAAAAAAACCGCAGAGGTGATCAAATACCACCAAAAAAAAGCTCTATTTGTGGGAAAAAAAGGGCGTCAATTTTGTTTGGCTACAACATCGCACAACCGCGCAATTATTAGTTAAAGCGGCGCAGTGCCGTATCGCAAAAAGTGCTCTGTTTAGGAAGGGGGTAAATCCTTCCTGGGCTGAAGTGGTTATTGGGGTTCGTTATTCGGGTCCGAACTTTCGCGATGTTCGAAAGTTCTGGTGCAAACCGAACAGGGGTCCGTGCAGCCCATCCCTACCTGTGGACAAATTCTCTGAGCTATGGATCTCTGCAGATCCTTCAGAGTTACCATGGGCCTCTTGGCTGCTTCTCCAAATAATGCTCTCTTTGCCCAGCCTGTCAGATTAGGTGGACGGCCATGTCTTGTTTGCAGTTGTGCCATACTCTTTTCATTTTCGGATGATGGATTGAACAGTGCTCCATGAGATGTTCAAATCTTGGGATATTTTTTTTTATAACCTAACCCTGCTTTAAACTTCTCCACGACTTTATCCCTGACCTGTCTGGTGTGTTCCTTGGCCTTCATGACTCTGTTTGTTCACTAAGGTTCTCTGGGTTGTCCAGCATTGCTGTGGTCTCTGCCCTTTAACCAGTCACAGACCACAGTCCTATTAGTTACTACTGCTTTTGTCTAGTGGATTAGTATATTTTTTCTTTATCGATTATGGTCAAGGATTTAAATATGTTTTCTTATTTTAGATAGTTTAGAATGAAATGCTGCAAATGAAAACAGTGTATTTTTTTTTATCTGCAGCCAGAAAGCATAGATCTTGGAAACTTTTCATATGTTTGCCAGGCTCTTGATAACTGTCCTGTTTAAAAAAGCCTGTTCATGAAGTTTAGTACACCATATAGGAAAAACAAGCAACATTCCAAAGCCCCTTCTTTTTCAGTCAGATAGATCTGTATCGAGATTCAATCAGAGACAGAGGGGTTGATTTACCATAGACGCCGAAATCAGGACTCGGCCCCGCCCCCCCCCCCAGTGGTGAAATGTGTTGGGTTTTTGGTTGTGGGTCATGTTTTGTCATGTGGGGAGTGAAAATAAATAGGAGTCCTGCAAGAACCTCTCCCTGTAACTCAAGAACAAAGATGAGGACAAACTGTTGGCAAGAGATACGTGCATGACCAATTAAGATATGGGGGTAATAGAAAAGGTGGTACAATAATTAGGGCAAGGAGACAAGACTAAAAATAATGCCCCCACTCTTTAAATTTCTGTGTAATCTGAATGAGAGAAAGATATCATGAGCTGATTTATGATTGAATTTAGGCAGCTGCTATTCTGAATTGTAACACTGCAGAAAGTTCCATAATTCAGATCCATTCTTCAGGCTTCGGCCTTTATACAAGCCTAAAGAAAGGATCTGTGTTAAGCTTGCATTTTTAAACCAGAGTTCCATCCAAAAGCTTTAAGTACTTCTTACCCCCTGACATGCCATATTTTTTATTTTAATTATTTTTTTATTTCGTTTTATACAATACATGTTATAACAAGCCACACATTGTGGGCAACAACCGGCCACAAACTTACCGGTACAGAAAACAGTACAACATAAAAGGTATCACATAAACTTGTGATGTATCCCCCCCCCCCCCCAACTTTGCCCGGATAGGTACACAAACATTCCTATCTCCAGCTGGAGGCAGTCTACCATAACACAAGGATACAGTTCTGCAACTTCCCATATGATCTAGCAGATATCCTCCGTGGAGTGGTGACGTTATCCTCCCCCACGCCCCCCAGTGACATGGTTCCATTGAGAGTTGCCCATCCCCAAATATACAGTGCGCCAGTTCTTCGACCACTCACTAATTTCTATCCTTTCAAGACAATCTCCTCTCCAAGTTACTATGCCTGCCAAGGATCCTGGGCTGTGTTCTAGTGTGATTAATCTGATGCCGTGTCCATGGAAGCCATCCACCCCCCCAAACCTTCTCAAATTTGTTCAGAGCCCCTCTGCTCAAGTATGTAGCCTTGTAAAAGGGTACTGCCTTGTTGACCAATGTTTTCTAAGACTCCAAAGTCAGTGACACAGAGCTCTTCCATGAAAGGATAATGCGCTTTTTAGCATAAAACAGTAACAGGGTAAGAAGGGTCCGAATGGCCCTGGTAGTGGCCAGAGGCTCCACTAAGTGTAGAAGACACACCTCAATGGACACAGGGATAGAGATTAAAGTGACTGACCTTATACAGGAGGCAATGGCTTGCCAATAAGCTCTAACTGATGGGCATTCACAGAAAATATGCATAAAATTAGCTAGGGGTGCAGCGCATCTTCAGCACAGGGAGTGCTGGGTTCCAAACATCTTTGCCAGTCTAGCCGGGGGGAGGTAGATTCTGTTTAGGAACTTGTAGTGGATCAATCTATCTCTGCTAGATACTAAATACTGAAATGCAGTCCCCAAAATATCGTCCCAATCGTCTCTGTCCAGTCCTGGGGCTATGGCCTGCCAAGCTCTCCTGCAAGGCCCCAACAGGAGGGTTGTCTCATGGAATAAATCTTTATATAAGGAGGAGACTGTTTTTTGCAGTGATTCACTGCGGGTCAGTAGCTCTAGGTCCATGGGCTCCAGGTCAAGGGGCTCCCTACCAAATTGTGAGCAAAAGCATGCCGCAATTGAATGTACCTAAAGAAATGTGAGTTTGGCAAATCATATTTTAGTTTTAATTCATCGAATGACAATAAAGTACTGTTTGATACAATGTGGAGCAAGATTTTAACACCATATTTGGTCCATACCACTGGATCCGGGTAACTGAAGAAGTGGGTTAAATTGGGATACAGAGGCATCATCAGGAGGAGTAGTCAGCCACCTGTTTTTGACACGTACCCTTCCCCACTTCGTCGCAGCGTCGTCTCTGGGAATTTTAGTCCACCTCCCTCTTCCTCCGCACGCCGGCCCAGTTGCGCAGTAAGGAACTGGCTGTGAAGTCGAAAGGCTTCACTGCCAGTTTCCCTTACCAGGAATGGTGGTGGTGGCAGCACCCGGGAGTCGATCTGAAAATCAGCTGGGGTGCTGACATTGCGGGCTCCCTGGACAGGTAAGTGTCCATATATTAAAAGTCAGCAGCTACAGTATTTGTAGCTGCTGACTTTTATTCTTTTTTTCCCCAGGCAGAACTCCTCTTTAAGTTTTATTGGTCAGGACTTAGTTTATAATAAAATAGTCCCATTGGGGGACTTGGGAGTGAACTGTTACAAAATGACTGAAGCCGGGTACAGATGGAACAAGGTAGAACTTTGTACATGGAGTCAAATCAAACACATCCATGCCAGATTGTACATGAGCCAGGCTAACTAAGTGCATGGAACAAAAGCTGTCACCATATAAAATCCTGTCTGCTCTACAAGGCTTTCCTAGTTGGCACACGGTAGATTTTTCTTACCATCCATAACTGAAGAATGGGTGTGAAATAAAATCAATGTTTATGCATATTTATATACTAAAGGCAGATCTGTAATTTATTTATAGACATGAAATAAATATATACCCGTACACTTGTGAATACAATTTAGCATATTGTCAGGGATTCTCTGCCCAATGGCAGGAATGCCCCTTATTTGCCTTAGAGCCCGCTCACACTTATCCATTTCCTGCAGTAAAACATATACATTTTACTGTATGAACAAGCATTGAATTACTGTGTGCTTATTTCACATCTATGGGCTGCAGCTTAACCACTTCAGCTCCACATTTCTTACGGACCAGAGCATTTTTTTTTTCATTTCTGCTATGGGCCTTTTTATTAGAAGATCCCTTTGTCATATTTATGATAATGAAGAAATATCTACACCATGTTTTTTTTTTTTTCTGGGACAAACAGTTTTTTCTCTTGGCAATCTTGCAAAATGTATTTTATGCTCTATGCAACCTACAGACGAAAAGTAATAATGCAAGTAACTCTTAGTAACGATCTCCACCATCCACCACTGAAGCGATTTGAATAACAATGCCTCCACCAACAGCTGAAAGGCTCGCTTACCAGCTCCAGTTGATCCCTCATTACAAGGGATCGTTAGCGCTTATGGCTTTAGCCCAGCCAAGGCCTTTCTCCAGGTCTAGAAGGTCTCCCAACACATTCACCCCTTGGTGCAGTATAGGATGTGGTGATATCTTAAAAGAACAGAGTGCTGTCTAGGGGGAAGAATATTCAGAGCCCCCTGACATAACACAGCGATCGGGCACTATTCCAGGAAGAAATAGTGCCCGATCGCTGTGTTATTTCAGGGGGCTCTGAATATTCTTCCCATGACAGGTGGCTTTACGCTTTGAAAAGACCTCTTCTGAATGCTGTTTCCTAACTTGGTAAAATGAATGAACAAACAAAATAAGGCACACAAAAATTTGCTTATAAAAATGCACAAAACTGTACTGCGACAATAACAGTCTTGCATTCATTGTCTCACAGCCTTATTTTATTTTTTTTACAGGTAGTGAGAGTCCACACAGCAATTTAGGTTTAAAACTGTTTGCAACCAGCTTTTATGTGTTTCGTGTGCATCAAACATTGCATCCAACATGGTCAGCATTTCCAGTATTGAGACAACTTAAGAAGCTTTTCACAGGATAAAAAATTTTAAATAAATCCTAGCACTTACAACACAGATCATGTCCCTTTTTACCATTTTGTGTTGAAAGAAGTAATGAACAGGAACAGAAAAAAATACTTTAGAATACTCAAGGTAAAGTCCTAACCTGAATCCCAATGAAATAGTGAGACATTCCAAAACTGCATATGAACAAAGGTTTTATGTACAGGGAAAGACCAAAGTACCTCCTAAACAGAAATCTGATCAGCAGCTAAAGAAAGCAAGTGAGTAGGGTGATTGTCAAAAGAAGACTCTTTTAGCTACCAAAAAAAGGAGGAGGGCAGCAGGGTAACTCCACCTTCAAAAGAGGCGGTCTCAGTGGGCGGATCAAATCTGAATTTGGTTAGTAGGAGAATAGTAACAGATGGGAACTGTGATTTATTAAGAACAAAGTATGGAAAAGGTCTATCTGAGCTGTCAATTGACTTGAGCCTCTTAGGCTAATTCTGCCTGGAGATAAAAGCCCTACCCTTTTTTTAAGTTTTTTTACTTGTTTTGGTAAATTGTTCTACTATGTTACTATAAATGCACTACTATTAGTCTTTTCTGTCTGTTTTATATTGCAGGTAGCATTTTTGTGTTTGCACCCTCTTCTCCTGATGAAGCGCACTACACGAAACATGTCAAGCTTTATGTAAAGGATTGGTGGCTTTCCCAATGATTGTCATTCTATAGTATTTATGCTTGTTGTTTTTTGTGAACACTATTGTTAACTTTGTTAGGGACCACCATCACTATCAACAATTAGGTACAATATGCAACTGTATTACTTGTATTTTAACTGATTTTATGATTTTAAATATGCAGTAATAAAAGTGATACTTTTTATTTCAATTAATGTTGTGTACCAATAAAGTCCATTGACTGGCCCAAAATCCAAATTTCTGATTTCTTCTAGGAGAATTTTAATAGATGGGAGCTGTGATTTATAAAGAACAATGTATGGAAAAGGTCTATCTGAGCAGTCAATAGACTTGAGTTGCTTGGGCTAATTCTGCTTGTAAATTTGATTTTTTTTTTTTTAATATTATGGCAGTTTACTTATACTTTCTTTATTTCGTGTTTTTATTTTATTTTATTTTTGTGCATTGATTATTATTTGTGTTCTTGTGTTGTTGTTTGTGTTATTTTACTTTTTTTGCAGTTTTTTTTCTGTTTGTGAAAAATTTAAATAATGAGGCTAATAAGGTGTGAGTTTTTGACACAACAGGTTCAGTATAGTTAACAGGTGCATTCATAACCCGTAGAGGCTATTTAAAGCCCTTGGCACCCCAAAAGCCCCTCTGAACTCCTATTTTAAGTCAGCTAATTACAGTACAGGTACAGTAAAACAAAAGGTGTCCTTACAGTCCATATTCTTTCTAAAGAAGCCTCTGCCTGCAGCTGATTTAAAATGAGAGTTCAAAGGGGATTTTGGGGTGCGATGAGCTTTAAATGGATACAAAAACACCTGTCAATTATCCTGGACCTGTTGTGGTGCCAAAAACTGGCACCTAATTAGGCCTGTTATTTTACATTTTTATATATTTAATAATTGGTTTCTCTGCAGTGGGCCGACATCCCCCACATATAGTTCTGCATTCAGCAAAGCTAATGCTCCCTGTTGATTGGAATGCTCCGGCCCAGCAGGAAGAGTGTCAGGCCTCTACAGAGAGATGGCAATTCCTCCAGAGAAAGCAATTGTACCACTCTGCAGCATGCTGGCAGAACCAGGCTTTTCTACTCTAGGCCGTGGCTGCTTTCTAAAGAGAATGAACTGTTATGCCCCGTACACACGGTCGGACTTTGTTCGGACATTCCGACAACAAAATCCTAGGATTTTTTCCGATGGATGTTGGCTCAAACTTGTCTTGCATACACACGGTCACACAAAGTTGTCGGAAAATTCGATCGTTCTAAATGCGGTGACGTAAAACATGTACGTCGGGACTATAAACGGGGCAGTGGCCAATAGCTTTCATCTCTTTATTTATTCTGAGCATGCGTGGCACTTTGTCCGTCGGATTTATGTACACACGATCGGAATTTCCGACAACGGATTTTGTTGTCGGAAAATTTTATATCCTGCTCTCAAACTTTGTGTGTCGGAAAATCCGATGGAAAATGTGTGATGGAGCCTACACACGGTCGGAATTTCCGACAACAAGGTCCTATCACACATTTTCCGTTGGAAAATCCGACCGTGTGTACGGGGCATAAGGCTCTGTACAACTAGAATTTTTTAAAGTGAGAGTTCAATTGAGCCTTAAAGGCCAATAAAAAAAAACTCCTTAATTTTGCCTTCCCAATTGACACCAATTACAAAATGCAGAGATTTAGCAGAAATCTTATTTTTTGTCAAAATTTCAGGGATATCAACACACTCGACTTTGCTCATCCCTACTCCCAGCTGTGACCAGCCAAATCATATTTTTTATATGTTTTCGTGCCTATAATGTTGTTTTATACTCAGAGATTAACACTGAACATGATACGAAGGAAAAATCTCCTGTATTGGTCCCTTTGCCAATGAAGGCCTATTGAGCCCTTATAGGGAAAGAGAGCCTTCACTGATGTGGGCATGGCCAGATGCCGGACAAGGTGGGTGATCGGTCACCAAGGATTGGTGGAAATATGGGGGATGGGATGGGCCTGAGTTCAGAAAAGTATTGCCCAGGGGAATTCTGGGCCTTTTGAAGAACGTGGCTGAAAGATCTGAGAAGAACTATAGACCTTGCTGGCACCCTCTACCATGGACACTGAGCTCCTGTTGGCCAGGGTCCACAAACTGGCACTACAAGGTCAGGCTGACTGGCTGTTTGCCCTCCTCTCCCCTGAAGTGGCTTCCTCTCCTCCCCCCGCCACCTGCGGACTCTGCTGTGGGGCACCCTGCTCCCAAGACCTGGACCACCATCCGTCTGGGTCTCAGTCCTTCCAGGGCCACTTACCATGCCTCCTGTTCTTCCCGCTCCTCCGGGGTCACCGATGAGCTGGGTGCCGGCTCTCCCCCTCCTAGGGCACACAGAGCTTCTGCCCATTGTTGCCTGGGAGTTCCACCCGACGGGCTCCTTCCCCACCATTGGAAGCCGCGGTCTGTGCCTCCTCTCGCTATACATCATCCTGGAACCCTAGAGCCATCCTACGGTCCGCCCAGGGCTCCACCTGCTGCCGCTTCCCCTAAATGCCTCCCTGTGCCTGGCCGGGCAGGAGCTGCAGCGCTTCCCGCCTCTGTTTCCCGCCCGCGGGTGCTCGCTGCTGGTGTTCCTGGGTCGGCCCTCGCTCCCCCCGGCACGGGGGGCTGGGGGAGTTGTCCGGATATTATCCCGTGTGTTCGCTTCCCGGTCTGTCCGTTCCCTAGTGCAGCTTTCGAGTGCCTCTGTAGTGTCCCCCTGAGCAGCCTGTTTTCAGGCTGCTCAGGGGGATTTATTTGTCGGATTTATTTGCCAAGTCTCCCTTTGGGTTGCTGCCTAGCTTAGTGCTTAAGGCGGCCACGTATCTGGCATTTTATGGTTTCTTGAGGCCTGGGGAGTTTACTTTTTCTGGGCTAGGATCCAGTATTCTTTTGGCCAAACAATTAGTCAGGTTCCCCGACTACTTTCAGTTGCGTCTGCCTACTTGCAAGATGCAGCAGCTGGGAGTTGGCACCGTCATCAGGTTTTTTAAGACCAACAATGCATGGTGCCCGGTTTTGGTCTTGTACCAGCTTGTAAGGGCAACAGCGGACAGACCTAGGGACAGTCCACTATTGCCTTTCTCTAGTTCTCCCCTCTCTACAGCTCAGTTTATGCATCATTGCCGCACCCTTCTGGCCAATTTGGGTTTGGACCCCAAGGCATATTTGGGCCATTCTTTCAGAATTGGGGCAGCTTCAGCAGCTTCTCGCCAAAGGGTCCCGGTCCATGCGATCAAAAAATTAGGTAGATGGAAGCAGGAGCGTAACTAGAAATCACAGGGCCCCATAACAAAATGTTGTATGGGGCCCCCCCTGCAAACAGCCCCCCCCCCACAAAAAACGAACTAATGCCATTGAACAACAGATTATCACACTAGTTGAGAACCTCTTTAACCCTTGCAGCGCAGGCACAGCCCAGCTTTAAGTTCAGGGCAAAATTCTGCTTTAAGTGCGCTAACATGAAAATGACTGTTACCCAGAGCAACCAATCAGCATCCAGGTTTTATTTTCAAACTGCAGAAACAACAGCTGCAAACTTATTGGTTGCAATTGGCAATGAGAGATCTCCTCCAAAGGCACAGCTCCCCAACAACGTACGAAGCGGTACAGGTGAGCATAGTATAGAGAAGCCGAGAAGGTCACAAGGTCAGCGGAGGTCTGAGGGTACAGTCCCCCCGATACACACTGGCCCTAGGAGCCAGCCTCTTCCATGCCCCTGACACCACTGTGTCCTCACCACCACCTCCCCATTACCCCCCACCACAGCCCTCACCTGCAGATCTGCCACTCAGCTTCACAAAGCGAACCAGCGGCTCCCCTCCACCGGCTTCCCCCGCCATCATATGCGGTGCACCAGCAAATCGTTCCACCCGGAAACAGAGCAGCACAAAGTGTCCACTTATCATCTGTACCCACAGGGGGCAGGCTAGAGCGGGGATTCCCACGCATGTGCTCATCATAGTGTATCACAGGTGGCTCAGGTGACCACGCTGGACACCTCCTGAGATGGATCAGCTATGTCTGTGTATTTGGTACTGGAAATCATGCAGACATGGTGAAGGGGTTCAGACAGAGCAGTTTGGATGGGGAACTGAGGCCCCACTTGGCTGCAGGCCCCACTCGGCAGTGGGACCCTCTCGGCAGCGGCCCCACTCGGCAGGGGGCCCCACTCGGCTGCGGGCCCCATAGCGCCGCGTGGGTTGTATGGCGGTAGTTCCGCCACTGGATGGAAGTCATCTTGCTTCTCTAGATATATCCCAGATCCTCTGGTCGAGATGTCACAGGCGTTTGTTGTTTTGACTGATTCATTGTTACTTTTCAGTTTTGCAATACATTTTTGATAGATTCATCCTACTGTCTTTATTTTTGCCCCTTTTAGGCATACTGACCACGTGACTACTGCACACCCCAGGTCTGTTTTCCGTATCTTCTTCCTTTCCTAGAACAATCTGTAAGGAGACTCCGAGTACAAATAAAGCTGTGGCCTTGCCCTTTCCAATAAGTGTGTTTATTAAATGGGGTGAAGGGGCAAGGTTTTGTGGTTTTATCCCAATATGTTACAGTTGATTTGTATCTAGGCCCATTGTGCCTCAGCAGTCAAGGGCTGTGCCTGCTGCATCACATTCCCCTGTAATTGTGTTAAATGTACTATTGTCACACATATGTTATTTTTAAACAATTTTAGAATGTGCATTTCATTGTGTTTTGTATGACTATCTCTGATCCCTCGGGAGTAGATGCCCTTATGGTATATATCCTGCAAACAAAACCACAATTTAAGAAATCTGCTTGATCTATTTTCCCCGTTTATATATCATGTTGAAAGATGCGGTGCTGCTCTTTAACCACAGAATGTGTTTCTACTTAACGCTAACAGTATTCCCTTTTTTTCAGACGCTTTTACAGTACATTTCTTTAATATCAGATGTTTAATATTCCCACAATACCTTATAATTGAAGCCATACCAAATCTTCCCCTAACCTCGCTACCAGGCTTGGGACCGAGGTCAGCAGAAGCTCTGCTGTAACCATATTACGGGAAATATTGAACATTATGACAAACTGCGGCACTATTGTTTCCTATAGAAACCAGTATCGACTCCTCTCAGGTTACACAGTGGTATATCTTGGTTGGTGAGTGTGTCGCAGCTTTTTATTTAGCAAACCAAATTGTTGTCATATAGTAAAAGTTAGTAGAGCTTTTGAGGCATTTTTGAGCACTGTTGTAAAGCATAGAACATAGACAGTGACAGCAGAAAGTATAGTATAGATATAGGTTTGTCTCGGGCATGTGTGAACCCACTTACTGTTGACTTACTACCTCCTCCGGGAAGTCTAATCCAAGTGTAGACAGGTGCAAGTTGACCTCCCTACCCAGGTGGTGCTGTCCGCAACCACCATGCAGGGAGAATGGAGGACAGGAGGAACTCACATTCCTCATAGGCCTCCGTACTTGTCATCAGTTGAGCAGCTGTCCGATTGCACGCTACTGCCACAGATGACCTCCGTGGCCATCTTTAATGAGGGCAGTGCTTATAAAAAGCACTGGCTTACTGCAGTTGGTGTGCATTTTGTGTGTGGTTAGGATAGGGACAGGATCCTGCTGGTAGGGGAGAGTGTGCCTAGCATAGCAAAATTTTCCAGAGGAATAGGGACAGTATAGGGACTGTTCAATTTTTGTTGCTGTGAGGAACCTTTTTGCTTTGTTGCATACTGCCTATCAACTGCCTTCTATGCTAGGTGCTGTCAGTCCTCGAGCATCACTCCTGGCAAGAACTGCATATTTATCTGTGGGTGTTTCTGCCCAGTTAGAACCTCTACATAGACTCTGTGGCAGTGTATTTGGAACGTTCTTGACAATACATTCCTTTGAAATCTCAAACCTGTGCTGTTCCTTCCCTACTTGGGTGCCTACCACTCGGCCTTACTCCCACCTACACAAGCATCAACTACTCTTTCAGTAAAGTAATAATCTCTAAGATTAGTTTTGAACTTTCCTCCTGCTAGTTTAAACTCATGCCCCCGTGTTCTTGGTCTTAGCTTCATATTGAAAATACCACCCCCTGAACCTTAATTACACCCTTAATGCAGTTAAAGTTTCCAATCATGTCTCCCCTCCTTGTAAAGTTATTAAAACCCATACAAAGCAGCAACTCAATTCTCTAGCGGTTCTCCTGAACATTGCTCTAATCAACAGTATACTTGCTCCCTGATCTGGTAATGGAAGCAGTGTTGAAGGGGTAGATAGGACAATGGAGAGTGGAGCCACGGTCCACTATGTTCTGGTAGCACAGGATATTTTAAAGCTGGCCATAGATGACTCGAATATTGGTCGGTTCAACAGGGACCGGCCGAGATTCTAACCATCTATGGGCAGGTTGATTGTACCCAAGGAGATCCAGCTTCATGGGAGGGATTCCCCCATCGACACTGACTGTGTTGATGGGAGAATCATGGGATTTTCTTCTATTTTCATCATCATCTATGGCCGGATTAACTCCTGCTCCAGCATTTATTAGCATAAAATAATAATAAATGCTCCCCATATGTAATACTGTGTATGCAACCTGGCTGCTTTACAGTAATAAATAAGAAGGGTCCAATTGGGCTTTAAAATCTTTTACGTATCAGAAAAGATTATTGTGTAGGTGTTTTTTTTGTGCTCCGAGCACAAAAAAAACTACCCTTGCAATGGGTCCCCCACACTGCAGCAGTTAAATGTTCATTAAGTCTAGGGGTTGAAGAATAAAGTGCGATTGGCCCACTATAACCTTTTTACTAAAGCCTAGTACTGAACGAAAAAAAACTGTCAGCTATGGTCGGAGCCGCTGTACTAACCTCAGATCTCCCCCATTGAGCTGTTGTGTTGTGACAGGGGGACGGCCCCCCTGCCAGAACACTCCGGTCAGCGCTCTCAGCCGTCGGCTGCTGGTTTTCCAGCAGGTTTGTCTGACAGCCTCTTGGCCAGCTTCTGTTGGACTGGCTGGCATACACACGGACCAAATGTCAGACTTTTTTATTGGGCATTCAGCTTGTGTGTACCCAGTTGCATGTTTTCCTCCTCACATACAATGCAGGACTAAAATATGATGATGCCGAGTGACCGCCCACAGACGGGAGTGTCGGAGTGAAGAACAGAGCTTCAGAGTTCAGAATACAGTAAGTAATACAGCCCTTTTCTCTACCTTTGGAGTTAGTGAGCATATCACCCTTGTGGTGTGAGGGGCACCCATTGCAAAGGTTTTTTCTTTTTCCTGAGTTGGGTTGTAAAGTTTAATAGTGTGGACAGGTCCTTCTGGAACGTTTTTAATACACTTTCCCCTCCTTATCGGCTGTTTCAATCCTGCTGACCCACCAGTCCGCAACCGTGTGCATTGCACATGGCTGCAGGGTGTTTCTTCATGGCCATATTCTCTTGAATGGATCTCTTTAGGTGGTGGGACTACCTGACAAACATGACAAGCAAAGCATTGTGACAGCAGCATATGTACAGCACTAAGTGGCTCCATGCTCTTGCATAGAAGGGCAGTTTAACCTTCTGTTTTTACCATTCCGTGGCCACCCTTGCGAACAACCCCTTATCGACACAGGTGCAGAGCATGAGCATATCCTCCAGAGGGAAAGCATCTTCCAAAGTGTGTTCAGAATCCAGTACTCCAAAATGATTTCCAAGTAGACTTTGGTTATGAGCTGATTTTTCCTACCTTGTAACACACAGATGAACCCTATAAACAAATATACAATTAAAACATAAAAATATAAAATAACATATTGAATTTCTTCAGTAAGGTCCAAGGAGACAGAGATGAAGGGGAGCACCCTCTGCCAATCCAAATCACTTCATTGTTGCGGAGAGATTAAAACATTACAAAGCAATTAGATAGAAAGCCTGACCAGGTCTTTTTTTTATCTCAGTGCCTTGTAATGTTTTACTCTTCCTGCAATAAAGTCATTTGGATTAGCCAGGAATGCTCCACCTCATCTCTTTTAGACTTTACTGTGAACTTATTTGGTGATGTGCGCCAAGATGCGTTCAGAAGCTGAGCTAAAGTATCCGAATTGGTTCTTGGATTCCCGTCAGTGTGAAGGTTGAATGCGGGTGAAAGCCTCCCTGTTAATTAGTATGAGACATCTGGGGGCCGAGTCCTATCTAGTGCAGATAAGGTTTGTATTTCATGTTGCTTTTCAATTAATGATAGTCCAGCAAGCATTTTATTTTAATTAGAAAGGAAACCTTTCCTGAGAAAAAACATAAAGGACATTGCTAGTTGAATGGCCCTCATGCTGACCCCCTTACTTCACAACTTTGAGTCACAAATCCAGAATATGTATGCAGATAAGGACTTATGACTTTACTTTGACTTTCTTAATCGTATTCTCAATAGGGGCTTAGCAGTGGTACCCTCTGTAGTTCTCTTATGCCGCGTACACATGAGCGGATTTCGTCGGAAAAACCATCCAAGATTTTTCTGACTGAATTCCGCTCAAGCTTGCCTTGCATACACACGGTCACACAAAAGTGCGCTGAACTTTCGACCGTCAAGAATGCAGTGACGTACAACACTATGACAAGCCGAGAAACTTAAGTTTAATGCTTCAGAGCATGAGTCGAATTGTTTCTGAGCATGCGTAAGAATTTTGCGTGTCGGAATTGGTACAGATGATCGAAATTTCCGATCAGAAAAATTGAGAACCCATACTTCTCTTTTAATGCTTGTAGACCAATCTGTCTACCAGCAGGACATTATCAGACATTACCAGCTCCCTTAACCCTGCGTTCCCACCTATGCACTTTTTTGTTCGTTTTCTGTGTTTTAGGAATGCACTACAGTCCATTTAACATGGTTTCCTATGGTACACGTTCACATCTATGCGTTTTTCAGCCGGTGCATTTTTGGAAAGGGTTGGGGACTTTTTTCCCCACAGCAGATTGCATTTTGCGTGTAATAGACTTCAATGGAGTCGCACCAGAAACACAAGTGTTGCGTTTTTTATGCATTTTTTTAATGCGTTTTGCGCTTTTTTTCCCCTTTAAAAACATTGTGTATAGCTGGTTGCTAAGGAGCAGGCAGGGAAGCCAGTCGCCGCATCCTTAACAACCGATGAGTCATTACCTGTCAGCGGAGTTTCCCACTGACAACTAAATGTAAAAAAAAAGGACTACCAGCTAAAAAATTAGTGGTAAAAATGGCTTGCCCCCCCCCCCCACCCCAGATCCATACCAGGCCCTTTAGGTGTGGTATGGATTTGACAGGAAACCCCATGGCAAAATCTAAAAAAAAAGGGCGTGGGGTCCCCCCAAAATCCATACCAGACCCTTATCCGAGCATGCAGTCTGGCAGGTCAGAAAAGGGAGGAGACGAGCGAGTGCCCCCCCGAACCATACCAGGCCACATGCCCTCAACATAGGGGGGTGCTTTTGGACTAGGGGGGCTCTCCCGCCACCCCAAAGCACCTCGTCAACACATTGATGGGGACCATGGCCTCTTCCCCACAACCCTGGGCTGTGGTTGCGGGGGTCTGCGGGCAGGGGGCTTATCGGAATCTGGAAGCACCCTTTAATAAGGGGGGCCCACAGATCCTGCCCAACCATGTGAATGAGTATGGGGTACATAGTACCCCTATCCATTCACCAAAAAAGTGGAAAATTGAATAAAGAGAGTAAAAGAGTTTTTGACAATTAGTTTATTAAAAGATAAAAAAAAATGCCCCCCCGGTGTAGATCCATCTCATGCTGCCCGTCGCACTGCCAGACCCTTTTTTAGGTCCGGCGGTGGCGGCGTCAGTGTGATTGACGATGGTTCTACATCAGGGGACATTGTTTTGTTATTCTTTTAATTCAAAAAATTTAAACTGCATGCAAAAACGCATCAAAAATGTGGGTTTAAAAAGGTGCCTGAAAAACGCATCAACTGCATAGATGTGAACCTAGAGTAAAAGTGTATTTCCACTTTTGCAGCCATATTGAAATAACACCTACTCTGTATTTGTTACACACCCCCATTCTTATAGCATAACCTAAAAAAAATTTTTTAAATTGCAGCTCACCTTTTTTAGATGCTCTATTAGGCTGGGTTCACACTGCTGCGGTGCGGGAACGCAGCGAATTTACTGCGGGTTCCCGCATCGCACCAACTCGCACGGCAGTTCACACTGCCATATGCGAACTGCTGGGGAGTGTCATACAATGTTAATGACACCCCCAGTTCAGCCCGCATATCGCAATGCGAACTGACAATTCGGACATTTTCGGATCGCATAGGTGTGAACACCCATGCGATCCGATTTTGGTCCGAACAAAAAAAAGGGTCCTGTGCGAGTTTGGACCGAATGCGGTGCGATATCAGCCATACTATCTGTATGGCTGATATCGCACAGCACAGACATCGCATGTGATGTGAACAGCAGTGCGCTGCGAATCACATGCGATGTCTGCCACCGCAGCAGTGTGAACCCAGCCTTATGGACTCTCTAGCAAGAAAAAATTCTAGATAGTTTTCTTTGTTTATGACCTCCTAGCTAAAAAGATATATAAATAATAATGTGCAATGTTTCATATTTACCCAACTTGAAAAAAATCTAAAAATCTAAAAATAAAAAATATATATTTGCTAATAATATATAAAATAGGAGCAGGCATATAATACATGCTGACTCTTAACCCTGGTACACACAGGCTGGCTTCTATCAAACGGGCATACTGGAAAACCAGCATCCGATTGGCATCCAATCAGCGCTGGCAGCCAATGGCTGCGAGCTCTGACCGGTGAGTTCTGGCGAAACACAATAACTCAGCGGGGAGAGCGCTGTACTAACAATGGATAGTTAGTACAGTGAGCTCCTCCCAAGCAATGCATAGTAGCACATTATGATATTGCCTTGCAGGTTGAAAAAAAAAAAAAAAAACAAAAAAAAAAAAAAGCGGTTTACTACCACTTTAACCACGTCAGCTCCCTAATGACCAGGCCATTTTTTGCAATATGACACTGTATCGCTTTAACTGATAATTGCGCAGTCGTGCCGCGCTGTACCCAAATAAAATTGATGTCCTTTTTTTCCCGCAAATAGAGCTTTCTTTTCATGGTATTTGATCACTTCTGCGGTTTTTCTTTTTTGTGCTTTAAACTAAAAAAAGAAAGGCAATTTTGGAAAAAAACTATATTTTTTCTTTCTGCTATAAGAGCCCTTTCACACTGAGCCGCCCCGGGCATTGGTGGTAAAATAATTTTAGCGGCGCTTTACCGTCGTTTTTGTGGCGCTATTCGGCCGCAAGCGTGTCGCTTTTAACCCCCGCTAGTGGCCGAAAAAAGGTTAAATCTGCCCGCAAAGTGTTGCTACAGTGGTGCTTTGCCGGCGGTTCGGCGGCGCTCCCATTGATTTCAATGGGCAGGGGCACTTTAGGAGCCTTGAGTTCACCGCTCCTAATGCGCTCCAAAGAAGCTGCTGGCAGGACTTTTTCTGACGCCCTACCAGCGCACCGTTCCAGTGTGAAAGCCCTCGGGCTTTCACACTGGAGTGAATGGAGCCCCTGTTTCAGGGCGCTTTGCAGGCGCTATTTTTAACGCTATAGCGCCTGTAAAGCACCTCAGTGTGAAAGGGGTCTAAAACATATCCAATAAAAAAAATTTAAAAATCAAATTTCTTCCTCAATTTCGGTCAATATGTATTCTGCTACATATTTTTGGTAAAAAACCCCAATAAGTGTATATTGATTGGTTTGCGCAAAAGTTATATCATCTACAAACTAGGGGATATATTTATGGTATTTTTATTTATTTATTTTTTACTTGTAATGGCAGTGATCAGCAATTTTTAGCAGGACTGCGACATTGTGGCGTACAGATCATACACCTAGCTAACACTTTTTTGGGAACCAGTGACATTATTACAGTGATCAGTGCTAAAAATATGCATTGACGCTGTATAAATGACACTGGCAGGGTAGGGGTAACATCTGGGACAATCAAAGGGTTAACTGTGTTCCTGCAGTGTATTTCTAACTGTGTGGGGGGATGGGCTCACTGCATGGAAAACTCTGATCAGTGTTCCTGATTAGCAGGAACACTAGATCAGAGTGGCCATGCCTGATAGCACAGCGGTCTGCTTGTTTACATCGGCAGACCGTCGTTCTGTCTCTGCAGGGAGCGATCACGGGTGGCAGGCGGACATTGCGTCCACCAGGCACGCTGATTGGTTTCCCCTGTGGCAAATGAGTGCACGATAGCGGCTCCGGTGGCATGCGCGCCCCCAGTGGCTATTAGCAAAATCACGTACAGGTATGTGATTTTGCCTAATAGAGCCAACTTGCCACAGTGTATGTATGGCAGCAGTTGGGAAGTGGTTAAAGTATAACTAAAGGTTTAGAGTGGAGAGCATTTAGATCACCTGTCAGTTTTTTATTGCTGTCTGTGTGCCCCTGTTAAGGAGATTCACCCTCTCTATTTGTCCTGTTTACTATGATCACTGAAAGTGAAAGCAAAAGAAACCCCCAAATTTTGGTTTGTCCCCAGAAATGTAATAGAGGGAAAATCTTTTTTTAATGGGAACACTAGTTCATGTGATCCCAAGGAATTCCCTCAATTTTCAGGGATTTCCTCTCACTTCCTGTTTAGCTATGGGATAGGAAGTGATGGGAAATCTCTGCAATGGGACACCGATAAAAAAAATTCTGGCAGGGGTTATATCCTTCTCTTGCTCTATCCAAAATTTTAAAAAAAGTTTTGCCTATGTAGCACACTCATTCTGAAATAGGGTTACAGGTAAATTTAGTTATGCTGGGTGGTAGCCAGCCTGGCTAATTTTTAATGTTTAGAGGTCAAATGCCTTCCTTCCTAATCCTGTTTAGCTGTGGTTTCTCCCTTTTGTCAGTAGGTGGTGCTGTTGCCTATGACATTAGTGTGATGAGTTACAGTGAGTTCAGGTTATGAATAAACATACCTTTCTCAGCCAATCAGACTGACAGCTTTGCATGCTGGGAAAGGTATTTATTTGGGAGAAGTCAGGTGATGTTAGTCTTCCCTCCCAGGACTGCGGCCTGGGTGGATGTGTGTGAAACAGCTTCTGGCTGCTAGGTCTGAAGCCTGAGGCCAATCCAGCTATCTGCCGGCTGCTAGGCCGGGTGTCTAAGGTTCTGCCAAGGAAAGCCTGTTCAGTACACAAACAACAGAAACAATTCTGAAAGGGATGGAGTTCTAGGGAAGCACCAGAGGTCACTCTTCATGGACTGGGGATTCATGAGGTGGCTGGGTGGCTTCAAGAGAGAACTCATCCAAAAGAGTTCAGTATGATGCAGTGAGTAAAGCTCAGGTACTATAAGAGACAGCTTATTCTACAAAGTACAGATGTGCAGGTTCAGCTTAAAGGCTCTTTTCCTGTACTGCTGTCTACCTTTTCTCACCTATTTTTGTCTAAAGCCGCGTACACACGAGCGGATTGACCGAAAAAAAAGTCAGACGGAAGCTTTTCATCATCTATTCCGATCGTGTGTGTGCCTCATTGGACTTTTTTTTTTCGAAAATTCTGACGACCTAGAAAATAGAACATGTTCTAAATATTTCCGACTGAACCAATTCCTCGGGAAAACCGATCGTCTGTATGCTGTTCCGACGGACCAAAAACAACGCTTGCTCTGAAGCTAGTACGAGATGGAAGCTATTGGCTACTGGCTATTGAACGTCCTTTTTCTAGTCCCATCATACGTGCTGTACATCACTGCGTTCTGGATGGTCGGACTTTGGTTTGACCGTGTGTAGGCAAGACCGCTTGAATGGAATTCCGTCGGAGTTCCGTCAGAGAAACCTTCAGAGTTTATTCCGATGGCAAAACCGGTCGTGTGTACGCGGCATAAGGAGTCTGCCTCTGTGCCAATTTGCTGATCGTTACTAAGGATGTCCTGTGCCCTATCCCCTCTCTCCTACATTTTTCCTGTTTGAGAAATAAACTTCTCTCCTGTTCAAGCATAAAAGTGACTGGCGCTCAACTTTCTTTCTGGTTCATCACCCACTATGCCTAATAACCTGCACCCTGAGGAAGTATGTCAGCCCTCCCTACATCTGGTAGTCACCATCAGGCTCCCGGAAAATTGGGGTAGTCGCTACATTTGGCGCTCAATGTGGGGCAAAACATTATTTTTGTGGTGGTTGCCCCTAACAACGAACTGCAACTACACAGGAATTTCGTTTGGCTCCGTAGGAGAGTGGCAAGTAATGTCTGTGTACCTCAGAGACTGTGCTATTTCTTTTAAACTCCAGAAGAGTTTTGGTGTGCTGATGGAAGAAAGAGGCAGGTGCTGAGGTTTCTGCTCTGCAGCCGGAGCAATCCCTTGGTAGGGGGAGGAGTCAACGCTCTGCAGAGGAGGAGATGCAGTTGTGCGCATTGCCATCTTGGGTCCACGTGCTGAGAGACAGAGAGGCAAGCATGGCGTATTCTGGAGTTTCCAATCCTGACTAGAAAGTCTTTGCACCGGGTGTCAGGCCTGGGTCTGTCGGGCTGAAAGAAGCCATTACCGATACCGGAGGGTGGTACATCCTTAAAGGTAGCCTGTCGCTATACACAGTGGGAGGCTACAAAGTGATTGGGCTGCTATGTTCCAAGTTCTCAGGACTAGCTACCAATATTCTGCCCTGGATCGCCTGTGGCCACTGTGGGGAATCGCTACTGGAGGTAGACTCGCCGGCATTATCACCACGGGTGCTGCAAGTGGATGGGGCAAGTGTTTTGCTATTGCTGCTCCTGAACCTGCTCCGGTGGTCGCTGCCATGGTTACTTTGTCTGCTGAAGTGTCTGCTACTGCCACCGTGACTACTACAACCCTGTCTACCCCAACTGTGCCTAAGTGACCTTCCGAAGTCGCGGTTGAGGTCGCCTACATTCCCTGATGATGGAACCTCCATGGGAGAAAACTACTGAGCCTGGTAAGCCAGATGTGAATGAGGGCTGTGTACCTGTTGGGACAGTGAAACCCGTAGCCACAAAGGGAGCAGAGTCAGGAAAGTCTGCCACTGTGTGTTGGAGGCCAAACCTACTCCCGGCTGAAGAATTCTCCACAGAGTCAGACTCTGATATATTGTCTGATAGAATTTCTGAATTATTCTCTGACACTGTGTCCCTTGGAGAAAGATAGACTGACAGGGATCCTGAGCAGCCGTTTAAGCCTGTAGAGGAGGATGTTCTCTTATCCACTTGTACCTCCAGTAATAGACCTGAACCGTCCACCTCTACATCTCCTGTTCTCTGTCTGGCAAGTTCTCCAGAAGAGAAGCGGTGGACTCACTGTGCTAAAATCACAAACGTTGCTGTGCGAGTATCCTCTTCATTCACAAGCATTTCTCAAAAGCCTGATACAATTGCAGGTTACTCTGTTAAGTGTGCTCCAGATACTCCAGTGTTACCTGGTTGTGGAGGCCCTAAACTTCTGCCAAAGCTGTCTAAATTACAACGCATTGCAATGAAGAAGGTAGCTGAGGAATATAGTTACCTGTACCCGTATGTGCCAGAGACTCTGATCAGTGAAATCCAACGTAGACGAGCACAGTGGATTGATATCAGAGACTATTTGAAAATTTCTGCAGTTTGTGATGTAAAGAAATTGTCATCCAAAAAAACAGGAAGATATACTACAATCTTGTGTAGCACACTGGAGTAGGCAGGTATGCTCTTCACAAATTTTCTTGCCATCAGTAGTTATCCTGGTTGATTGTTAGAGATCCTTTGATTTCTCCCAAAGTTTAGCCTTGTTGCACTTTTTTCTTCTACTACTAGGTGGCCGGGTACTTGGTGGTACTAGATATCAGAAGGGCAACCCAAGGTCAGGTTATGGGTATATGGGGTATCTCAGCCAATGGGCGGGGGTTTTCTTGGATCCCTTGGCCTGCTGGTAGAACCTATATATTCGGGTGGAGTCAGGTGATCTATGTTCGGTGCCACCTGGAAGGCTGTCTGGGTGGACGTGTGATGTGTGCCCCAGGCTGCTAGGCCTCAAATTGGGCCTATCCCAGGGGCTTCTGGCTGCTAGGCTGTCTGAGGGCCTATCCAGAAGTAAGAGAGCAGTGAAGGGTTGGGACTGCGGCTTGCAGTCCAACTAGAAGTGATGGTTCTGCCATCCGGAGAACCTGTCAGTGGTCAGAGGTAGAAGGGAAGCTATCGCCACTAAGGGACCAATCACCTTATTACCAGGGACCACAGTGAGTAACTGAAGCAAGTACCGGAGCAGTATTCTCACTGAACAGGATACAGTGGGGAATCAGGAAACTTCAGGTGGTGATCAAGTCAGGGACCCAGCCAGCGGAGGTGACACTTGCAGAGCGGCCTTGTGTGTCAAGCCAGAGACCAAGCAGACCAGTGGGTTGAAGCTTGAGAAGTTTCGGGAGTGCCAAGCTAGGGACCCAGCAGAGAAGCGGGGGTGATGTTTGAGGAAGATACCACCGTGAAGATTGGAGGAGCTCAAGGGATTCAGTGACAGTGATTCAGTGGGTCTAGTGAGAGGCCTGGAGCTCAGCAGGCTGAAGAACTACAAAGCGAAGTTGTAGTGAAGGTGAAAGAACTGTTATGCTTCGTGTTAGGAACTGTTAAAGACTGTTGCCATAGGAGACAGCATTTCTGCACGTGCAGATGTGGCTTCTCACTGGAGGCCTTTCCCTGCTGTCCTTCTATTGAAGTCTCGGAGTCTGCTAATTGAATTTGCAACTACTCAAGGGTGTCCTGGCTCTAAAGCCGCGTACACACGGTCGGACTTTTCGACCAGACTGGTCCAACGGATCGAGTCTGGCGGACAATCTGATCGTGTGTGGGCTTCATTGGACCTTCAGCGGACTTTTCCAGTCGAAAATCTGACGGACTTTAGATTTGGAACATGCTTCAAATCTTTACGTCGTAACTCCGCCGGACCCAGAAATCAGCTCGTCTGTATACAAATACCGACGCTAGGGCAGCTATTGGCTATTGGCTATCAACTTCCTTATTTTAGTCTGGCGTACGTCATCACGTATGAATCTGTCGGACTTTGGTGGGATCGTGTGTAGGCAAGTCTGTTCATTAAAAAGTCCATTGGAAGTCTGTCAAAAGTCTGTTGAAAGTCCGTCGGAAAGTCCGTTGGACCAGTCCGGTCGAAAAGTCCGCCCGTGTGTACGCGGCTTTACCCTCTTTCCCCTAAAAAAAAGATTGTTAAGAGAAATAAACATTCTTTTTCATTCAAGAAGTGTCTGGCGCCCAATAACTTAACTACTCTGTACCCACCATGCCTCCCAACCCACCACATATAGAAGGATGTCAGCTATCCCTGGCCCTAGAGATTCTCATCAGACTAAAGGAGGCCTGGGACCTTGCTACACTTGCAAACCTGAGATTATGGTCGGCACATTTATCCGGACTGTGTTATCATTAGATGGTCTAAACAAGCTGACCTACGGCATTACATTACTACCATTGGATCATCTAGGAAGCCAATGCAATTGCCTGATCCATGTTACTACTGGTAAGCTGTTCTTGTTCTCAAGTCAGCATGGAACATAGCTCTGTGCTTAGTTTAGCTGTGTTGTTCCACAGGAAGTCGTACTTCACATGGAAGGAATCCTGTCGTGGGGACACTCCTGCCTGGGCTGTTTGTTGCTGGACTGTGCTCCTGATACCAGCAGTCACAGGAAGTGCCCTAAAAGTGATGTATTGGCCTGTTACTTTGGAAATGCCAATATATAGTGGGGACGGAAAGTATTCAGACCCCCTTAAATTTTCACTCTTTGTTATATTGCAGCCATTTGCTAAAATCATTTAAGTTCATTTTTTTCCTCATTAATGTACACACAGCACCCCATATTGACAGAAAAACACAGAATTGTTGACATTTTTGCAGATTTTTAGATCTGTGTTATAAAGTAATCCTATTAGACTAAATTATAACACTAGACAGCGCTAATGTTGAACAATTGAAACATGTGGCCAACAACACATAAAAAGGAAAATCATAAAACAAAAAAGTCCCTTAGAAGAAAGTCCCTTATATAGGGTAGTGATGTAAAGTTCAGGGTGTAGTTCAGATAATTATCAGGTGATCATAAAAACAGTCCTCCACATGCACCTTCCACCGATCACTACGAAATCCACCCGGTGACAGACACTCTCCCCCTAGGGGGTTAAACTTACCAGATATGGGGAGCAATAAAGCATTCAGAGTCAGCACTCTTTAACAGCAGTTTGTTGCCAACATCACTCTATGTAGGGTCACAGATTTTCAGGGCTCATAATGAATCAAAGAAAACAGAGAAAAAAGTGCACATAGCGTAATCCTGTTTATTGACTCAGAGTCCCTTCCACAAAGACAGACAGAAAACCCCCTTCAATAAAATACGTACATCAAATAAAATCAAAAGTGAGCAATCAATCGAACAGGCAAGTAGTGTAAGTGTGTCAACTTCACCAAAAGATGTCAGCGCCGCTACACAGGAGAAGATGAATACTTCCTGGTTGTGCAGATGACTCAGGTGGAGTGCACACGTCACTTCCTACGTCGCGTTAGCCATGCCCTGACGCGTTTCGTCATATCCTTGACTTCAACAGAGGGCGTGGCTACACGACGAGATGGCCAGCTTAAATATCCCTCTACAGCCCGCCCAGCCAATCACCGCAAGACTCGGGTGCCGGCGGGTGCACGTCGCTGGCCCCAGCCTCACTGACGGCTTATCCTAAACAGTGCAGAGGGACATAAGGGCGCTGCACATATCTAACATATTGAACAAACACATACAATAAAGCTGATCACACAATGGGCATAAGAGGACTTGTAATGAATACATTTGTTATCAGCATATGCATCCTAGCATTATGGGTTGACATTCACCAGCAACAAGTGCTATTCTAAAAACGCACCATAAACAAAATACCAGTGATGCATTTTACAGTCATCTTTGGTAAATCTAAAACCAAACACAATGGTTAAAAATACATGTACAAAATATAAGTGTAAATAAAAACCCTAAAAGGGTTGTATTCTAAAGACATTCATACACTTTTACGCACATGTACACAATACAAACAATGTCTTATTATATATATATAAAAAAGAGGGAACATCAGAGCATTAATAATGCTAGATAGAGTCCTCTCACAGTCATCATCAAGCTATAAGATTATTGCTAGTTTTAATGGTTAAACTAAAACCAGAAAATGATCAAAGAAAAACAAAGAATAAACATAAAGGAGGCTACGAAATCGCATAATAAAAAAGATAATAATAAAAAAAGATAAAAAGTCGCACAATAATGCAAAGACAAAATTAATCAATATCTTATTTCTAAAAAAACAGTAGTCATACAGGAGGCACTACTGTAAGGAGAACAGGAATATGCCATAGTAAAGGAGGCTAAAAAAATCGCATAATAATGTAAGAACAAAATTAATCCAAATCTTTTTGTAAAGATTGGGTAGTCATACAAAATGCACTACTGTAAGAAGACCAAGCAGGTATAAGACACTTAAACAACACAGGAGCAACGTCAGACTGCCTGCAGAACCGCTGATAATAGATAAGGTCAACCATTAATCGCAGATATTAGTAATCGCTTATAAAGCAGTTGATATCTAATTCAACGTTTAGTCCCCTTGGCAATAAAGTATCAGCCAAGAAGATCCACTGGGTCTCTCTTCTTGACAGATCCCGAATTAAGTTGGAACCCCTCCATTTTGGCTTCAAATGATCTACACCCCAAAATTTGAGGCCCGAAGGATCTTGGTTATGTTTTAACTTGAAATGAAGCGATACATTGTGGTCTTTGAAACCAATTTTTATGTTTGCTATGTGTTCTGCGATTCTGACCCTCAACAGCCTTTTGGTGCGTCCTATGTAAATAAGGCCACAAGGGCATTGCATAGCGTACACAACATAGGCCGTATTGCACGTAATGAATTCATTTATAGTGAATTCTCTACCATTAGAAGTAGATGTGAAGCTTTCCAGAGCCCTCATTGGTCTGCTAACTTCCCTACATGCCCGGCACCTCCTACAGCTATAGAACCCTTTTTTGTCCCAGAAAGTTAGAGGTCTGGAGGGGGGATCAAGTACTTTCCGCACTATTCTATCCGCAAAGCTGTGAGATCTTCTGTAAATAAATTTGGGCCTACATGGTAGGGATGGGCCCAATGTTTTATCCATGCATAGCACATGCCAATGGGCATTGAAAATGTCTTCCACCTCCCTGTTGAAGTCAAGGATATGACGAAACGCGTAGGAAGTGACGTGTGCGCTCCACCTGAGTCATCTGCACAACCAGGAAGTATTCATCTTCTCCTGTGTAGCGGCGCTGACATCTTTTGGTGAAGTTGACACACTTACACTACTTGCCTGTTCGATTGATTGCTCACTTTTGATTTTATTTGATGTACGTATTTTATTGAAGGGGGGTTTTCTGTCTGTCTTTGTGGAAGGGACTCTGAGTCAATAAACAGGATTACGCTATGTGCACTTTTTTCTCTGTTTTCTTTGATTCATTATGAGCCCTGAAAATCTGTGACCCTACATAGAGTGATGTTGGCAACAAACTGCTGTTAAAGAGTGCTGACTCTGAATGCTTTATTGCTCCCCATATCTGGTGAGTTTAACCCCCTAGGGGGAGAGTGTCTGTCACCGGGTGGATTTCGTAGTGATCGGTGGAAGGTGCATGTGGAGGACTGTTTTTATGATCACCTGATAATTATCTGAACTACACCCTGAACTTTACATCACTAACCTATATAAGGGACTTTCTTCTAAGGGACTTTTTTGTTTTATGATTTTCCTTTTTATGTGTTGTTGGCCACATGTTTCAATTGTTCAACATTAGCGCTGTCTAGTGTTATAATTTAGTCTAATAGGATTACTTTATAACACAGATCTAACATTGTTATAATTGATTTGAGACAGCTGTTTCTACTAGATTTGCTCTCTGCTTAAACAGACAAAGTGGAGTGTAATCTCATTTATTTGTTTGTGAATAACTCATAGTCGCATATTGATGTTTATTTACGTTTATGCACTTTTGAATGTTCACCTATTCTAAATATTTAAATATTTTTATATATCTACACTTTGGGTCTGTTTAGCTGCCTGGCGCTGAGCTGTGTTTCTGCAGGTCTGGTGAAACACTTATATATTCAAATTTTTGCAGATTTATTAAAAAAGAAAAAATGAAATATCACATGGTCCTAAGTATTCATACCCTTTGCTCAGTATTTAGTAGAAGCACTCTTTTGATCTAATACAGCCATGAGCCTTTTCGGGAAAGATTCAACAAGTTTTTCACACCTGGATTTGGGGATCCTCTGACATTCCTCCTTGCAGATCCTCTCCAGTTCTGTAAGGTTGGATGGTAAACGTTGGTGGACAGCCATTTTTAGGTCTCTCCAGAAATGCTCAATTGGGTTTAAGTCAGGGCTCTGGCTGGGCCATTCAAGAACAGTCACGGAGTTGTGAAGCCACTCCTTCGTTATTTTAGCTGTGTGCTTAGGGTCATTGTCTTGCTGGAAGGTAAACATTCAGCCCAGTCTGAGGTCCTGAGCACTCTGGAGAAGGTTTTCATCCAGGATATCCCTGTACTTGGCCGCATTCATCTTTCCCTCGATTGTAACAAGTCATATTGTCCCTGCAGCTGAAAAACATCCCCACAGCATGATGCCGCCACCACCATTCTTCACTGTTGGGACTGTTTTGGACAGGTGATGAGCAGTGCCTGCTTAGAATTAAGGCCACAAAGTTCTATATTGGTCTCATCAGACCAGAGAATCTTATTTCTCACCATTTTGGAGTCCTTCAGGTGTTTTTTAGCAAACTCCATGGGGCTTTCATGTGTCTTGCACTGAGGAGAGGCTTCCATCGGGCCACTCTGCCATAAAGCCCCGACTGGTGGAGGGCTGCAGTGATGGTTGACTTTCTACAACTCTCTCCCATCTCCCGACTGCATCTCTGGAGCTCAGGCACAGTGATATTTGGGTTCTTCTTTACCTCTCTCACCAAGGCTCAGTTTGGCCGGACGGCCAGCTCTAGGAAGGGTTCTGGTCGTCCTAAAGGTCCTCCATTTAAGGATTATGGACGCCACTGTGCTCTTAGGAACCTTGAGTGCAGCAGAAATTTTATTGTAACCTTGGCCAGATCTGTGCCTTGCCACAATTCTGTCTGTGAGCTCTTCAGGCAGTTCCTTTGACCTCATGATTCTGATTTGCTCTGACATGCACTGTGAGCTGTAAGGTCTTATATAGACAGGTGTGTGGCTTTCCTAATCAACTCCAATCAGTATAATCAAACACAGCTGGACTCATATGAAGGTGTAGAACCATCTCAAGGATGATCAGAAGAAATGGACAGCACCTGAGTTAAATATTTGAGTGTCACAGCAAAGGGTCTGGATACTTAGGACCATGTGATATTTCAGTTTTTCTTTTTTAATAAATCTACAAAAATGTCAACAATTCTGTGTTTTTCTGTCAATATGGGGTGCTGTGTGTACATCAATGAGGAAAAAAATGAACTTAAATGATTTTAGCAAATGGCTGCAATATAACAAAGAGTGAAAAATTTAAGGGGGTCTGAATACTTTCCGTCCCCACTGTACCTCACTATGCAAAGTGATATGCTGATTTGTTGCTCTGGATTGTCAGGATGTCCCAAGTTGTTCCTTTACAGTGAGCTTGCGAACTAAAAACAAGTTTTTGTCACTCTTCAATTGAACTTTGTGACACCTAAAAATCAAGTAAAGTACCTGTTGGATTTTGGTGTGACAGAGCCAGCAAGAATGTTCACACTAAAGTTTGTACCTTCCGAACTTTAGAGATACAGAGGCAGTATGATTCTTCAAAGAGATGACTTTGTGTTGGTGCACTTCAAAAAAAAAAAAGTCTGAGCCTATTGGACTCTGGGGTTTCAGAGACATAATAGTAATCTAGTTAGGTAGTCAGGTAGGCTGTGCTTTTGGTGCCTGGGGCCAGTTTACATCTGAAACCTATACTACATGGACTACAAGGTATTCAAGCAAACTTTTTCCCTTTTGTTTTACTGTCACTAGGAGCCAATCTGGGTGAGCAGTAAATTCTTTAACTTCACAGGAAAATGTTTAGGAAATTAATGTTTCAAGTATATTGATAGAATGTGTATGTACTGCTTGGAAGAAGGTGCTACCCTCTAGGGTGTGGGGCCTTCATACTGTTGATATTTCTGTGTACAGTTAATTGCTAGGACTGTAGAGTATATTTTAAAAATACACACATATGTATATATATATATATATATATATATATATATATATATATATATATATATATATATATAATTTTGTATAGTAATGCTAATTTTCTATTAACACTGAATAGTCAACTGTTTATGTGTTTTCTATACATTGCGTCATCTTCGGATGAGGAGAGACAGTGCCTTAAATTGGTTCAATGATACAATATTTTCTACTACTTATCGTATAGTATATTAGACAGATAGACAGTTAGGATGTAATGTAATTTGCCTACTGCATTTTTCATCTGTTTCGTGTGAAATGCCAAACGTATTTGTAATTCAAAGTTATTCTTTCCTGTTACCCTTACCTATCCACATTTTGCCAGGACATCCACTCTCAGGCTTGAGAGCATACTGTATGCTTTTTTGCAGACTCTGAGGAGGTAGTCTCCTTGGCAGGGGGAGAATGTAGCACCCTCGTTCTGAAATAAGGTTACAGGTAAATTTAGTTATGCTGGGTGGTAGCCAACCTGACTAATTTGTAGTGTTTAGAGGTCAAATGACTTCCTTCCTAATCCTGTTTAGCTGTGGTTTCTCCCTTTTGTCAGTAGGTGGTGCTGTTGCCTTTGACATTAGTGTGATGATCTACAGTGAGTTCAGATTATGAATAAACATGCCTTTCTCAGCCTTTATCAGACTGACAGCTATGCATGCTTTGAAAAGGTATTTATTTGGGTGAAGTCAGGTGATGTTAGTCTTCCCGTCCAGGGCTGCGGCCTGGGTGGATGTGTGTGAAACAGCTCCCGGCTGCTAGGCCTGAAGCCTGAGGCCTATCCAGGTGGCTTCCGGCTGCTAGGCCTGTCCGAGGCCTATCCGGGTGTCTAAGGTTCTGCTGAGGAAAGCCTGCTCAGAATCCGGAAACAATTCTGAAAGGGATGGAGTTCTAGGAAAGCAGCAGAGGTGTCTTTTCACCAGGGCTTTATTTTCTGCCGTAACACCATTCTGGCACCTATGGCAGCCCTCTTCACCTGGACAGTACGGGTTTTGAATGGGATTTCCCGTGCAGGTGTCTCCCTCCCCTGCCTGCGTTGTTCGTCACTCTGCCCGAGTCCCCAGCGCTGTGTGAGTTTTGCGGTGCGGTGTTGTGTGCAGCACACAGTGTGCTGGGGGGGGGGGGGAGCGTGCCAGTGCCTGCTCAGTGCAGATTCTGCACACACACAGCCCCGGCTCTTCCCCTTTGCAAGCTGAGTATGTGACCTGTCTGGAGTGCGGGCGGCACAGACAGAGCCCGCCTACTGTGCAAGCTAAGGGACACCACCGCTGGGTGAGTGCAGAGCTGAGGGTCCTTCCTTTCCTCCTCATTGCTTTACTTTCCTGAAGTTCACAGTCCACAAGCTTTCCAGTGTGGGACTTATCATGCTGGTCTTTCCGGGGACATGGCTGCTGATCACAGTCTAATATCCTCCGCAGTGCCATCCTGGCATATTTACTACTATTTTTACCTGTGCTCACTCAGTAGCCTTTAGTGTATCTGATATTTTGTTATCTATTTGTGGGGTGCCTGTGGATTTTTTTTTGGCCTTTTTTTTGTAATTAAAAGGTGCTTGAAAGGGTTGAAGAATGCACAATGCCGCTTTGTGAACAGTTTGGATGGGGTTGGGTTCAGTAGAGCTGATTCAGGTTTTTGGATGGAGGTGCACTGCTCTACTGACACCACCCACTGTCCAACTGATGCCATCCACTGCCCTACTGTCACACCCACTGCCCTACTGGCACCATCCACTGTCCTACTGGCACCATCCACTCCCCTGCTGTCACATCCACTGCTCTACTGTCATGTCCACTGCCCTACTGACACCGTCCACTGCCCTACTGACACCGTCCACTGCCCTACTGACACCATCCACTGCCCTACTGACACCATCCACTGCCCTACTGGCACCATCCACTGCCCTGCTGTCACGTCCACTGCTCTACTGTCACGTCCACTGCCCTACTGACACCATCTATTGCCCTACTGACACCATCCACTGCCCTACTGACACCATCCACTGCCCTGCTGTCACGTCCACTGCTCTACGGTCTCATCCACTGATCTGCTGACACCATCCACTGCTCTACCGCCATCATATTCTGCCCTCCTGACACTGTCCACTGCCCTACTGACACAATTTTTCCAGAGAGGAGAAATTGGAAGGAGGGAGCTTTGTACAGAGGTAAGAGCTGCAGAAGGCAGGTTGTGCAAAGTGGGAGATATGGAGGGGGTGGAGGGGAGGGCAGGTTGTGCAAAATGAGAGCTGTGAAGGGTGGGGGAGGTTGTGCAGAGGTGAGAGCTGTAGGGGAAGCTGGGGGTGCAGAGGTGAAACATGGAGGGTGGAAAAGGTGAGAGCTGTGGACTGGGCTGAGCTTTAGGTGGGGGTGCAGAAGGGGAGCAGAAATAATATGGATGGGGGTGCAGAAAGGGAGCAGAGATAATATGGATGGGGGTGCAGAAGGGGAGCAGAGATAATATGGATGGGGTGCAGAGGTGAGTTGTGGATTGGGGGTGTAAGCTGTAGTTAGAGGGGTGCAGAGGTGAGATGTTGGAGGGGGGGCAAATGTGAGTTGTGGATAGGGGTGCAGAGTGGAGCTGTGGACAGGGAAAGAACAGGTGAGCTGTGGATGAGGGTTGCAGAGGTAAGCAAAGGGATAAGCAGAACTGAGGTTTTAATGGTTACTTTTGGGGGGATACTTGAGGGGGAAAACTAGGGAAATTTGCTGGGGGACAGTAAAACATACAGTGCTAGTGACCAAGAGTACGTAATGTATGCATGCAGGGTCCAGTGTTGAGAATTTTGTAACACCTTTTACATTACATACTCAGAACTGCTATACTCTGTATGCTGTGCTGTATGTTACATATTAAAGGCCTCTGGATGGTACTCCTTATTAATGCTGTACTCTGCACAATGGGTTTTGCATTACATACCCCTGAGCCCTGCACTCTATATACTGGACTGCATATTACATACGCTTTACCACTGCTCTCTATGTTACATATTCCTGACCCCTGCACTGTGTACGCAGGGCTATATGCTCCATATTTCTGAGAACAAGGGACGCTTTGCATTAAATGTAAGTAATATCTTGTTTGCTGATTTTTTTTTTTTTGCGCCATGTGTGATATACACTGCTCACAACTGCACAATACACACTCCTGAGCCCTGTGTCTTATGAAGTCCAGAGTCCTGTACTTTGTGTGTTACACATTCCTGAACCATTTGTGATACGCAGTTCTAAGCCTTCACTTATTACAATTATTTGGCGCCGCTGTACTTCTCTCCTCTAAGGAAGGTGTGTCTGGGAGTGGGGTTTGGACGTGGTTGGGGGTGGAGTTTGGGCATGGTTGTGGGTGGGGATTTGGGGGGGTGAGTTCCTGCACCTATTTTCAGAGAAAAAAAGCGCTGCTCTTCACGGACCGGGAACCAGTGTGGTGGCTGTGAGAGCTTCAAGAGAGAACTCATCCAAAAGAATTCAGTATGATGCAGTGAGTAAAGCTCAGTTACTATAGGAGACAGCCTATCCTACAAAGTACAGATGTGCTGGTTCAGCTTAAAGGCTCTTTTCCTGTACTGCTGTCTACCTTATTCTACTATTTTTGTTTAAGGAGTCTGCCTATCTGCCAAATTGCTGATTGTTACTAAGGGTGTCCTGTGCCCTATCCCTTCTCTCCCACATTTTTCCTGTTTGAGAAATAAACTTCTCTCTTGTTCAAGCATAAAGGTGACTGGCGCCCAACTTTCTGTCTTGTTTATCACCCACTATGCCTAGTACCCTGCACCCTGAGGCAGTATGTCAACCCTCTCTATCTCTGGTAGTCACCATCAGGCTCCCGGAAAATTGGGGTAGGCTCTAAACCTATAGTTCTACTTTAAGTTTACCTGTTAGCATCATTCAGTTTAATTTGTGATACTTTTATACTCCAACTCCTGTTTTTCTAACACCAAATATTAGTACCAGACATGCTGATCATTTCTGTACTGGGTGCTCATTATAAATTCCTGTGTTTTAGCACTCAGGAGACACCACCTAACCTGGTACTAGTAAGTACATGGCAGCTATTGACCTTTTATCTGGGCTTTGTCAGCACACTCTCGTCCTGTTACAGGACCATGTCAGTCCAGCACCAGAACGCACTAGAAATGGTTGGCATGAATGTTCTCTGCACTGATATTTCACATGGTGTCTCCTGGAAAAAGATTAGCTAGTGGCGCCCTGGATGCTACACAGGACTAAAGCTGTATAGTGCGATTGGGGCACATCATTCACAGCTAAAGGTAGACCGTCATTTGAACTGAAGGATATAGTAGATGTTCAGTAGGTTGTGAACTACATTCTAAGAACTGGTTATTAAAGTTGGCCATACATACACTAGTAGATTTTCATTTGTACGAAAAGTTCACATCAGTACATTAGAAGACATGACAAATGTCGTTCAACAGTACTTCAGAAAATGTTTGCTTTTAACATTTTGAAGAGTGAATGGACTTTCCTGAACGAAAACCACAGTCACTATTAGAAATTAGTTAGAGAGAAATATTCCATCCTGCTCTTTCTAATTTACTCATCATTGTGGCAGAAAACGAATGTTGTTTTGACCCCACCAATCATTAGAGAATTGAGTGAGCATTCTTTAAATGATCATTTTTGAGTAAGATTCTACTAGTGCAAAATAAAGAAAAAAAATAAATAAAAAAATAAAAAAAAATCAGCCATTGTTATCCCTGCACAGGAACAGGTAAAGAGTGACTTTACTCTGCCTAACCTCTCCACAAAAATTCCTCAACTTGTCACTGTGTCAAAATTTACAAAACATACTTAGACCGCGGCATTATCATGTTTGAAGCATAAGTATCCTCTTTGACAGGCTTCCCCATCGCCCCCTTTGCAAAACATGACTTAGTACTTGGTGGCAAAACCCTTGTTGGCAATCACAGAGGTCAGACGTTTCTTGTAGTTGGCCACCAGGTTTGCACACATCTCAGGAGGGATTTTGTCCCACTCCTCTTTGCAGATCTTCTCCAAGTCATTAAGGTTTCGTGTGGATGCCGGGAAACAGTTCACTGCTGGTAAGATAGGTAAGATAAATTGATTTTCCATCCCATAGACAGAAACAAGTGGACTTTCCCAGAGTTGGGCTTTAAAGGTTTCAATCATGTCCCCCTTTGGGCTTGTACATGGTTGGATGTTAGAGGTGAAAATAGGTTCACTTCACTTTGATTTCCTATACTGTACTTTAGTAGATCAAACCTAAGATATCTTTGTTTTCAATAAATGATTTCTCATAAATACTAATTGATTTCACAAAAAGGGCTCCCGCTCATTGTTGGTGGAACTGGTCTGCAGTTGTCCCTGTGGATTATAATAAATGTGTTACAGAGATAGTTCTCTTTCATACTATGACACATACTATGGTAGGTGACGACTTCCAGACCTGCGTTGAGTAATTTTCCTTTGTACTTCTCAATGACAGCCCTTCCTCCTCGGTGTCACGAGGATGCCTTCCTTCTGCTGTATTTCTCGCACACATCACGGCGGTTCAGCAGGTTTCCTGAGCAGCCAGCAGTGTCAGTCTGCAGCACACATTTTAATCATTTCCCATTTTATGTTGTATGTCCCGCACCAACAGTATGAAATACGGAGTCAATGCCATATTACTTCTGTGATTGCCAAAAAAGACTCTTTAATTGTCTGCCAAGCCCACCTCCAGGTATTCCAAACTCATACAAGATTAAATAGTAAAAATGACATTTATTTCTCCCAGGATCCTTTGCTGGTTCTAATAACGTTTATGGAACAAGCTCAGAAATGATTCACAGATGTATAGACACTTTGTATCCCTCCTGGGGTCACATCGCAAGGGTGACCTGCAGTACAGGTCATCGCATGCTCTATAACACATCATATGTTACTCTTCACGTGAATCCCTTTTTATTTATTGGAAAGTATTGCCAGATAGCATAAAGCAGATCTGCATTGTTCTTATAACATTGTGTAAGAACGGCACTACTAGCCAAGGGTCAGTGCCATGGTTAATGATGGGTAAGGATATGTACAGTAGTTCTTGACGTTGGGGGGAAAAGTCCATGTGTGTATAAATAGACAGAGAGACAGCTACGTATCACACAGTTTCACATGTGATATGAATCTATGAGAATATCCTTTTACTTTGAGAAAGCCAATGTCAGTTCTGTAAAATATTTGAAATATAACTTAGTTGGAGGATAGTGAAATCATCATTAGTCTTTGGAACATATGGCATTGTTCAGTGAGACAATACAAAGCACAATAATGATGAGCAAAGCCCACTAATCAATACCAACCACTCAAAAGTTCTGATTGGACTACTGCATTTCAAATTATATGGAGCAGAGGTTCTCAACTACGGGAACCTGGCCTACTGCCAGGCCACGGCCTCCCTCCTCCTGGGTCTCCAGTTACCTGCAGATCCCCTAACCTCCCATAGTTGTCTGTATGGACACCCACAGTGCCCCTAGGCCCCCTTAAAGGCCTCAGTCTCACAGTGAGCCCCAAACCTCCCACAATACCATCTACCCCCCCTGCAGTGCCCCTAGCTTGCTGCAGAGCCTCCAGCCCCCATAGTTCCTCCAACTTCCAACAGTGCCCCACGATGCCTCTGCAAAGCCTCCTGCCTTCTGGAGTGACCCCCAGCTCTTTCCAGAGATTGCGCCCCCACAGTTGCCCCAGCTTCCTCCAGAATCCTCATTCCCTGCAAGCCCACTAACCCCTTTTAACGCAGCCCCATCCAGAGCCCTCACCATATTCATATTTTGCTATCTCATACTTTTATTGTGTGAGAAAAAACGTTTTTCTCTGTTGGGAAAAAGAAGGTTTTAGCAGAATTTACCAGGCCCTGGTGTCAATATGGTTGAGAACCACTCCCGTTGATCTACTAGGAGTATGTGACCCCATGTTGACAGAGCTTACCCAGGCGGATATTTTTGCTGGTTCTCTACGTGACAGTACTGGATCTGGCAATTTTCTGCTCAGGCCCAAGTACTATCACATGGGGGAGGTCACATGCTCCATCATACTTGGAAGTTCTGCTCCATTACAGCAACAGAGTAAGGGCTCCAATGGAGGCTGGCACAGAGTATAGATGGGAGTGGGCTATAAGGAGGCACTTTCACTCTGCCCTGAATGAGTAGGTGACAGTGTCTCTTTAAAGATGGACTGAAGTCTGTAACATTTTTTTTAGATATGCATGCAAAAGTAATTGTCTTAATATAATTAAGATGATAATGCTTTAGAAACATTGTTATATATTTTGTAATTATTTACATTAAAGGGCCCATATTTTCTCATTACACATATGGTTACTTACTGCTCTGCTTAACTCACCAAGAGTCTCCCATGCGGGATATGTCTGATTGAAAATGAAAACCCTAGACTCTGCAGCCTTTAATGACATGCTACTGTAGCGCTACACCCGTAGGAGCCACTGGAAATTGCAAAGGTTCTTTTTCCCAGTAATTGCCCCGCAGCCAGGCACACAATCAAAGTCACTCTTGACTCAATAACAAATTATAGGGTGTTCTTTTTGGTGTTTTTATTTTTGAGATAACTTAGATAGGATTGGGGAATGTGAGTGGGATTCTCCAAAAGAAAACTGTGCAAAGTGAGGACAGTAAACTTCCCTCTGTAGAACTAAAGCAAAAGTCCTTGCAAAAGCAAATTGTGGACTTGGCTTTGTAGTAGAAGCAGTTAAAAGCTTCTTCTTTCGAGCAATCAGAGCAGAGTCCCTTCACAGAGAATTAGACTGAGCTCTTCACGACACCAGCCGATGTCTCCTTTACACAAACATACAGCTGACTCTCTAACACCAGCCCGAAAGTCTCCAAGATCTCTCTCACTGTCTGTGCTCACAAATATACTTGGGACGTTAGTTGCCTCCTTCCAACATCCATGCAACACCTTTCTCCTAATACCAGACTAGATCTCCAGATGACAGCCCCACAGCACATGGCAGGTCTGCTCATGCTGGACTTCTCCTCTCTAGGATAAGGCAAAACTGCTCTGTGTCTCAGAGTATTTATACAGACTCCCAGCAGCCTTCAGGGCCACCCTCCCTGGAATTGGCCAGGGCTGTTTAAGAGTTCATGCTGCCATTTGCTTTGCTCCACACCTATGTTCCAGAGAGATCTATAGTTCTCTGGAAAGCAGAAGAAGCAATCAAACCAGGAGTAGCTGAAACACTGAACAGACCTAACTAATAACATGCAGCTTCACTGGTTACAGTGAGAACAACAAAACAGCAGCTCCACTGAACACTGTGAGCCAGAACTAAATTTACCTAATCCTAGCACCTATCTAGGAGGGTGCTACACTACTAATAGCAAGAGTCCATGTGAACTTTGCGTTGGCTTTAGGTCACATGAGGGAACTCCACTTTTTTTTATTCATGATAAGAAAGTAGGTAAGCCCCTGTGTGTGTACCTTTATATTTTGTACTACTCTATAAAACCAATAAAAAGATTTGAAAAAAAAAAAAGAAAGTAAGATTTTTTTTTTTTTTACTCAAAATAATGTATTTGGTAATTTTGACATATAGATTTATGTGAATTGTGAATTTTAATGATCGGTTCACTTTTAAGCTCCAAGTTTCTTCTTAACAATTTCTTCTAACTGTCTGGATATTAAACCAATCAATAAAACCCTTCACTGGGCCCCTCGTTATTCCCAAGACTCTCTTCTGCCTCCTTCTTTTAAATTCCTTGGAATAGTCATGCATAAGGAACTATCTTTCCCTTCAATCACTTGTGAACACTTTCCAACCTGGCTAAAACTCCCTGTACACTGCTTAGAAACAGACTTCAATAATGACTTAGTGATAAGTGATAAATCAAAAGATTAGTTTTTTGATTCAAAGCCTACTAGATCTGTCTGCATCCACATTTGACAACTCTGTTACTCAAGTCTTCTTCCTGGAATTCATGTTCTTGGAGTATTCTGGATATCCTCCTAATACTATGACTGGACTTCATTGTCTCTCACTCTGCCTCACATCTTCAACTTGCACCTCTTTCAGGTGACCACAAAGCTCAGTCCTTGGTCTGCTCCTTTTTGTAAAGATCTACCTGTAGCTGAACCTGGGCCATAGATCCCAGAAGGTTAGTTCTCAATTCCTAGAGTGCATATGAGAATTTCAGCTGCTAGTCCTTGTTCTCCAGAACCATCTATTGAAATTCCCTTGCACTAGAACATAGCCACACCTGACCTCATTAACTAACTATAAAGTAAAATTCTCCAGCCCAAGCCTGATGTGGCCATCTTTGAATGGATGTTGATCAGGGCTGGTGCAAGGATTTTTGACACCCTAGGCAAAACCTCACTTTTCCACCCCCTGGCTCCACCCCTGACTTTACCCCCTTTACCCTGCTCATGTATACGGTGGAGGTGGTGGCAGTGGAGATTTTTGTGACAAATAGTTGTGGCACACCAGCCGTGGTCCACAGGTATATAAACAGGCTAGGATAGTATATAGATGGGCTGAGGTAGTATATAGGCGGGCTGAGGTAGTATATAGATGGGCTGAGGTAGTATATAGGTGGGCTGAGGTAGTATATAGATGGCCTGAGGTAGTATATAAGCGGGCTGAGGTAGTATATAGATGGGCTGAGGTATATAGGCAGGCTGAGGTAGTATATAGGCGGGCTAGGGTAGTAGTATATAGACAGGCTGAGTGTGCTGGAGGTCCTGCCGATCAGGCTTGTTGGTTCCTGCAGGACAGTGAAGGTGTACGGAGGAGCGGAGTGGACGTATGGCTGGATGGGTCCTCCTCTGATGTGGAGTGGACAGAGAGCGGGGAGCTCCATCTGTGGAGAAGGACTGGCTGTTAGTGGCAGTCAGGGGATTTGGGACAGGCACAGAGCGGACTGTTACTTCTGGCCAGCTGAGTCTAGAAGCGGATTTGATGTACGGAGATCTGTTGGGCTGTGTGTTGGGGCTCAGGATCCATAGCCAGGATCTGATGGGACTGTCAGGTGCGGGGACCAGTCCGCTGCATTGAGTCCAGATACCCCGCTGTACCGGTGATAAGGAGGATGGAGCCTGTTGGAGCCTTGTGGTACAGGTCAGGAAGGAGCAGAGGGGCCCAGGGGGTGGTAGGAGGCTGAGGAGGGGCGTGAACAGCAGCCCCCAGTTTCAGCTTCACAACTGAACTACCAGGCTTCCGTGCCCAAGAACGAGCCCCCAGGACCCGCGTGATCTCCATGAGAGCCACCAATCAGAACCTGGGGGAGGTGGGCCTGCTGGAGTACTTCATGGAGGCTTTCCAGTGGCTTTCTGGTGTCCCCGGGGGGGAACTCTGGCAGACCAGCAGCTGTGGCTGCGCCCTAGGCGGCAGTGCGTGCTAGGTGGCTGCCTAGTTTGCCTAGTGGTAGCACCGGCCCTGTGTGCGATCTTTCCCTTGTATATGTAAGCATATTGGAAAATACATAAATGTTTTTACTTAACAATACTACACTATTGGAAGCTCTTTTTTATTAAGTCAATTGGTGACTCTGGAGAAGGTAGCAGAGAAGAGGAGAGTGGAAATTGGGTGCATTCTAGACTGATTGTGGTCGCAAGTCTCTGGTGAGTCTCCATTGCATGAGGGGACACCTGGTGGTGGAAGATTATTGGTGGTATAGTGAGAGATCACTTTATGTTTATGTGAGCACAATAAATAAAGTGCGGGGAGCACAGTTTTGGTTTGATAGTATCACGATATGATGGTTTTTGTTTTTACATGTCCATGAGGAATTATTGCACAGAGGGCTTGGCAAGCAGCGGAGGGAAGAGGAGAGAGTGACACTGAATTGTTATTGAGCAAAAGTGTGATTTGACCATTTATACAAGGGGGTCTAACTATCTGGTGAGCATTTAAAATATTCCTGAGAAGATCACTTGAAGAGGGTTGTTGATTCAACACTTGCCGACCATGCTATAGCCGAAAGACGGCTACAGCACGGGTGTCCAGTTCTGGGAGGGTGTCTATTGACGTCCTCCTTTCACAGATCATGGTAAAGGGCCAATCACAGCGGCCCTAAACTAGGTGATCACTTGTGTCCAATCACAACTGATCCTATGTAAACAAAGGCGGTTGTCAGTATTTCCCTTTCTCAGCGCTGTCACTCTGTGAGGAAAGGAAAGATGATAATTGGCTTTCCTGTGACAGTACACATTTACACTGATAACCAGGGCACAGTGTAGCCTCATTGGTGCCAATCAGTGTCCATCAGTGCAGCATATCAGTGCCCATCAGTGCTGCCTTATCAGTGCAACCTCATCAGTGCAGTCTCATCAGCACACATCAGTGAAGAAGAATTACTTATTTGTACGATTTTATAACAGAAACAAAGAAAACAAAAATGGTATCATACCGTAATCTTCCTTTCCTGGTGCCTATCCATGGCAGTATACAGATGATCAGAGGCGGCTCTCTAATTAGGCAAATTAGGCGGTGGCCTAAGGCCCCGCACTCTCAGGGGCCTCGCAATCACTTAATTTGCCTAATTGCAGAGCCACCTCTGCTGACAATGCCGCTGCGGTGGCGCTGCGCTCCGGCCACTCGGCCAGCAGAGCTGCCTGAGCTCCGTGGAGAGAAAAGACGGAGCCGTGGCTGTGTCTTGGAGAGAAGGCGGGGCCAACACTGTGTTGTCCGGGGGAGGAGAAGGGAAGGCGACTCATTACAGCAGCCGGAGCAGAATGACAATACAAATATTCCCGCTGCTCCGGAGCTGCAGATCGCCCCCCTCACCTCCCACTCAAGTGCTCCACTGACTGAGTGATCCTTCCCCGCACACCCGGAGGAGTCATCCGGCGCCTGACTGGTGAGCAGAGGGGGAGCGGAGGGTCCCGCCGGGGAGGAAACCTCGCCAGGGCTGTACTGGAGCCGATAGAAGGGGGAGGGAAGAGAGAAGAGCTGAAGAGGTGTCCAGGCCGCCCTGGGGCTGTCAATCAGTGCGGGGGTGTCGGGATTCGGGGCTCCAGCTGCAGGGAGAGGCACATCTACCATGCCAGAACCCCTTCTGCAGCCATCCACCACTATCAGAGAGAGCCAATCCCTCACCCCTGCTCCTCCAGCATCCCTCAGCTACTTGCCTTTATTTCCACCCCCTGCCCCATACCCTCCACTCCCTTCTTCCGGATAATCAGTGCCACAGTCAAGGCAGCTCAGTCCTGTGCCAGTGTGCCAACCTATGATTGACAGCCCCTGACCCCTCCCTCCACCCTGACATTACCCCCACCTATGCAGGGCTCCTCTGTGGGTTCGGGACGTCCCAGCCCAGTCCAGTGCTGATCCTCAGCCATGGTGGGCCAGGTGCTCTTCATCCTGCGCTGGCAATGCCTGCTGATTGGCTTCTCTGCTGCTATCTCCTTCACTGACACCAGCACCGAGATAGAGAGCACTGACATAGAGAACACTGACACCAGCACTGACAGAGAACACTGACACCAGCACCGACATAGAGAGCACTGACACCAGCACTGCCAGAGAACACTGACACCAGCACCGACATAGAGAGCACTGACACCAGCACCGACATAGAGAGCACTGACACCAGCACTGACATAGAGAACACTGACACCAGCACTGACATAGAGAACACTGACACCAGTGCTGACATAGAGAACACTGACAGCAGCACCGAGAGAGAGAGCAGTGAAATAGAGAACACTGACACCAGCACCGAGATAGAGAGCACTGACATAGAGAACACTGACACCAGCACTGACATAGAGAACACTAACACCATCACTGAGATAGAGAACACTGACACCAGCACTGACATAGAGAACACTGACACCAGTGCTGACATCGAGAACACTGACACCAGCACCGAGATAGAGAGCACTGACATCAGCACTGACATAGAGAACACTGACACCAGCACTGACAGAGAACACTAACACCAGCACCGAGATAGAGAGCACTGACACCAGTACTGACATAGAGAACACTGACACCAGCACCGAGAGAGCACTGACATAAAGAACACTGACACCAGCACTGCCAGAGAACACTGACACCAGCACCGACATAGAGAGCACTGACACCAGCACTGACATAGAGAACACTGACACCAGCACTGACAAAGACAACACTGACACCAGCACCGAGATAGAGAGCACTAACATAGAGAACACTGACACCAGCACTGACAGAAAACACTGACACCAGCACCGAGATAGAGAGCACTGACACCAGCACTGACATAGAGAACACTGACACCAGCACCGAGATAGAGAGCACTGACATTATGAACACTGACACCAGCACTGACATAGAGAACACTGACACCAGCACTGACATAGAGAACACTGACACCAGCACCGAGATAGAGAGCACTGACATAGAGAACACTGACACCAGCACCGAGATAGAGAGCACTGACATAGAGACCACTGACACCAGCACTGGCATTGAGACCACTGACACCAGCACTGACATAGAGACCACTGACACCAGCACTGACATAGAGAACACTGACACCAGCACAGAGATAGAGAGCACTGACATAGAGAACACTGACACCAGCACTGAAATAGAGAGCACTGACACCAGCACTGAAATAGAGAACACTGACACCAACACTGACACCAGCACAGAGATAGAGAACACTGACACCAGCACTTTAAAGTTCCTAATGCAATTTATACAGTTAATTTTTTTATCGATGTAATTATTTTTCCCATTATGGGCATGTTTGGGCCTCATGTCTAGGTTTTGCCTAAGGCCTCACAAAGCCTAGAGCCGCCTCTGTTGTGTTTCTTTTCTACTCCTGTGTTTTGCACTAATACTGCATTTTCGGTGTCCCAGTAATTCCTAACCTATCAAAAAATCTTAACATAATACAGCCCAACTCCAGGAAAGTAAAAAAGTCCATCTTAGCAGTGTGAGTGTGTGGGGGGAGGGGAGGGGAGGGGGGGGATAGCCTCTTTTACTTACCTGATTTATTCCAGGCTGTCTTCCTTCACCCTAAAGCCCTGTACACATGATGCAATTGTTGGCAGGGGATTGTCTGTTGACAGACTGTTGTCCTTAAATCTTACTGTTAGTATGCTCCTTTTGACAACTGTTGTCCAACTTTCGGCCAATAAATGTTGAATGGCAGACTAGTACATTTTCAGTGGACAACGGTTTCAGATTTTCGTATGGTCAGTACACAAGTCCGTCACACAAAGGTCAAAAGTACAAACACGCATGCTCGGAATCAATGCTCACCAAACACGAAATTAGCAGAAGGTGCCCAAAGGGTGATGCTCAGGAGCTGAAATTCCTTGTAGTACGTCACTACGTTAGTGTTTGTTGGCCGACAATTGTGTACCGTTAGTATGCGAGACAAGATCCTGGCACACGCCCTTTTGACAAATATCAGATGCTTGGTTGGCCAACAATCGTACCGTGTGTACGAGGCTAAAGCCTTGACATCATCACATACCATACAGGGACATTAACCCTCTATGGTATGATGGGGAGGCTGAAGTGTGACCACAGCCAATAACTTATGCCGCGTACACACGGCTGGACTTCCCGACAGAAAAAGTCAGATGAGAGCTTTTGGTCAGACATTCCAACCGTTTGTATGCTCCATCGGACTTTTTCTGTCGGCATTTCCAACGGACTCAGATATAGAACATGTTCCAAATCTTTCTGTCGGAAATGCTGACGGAGTTTAGCCTGTTGGCAAGTCTGCTCGTGTGTACGCGGCATTAGAAGCTTAAGGGGACAAGTCACAGCAGTGGAGGGAGCCTGCTGGAGCAAGGAATAAGATAAAGCTGGGTACACATAGATTGAGATTCGTCCTGTTGAGCAGGAATCACCTAAATTTCAGTCTGTGTGTAGCCCTTCCTGTTAGACAAAAGCCAATCATTAGATCAGCTTTTCTTGAACAGGACTGCTAGAAACCTTGTTCAATTAGTGGCTTGCAGCCAATCGGCTTCAGCACTAATTGGTGTATTCTGACAGTGGGAAGTCCCCGCTGTCAGAATACAATGTCCCAGTAGGGGGGATTCCTGCATCCTTATCGCTTGTGTAGATGTAAGAACCTGTCAGCTAGTGATCTGAACAAAGCCTGTGCATGTGTACCAACCTAAAGGATGAGCTCACCTTTTTGAACATGTTACTCCCATATACAGGGTGTAACATGTCCTAGTTCCCCTTGCCCCTCCTCTGTGCCCCCACCCATACAGCCTCATCATTAATTCATAGAAATATGTGAATGCATAAACTACAATTCCGATCCACCACTGCAGCAGACAGACTTGTAGTTTAAATGAACTGCAAGTTCACTGATCAGCACGCCTGTAGTTCATTCACATTGCCCACAGCTCTGCAATGACAGGCATACAGAAGTACGGGCACAACGCTGTAGGCAGTGTCTGCAGGAGCCTGACAGTTCACCCGCAATCTGCTGATGGTGGGCACAATACTTTGCAGTCTCCGGTTTTAAAAAATAATAAATGCACCAGCAAAAATATGTGCATTTATTATTTTTTAATAAAAAGGTGAACCTATCCTTTAGGTACTTATACCTTAATCCTCTGCCCCTAGACTAAATGAGCATTTAAACCATGCAGTATGGGGGGCCCTATTGCAAGGATGGGTTTTTTTCATTATGAACAAGAATGTCAGAGAAGACACTTGGGTCAGGCAGGCACATAAATGGGTGGTTTTATGCATATATGTGAGTGTTTATGTGTTTGTGTATACATTATATATACTGTAGGTATACTGTATATGTGTGTGTGTGTGTGTATATATATATATATATATATATATATATATATATATATATACACGCACGTGTGTTTATGTTTTGGGGTGCACACCCTAATGCAATAGGCTGCGCACACCTCTGGGGACAGGATAACTTCACCGCATCAAAGGGACAATAGACGGGGCCATGTACCGTCAAATCTTGGGTGAGCTTCCCTCTTTCCCTCAGCAGCTGCTGACATTTAATAATCGGACACTTCCCTGTCCTGGAGTCCAGCGATGTTGGCACCGCAGCTGATGTTTCCATCAGCTGTTGGGTGCATGCTGCCTCCATTGCGAGTAAGGGAACCCGGCAGTGATGCCTTACGACTTCACACCGGGAACCCTACTGGGCATGAGCGAGGCTCCGCTTCTCTCTCCTACTGGCCCGGCGGCCGGGGAAGGAGGAGGAAGGAGACCAAAAGGGGACGTCAATACCCGCGGCTGAGGATCTCAGAAGTGGGAATAGGATACCTGTATTAGACAGGTATCCTGTTCCCCCTCCCCCCTAAAGGTGCCAAATGTGGCACCGGAGGGGGGGAGGAGTACAAGGAGCGGAAATTCCACTTTTGGGTGGAACTCCACTTTAATATTGTTAAAGTTGTTGATAATATTTATTTTTGGAACTAAATTCTATCTAAAACAATTAACAGTGTAATTTCATGAGATAATTTACAAGGGTGTGTTTAGGGACAGACTTAGGGGTGGGACAGGGTAGAGGTTGGGTAGGGTAACTGGGGGTGTGTAACTTTTAAGGCATAGCTAGTGGCTCAGAACTTGAAATTCTGAGCCCTGATCTAGATGATCATTGTCAAACTTCAGACGGGCCTGTACATGTGTCTTCCTGAGGAGGGAGAACATGCTGGAACTGCAGGATTTCAATCTATGGCTACGTATTGTGTTACTAATGGTTTGTTTGGTGACTATGGTCCCAACTGCCTCATTCACAAGCTCCTCCCATGTAGTTCTGGGCTGATCCCTCACTTTTCTCATGATAATTCTTACCCCATGAGGAGAAATCCTTAATGGAGCTCCAGACCGAGGGCGATTAATGGCTATTTTGTATTTCTTCCATTTGAGAATAATTGCTCCAACAGGTGTCTCCTTCTCACAAGCTTCTTGCTGATGGTTTTGTAGCCCATTCCAGCCTTGTGCAGGTCTACAATCATGTCCCTGATTTCTTTTGACAGCTCTTTAGTCTTGCCCATGATGGTGAGGTTTGAATGGAAGAGATTCTGTGGACAGGTGTCTTTTATACACATAGCGAGTTGTCAATAGGAGCGCCTTCTTAAATTGACAGGACTAATCTGTGAACCACATGAGCACATACTGTAGCCAGTCCGTGGGAGCCAAAATTATTGTTGGGTGGTAGGGGATCAAATATTTATTTTACCCACTGAACTGCAACTCAATTTTTTAACATTTGTATTGTGTTTTTTCTGGATTTTTGATTGCTATTTTGTCTCTATCATTTAAAATACACCTATGATAAAAATTATAGACCCTTCATTTCTTTGTAAGTGGGTAAACTTACAAAATCTGCAAATTAAATCAAATTATTATTTTCCCCACTGTATGTTTGAATCCACTTGATTATTTCAGTAATTAAAGTGGTTGTAAAGTCATGTGTATTAATTACTTTGATCCTCTCTGCTTTAGGTTCCCGTTCAGTACAGTGTGTGCGTTTTCCTAAAATTATAATGCTAAATACCTTCTTTGCAGAGCCCTGCTGTCCTGTCATGTGACCTCCCTCTGCTTCCCTTCCCGAGTAAGTGAGTACAGTGGGAGGGGCGGAGATTGCCCTCTGATGAATGCAAGCTGGCAGAGAGAGGTCACATGACATGACAGCAGGGCTCTGCAAAGAAGGTAATTTGCATTATAATTTTAGGAAACACACACACTGTACTGAAAAGGGACCTAAAACAGAGAGTATCAAAGTCATGAATATATGTTTCTTTACTTTACAAGCACTGGAACAGCTGCAGGGAATGGAAAGGAGAGGAGATCGGCTCTCACACAGACTACAAAAGGGGGAGGGGGAGATGGCAAGATGCTGAAGAGAGAGCTGGATGATGGAGGCACATAAACTGACCATGCTATCAGAGATCAGCAGCCATGATAAACATGGTCAGTTTACAGAGGGGAAGACAGGAACAGGCAGGATTAGCCAGGTATTGTACAACGTAGAAAGGGACAACCAGGGTCGGACTGACCATTAGGGCACTCGGGCACTGCCCGAGCCACGGGGCCAGTAGGGGGCACCATAAGAGGCTCCAGGTACCTTTGTCTTCCTGAGGAATCTGTGCTGCTCCAGGAGCCCGGTGCCGGAACACGATTCAGCACTGAGCTTCGGTAACTGGCCTGACAGGGGCGCGCTAATGTGGGCACTTAGGACACCTTCCCCGCATCTCCTGCGGGGTGCCCAGACTCCCACATGCAGCAATCACTCCTCTGTGGCAGCTGTCACTGGATTCCCTCCTCCCTGAGCCTGCACATCACACAGGGCTCTCTGAGGATCCTCCTCCTTGGCTTCGATGTACACAGACAGGAGAAGGAGAGAGATCTTACACTGTAAGAGCCGTGCTGATCTCTCTGCTATATAGGTCTGTGCATTGTTTACGGATGATGGGGGGCAGGTAACAAGGATGTTGTCAGGGCTGGGCTCAGCCCTTCCTTCTCTGAGCTGGCCACTCAGCTGTCAGCTAATTACCAGCTCCTATCTCTCCACAGTGACTCACCTGTTGATGATATCCTGCTCATCAGTCTTGCCTATTTAAGCCATCCAGCCCAGATGATCTCTGCCTTCGCCTTGGTCTACATCACAGAGACTATCTCCTGCGTTCCTGTTAAAGACTTACTTGGCTGATATTCCTTCTGGTTCCAGATCCTGCTTGCTGTTCCACTATGCTGTTCCCTGGCTTCCTGACTTTCTGGCTTGTCTGACTATCCATTCCGGTTACCGAAATTTGGCTCTGTTTTGACTACGTTTGTTCTATTTACTTTTATTATCAATCAAGTGTGATTTAACTGTACTTCTGTCTTGGTCTGATTCATGGTTTCTGACAGATGCACACATGGAGGAGTGATGGGAGAGGACGGGTAAAAGGATATGTGTTGGGGGATACTTTTGGAGGGGAGATAACTTTTGCTGGAAGGTGGGGTTCTCTCCCCTCCTAAAGCACCCAACACACATCCTCTTACCTCCTCCTCCCCCAAATCAAAGAGATGCCACCTGCCACTCTGTCCTCATTTCAGGAGCCCCTCTCTGCCCTCATCCCAGGGCCCCTCTCTGCCCAATCCCAGGGTCCCTCTCTGCCCCCATCCCAGAGTCCCCTCTCTGATCCCATCCCAGGGTCCTCTCTATGCCCTCATCCCAGCTCCCCCTCTCTGCTCCCATCCCAGGGTCCCCTCTCTGCCCCCATCCCAGGGTCCCCTCTCTGCCCCATCCCAGGGCCCCCTCTATACCCTCATGCCAGGGCCCCTCTCTGCCCTATCCCAGGGTCCCTCTCTGCCCCATCCTAGGGTCCCCTCTCTGCCCCCATCCCAGGGTCCCCTCTATACCCTCATCCCAGGGCCCCTCTATGCCCTATCCCAGGGTCCCTCTCTGCCCCCATCCTAGGGTCCCCTCTCTGCCCCCATCCCAGGGTCCCCTCTATACCCTCATCCCAGGGCCCCTCTATGCCCTATCCCAGGGTACCTCTCTGCCCCATCCCAGGGTCCATTCTCTGCCCCATCCAAGGGTCCCCTTTCTGCTCCCATCCCAGAGTCCCCTCTATGCCCTCATCCCAGGGCCCCTCTCTGCCCCCATCCCAGAGTCCGCTCCCTGCCCCCATCCCAGGGCCCCTCTCTGCTCCCATCCCAGGGTCCCCTCTATACCCTCATCCCAGGGCCTCTCTCTGCCCTATCCCAGGGTCCCTCTCTGCCCCCATCCCAGGGTCCCCTCTCTGCTCCCATCCCAGGGTCCCCTCTCTGCCCCCATCCCAGGGCCCCCTCTCTGCTCCCATCCCAGGGTCCCCTCTATGCCCTCATCCCTGGGCCCCTCTCTGCTCCCATCCCATGTTCCCCTCTATACCCTCATCCCAGGGCCCCTCTCTGCCTTATCCCAGGGTCCCTCTCTGCCCCCATCTCAGGGTCCCCACTCTACCCCCATCCCAGGGTCCCCTCTATCTTTAATACCTGCATTTACTGGATACTGTGCACTCCTTTACTTTCACTTCTTTTCAAACAAATGCAGAGTTGACCACAAGGCCGTACCCCGAGGTAGCAGCCCAGGCCCTAACAGGGCTCACAATCACCTTTTCCTCCACCTGAGCATGAACCTCTGGAAACCAACTCTTTCCATCTGCCCACGTGATATAGAACTTACAGCAGTGACTGACCGAATCAGTCCAGCGCGATCTACATCTCCTCTCCTATGCAGATTCAAGGGCCTTGGTACTTTCTGAGACATTGATCTAGAGCAAGTATGGAGATATTGAAGCTGTCCAAGAAAGCCATTGATCACCATCTCAACAAAGCCATGTCACAGAGCAATAAAGTCTCATATAGTTTGGTTCATAAAAAAAAAAAAAAGTCACACGATGGGGAACTTTTTAATGCTGTTTTCCATTAAAAGTGCTATATGGTGAAATTATAGGATAATTCATCGCTGTTTTCATGTTAAAATCAAGTTCAGGCTATTGTTGCATCATCCATAGAAAACATAGCCTTGCCAAGTAGACATTCTCTGCTCTATTATTAAATCAACACCTCTGCAAGATAATGGACTGCTGAATATCATACAGATAGCGGAGCCATAGGTTGTCTAAAGTTGTAGTAAAGAGCAATGGGTTAAACTACTACCAGGATGAGGTCAGGGACTGACAAGATTTAGCTTAGTCATAAATTACCAGTGACTGAACATTTGGAGGCAGCCAGCTGCCTACATCCAGCACCTCATTAACATGTTTCAGGCAAAATGCTAACAACTCCGCTGCTAATTCTACAATTACTAGCAATCTCTGAGCAGCTATGTGGATGTGCCGAGATCCAGGAAGACACTCCGGCCCCCGCTGGCCTAGCGCAGTGTGCGAAATGCTTTTAGTTTTTCACACAAGCCTGATGCATTGTTAATGCATGCTAGGAATATCACGTTAACACATGCCAGGAGGGATAATAACATTATATTGAGCAGAATAATTTGCTGCTTAACAAAAGAAGGACCATGACGGTACAGGCCACATCCTATATGTATCATAGGACCTGTAGTGCAGCTAGAAGATATAGGCAAACTTTTTAAGGGTACAGACAGAATAATCTATTACAGCCTCACAGGGAATGTTTTCTTAAATGATACACAGGCCTAAAATTAGATTTGCTTCCTGCTTTAGTAGGTGTTAGCATCTCATTTCAACAAGTAGCTTGTAGTTACGGGGCAGACAGCCTGGCTAATGCAGCGGGATTCAGATCACTTGTGTGATCACAATTGTTGCACTTTTTTTTTTCACTGTCCAGAATCAAATTACTTCTATTCTTATCCTGGTTGGATTAAGAGGATGGTCAAGCACTGGAGTCTGCCTGTCCCTGCCAGGACATAAAATTAATTTTAATGAAGAAGGTGACCACCTTAGCAAGGGATAAAAGGAAGGAAACTCTCAATAATTGTACATTTTCGCTTCACATTGTAACATGGAAAGTCATTTTTTTGACATGACTTCCATTTTTGCCTGCTTATTGTTCCATATTTTGTTACTGTATTTCATATGTAGATTGCCTCCCTCTAGTAACAATCTCCAAATCAATGACTGGGATTAGCATATCTGCTTAAAGTAAATACACTAGTGACGGGAGTCACTTTGGGCGGGGAGCTTGTGGAACCCAGCTTACCTTGGAGAGCACTGGAATCTCCTTGTCCAGCTCCCCCACCCCTCCTATGTGTAAGTAACCCTGTGTCTATTAGGGGCACAGGGTGACCGAGAACCTCAGTCTAATCTGCACTTTGGAAGGGGCTGCTGGAGAAATCCCCCCTCCCCTCTCACAGCTAATCCACAGAGACATATGCATCCCGTAATAGGTTGCCCCCAAGGCAAACACAAACAATAGAACAATGGGATACAGCCACACCTCAAACAATCTAGTAAAGAGTCTACAACAGTATATGAGACAATATACAACATTATATTGTATATATATATATATATATATATATATATATATATATACAATATAATGTTGTATATTGTCTCATATACTGTTGTAGACAATGGGATACAGCCACACCTCAAACAATCTAGTAAAGAGTCTACAACAGTATATGAGACAATATACAACATTATATTGTATATATATGTATATATATATATATATATATATATATACACAATATAATGTTGTATATTGTCTCATATACTGTTGTAGACTCTTTACTAGATTGTTTGAGGTGTGGCTGTATCCCATTGTTCTATTGTTTGTGTTTGCCTTGGGGGCAACCTATTACGGGATGCATATGTCTCTGTGGATTAGCTGTGAGAGGGGAGGGGGGATTTCTCCAGCAGCCCCTTCCAAAGACAGTCTACTGATGAGTAGTTTGAATATACCTGTGTCATGCTACTGGTGGAGGTAAAGTCTACGCCACCCTGTTTCATTATGCAAAGAAGGGTGGCTTGTCCCCTGAGTGTGTATCCCTGGGTGCCTTTGTTCAAATAAACAGTTCATGTTCCAGCTTTGCAGCCAAACGAGGCCTGCCTAGTTCTTGGTTGCAAGCGGCTGTAATATCTAATATCTATATTCAGACTGGAGGAAGTGGTATATGGTGGAAGCACTCAAGCGGAGTGTGGGACGTTCCGTTACACACTATATGGTCAAAGGTTTGTGCACCTAACCATTACACCTAATTATATGGCCACAGTGTGCGATTTCAACCTTGTAGCAATAGTTTGGGGATTTCAACTGCATAGTGTAGATCATTGACCAGACCTGAGTCTGTGGCTCAACTCTAACTGTGTCTGTCTGCTCCATGCTGACAATATATATATATATATATATATATATATATATATGTGCAAATAATGTATACCAGTATCAAGTATTTGCCATTTTGAACAGTACAGTAGGGAGTGGCCTGAGAGGGATTATTTTGATAAAGTTGGCCAGCTTGAACATGTATTGCAATAAGTGAACTAAAATTCCTGTTTCTATTAAAGGTTTACTAAAAACATGTAAGGGTGAATAGCAGTGTGCAAAGAGTTTATTTCAATTTTTCAAACATTTAGGGAAGGCCTAGCATGGACCTGGTTCTAGCATAAATGTGACCCTGTGCAACTAAGCCACCTCCATAAAGACATTGTTTAATGAGTTTCTTGTGCAAAAACACATCTGTGAGCTCAGGTTGGACGAGAAGACCTGGCTCGAAGTAGGCCTGCCAATTTAGGTTTAAGGTTAGGGCTTTGACTTGTCCCTTTATATCTTTATGGGCCTGACTTTGTCCATATGGGTGCAGTCATACTAAAATAGAAAGGGCCTTCCCCATATAATGCACATCTGGTTGTTCTCTGAAGTCCAAGCAGATTCAAACCTGCTCTGGAAAAAACCTCTTGAGCAATAAACTATGGTAAAAATAGAATGTGGCAATATTAAAAGCTGGTGTGTCTGGTTGTAGCATGGATGTGACCCTCTGCAATGAAGACAGCTCCATAAAGACATGGTTTGATAATTTTGGTGTGTAGGAATCCATCAGTCTAGTGCTGATATTGGATGAGAAGACCAAACTCAAAGTAGGCCCACCAGTTTAACTTTAAGATCAAGGCTTTGACCCATCACTTTAGGTCTTTGTGGGCCTAACTTTTTTTGTACCGAGGCACAGTCATACTGTACTGAAACAGAAAGGGCCATCCCAAAGCTGTTGGTACAAGTTTGGACAGTGCACAGCTGTCTAAAATGTATTTTCAAGCCTTCACTGGAAACACTCAAACTGAATAGGTTTGAGGATTGTCTACATACATTTGGCCATATAGTTTAGGTGTGATGCTCAGGTCAGTATCCACACATTTCTGGGGCCATAAGATGTAAGGCAGGCCATACATGGGGTACATTACTTTCCTGCAAACACGGGTTGCAGGAAAGAAATTCGCATGATTCCCCCATCAACACAAACATTACTGACAAGGGAATCAGCAATTGTCTTCTCCCGGCGGGGATAGCAATCCCCGGAGAGACAGGGAGTATCGCTAGTGGCTATAGCAGCCGCTTGTGATGACTGCAAGTGCATCCAGCAGGCTGGTTGTACCCAAGTTGATTGATCAATCAACTTGGTACATTCGGCTTTCCCATTAACGGTTTCGAATCTTGGCTGGTTCACCAGGAATCGGCCAAGATTTGAACCGTTTATTGCCGGCCTAAGTGACTCACTCAGCAATGGGGATCAGGTAGCACCTATGGAACCTGCATCTCTAAACATAGTTAGCTCACATTACTGTATCAAGTACATAATCGCATAAAGCTTTATAATTGTGTCTGTCTTCCTGGCTTAAAGCTTTATGGAGAGTACTCATTGCCTCTCTACAAATGGCTCTTTGTCATGGAACTGCATGAACTCGTGTTAGAATCAGTAATAATAGACTGCTGTTGTATGGTACTATTAATAATGTGTTATTTCGGTGTTGTAGGTGGCTAATAGACTGTTACGTGCAATCTAATAAAAGCAATCAGACATCTGAGTTAATAACCGCTAGCATGTCATTGTTTTGAAATACACTCAGATGAAAGTAAATAAAGGCTTAGTTACTTAGATGCAATTAAAGTGATCTAAATCTCTGCTGTATTATTCCAGCAACACAGATCCTGGATGAAATGTGTAATGTGCCCATTGAAGCATAGAAATAGCATTGTTATGTCAATTACCCTTCATTGTTGAAGAATGCAAGTTGCAGAGCAAACTGCCAATTACTTGGCCGCTGATGCTATTTGAACATATCAGGAGATGCACGGTCATTCGTATGTCCCTTGCTGTTTTTCTCTGGAACACTGATGAAATAAAGAATATAGCAGGCAGGGATGAACTCTTTGATATGTACACTTATAATGTAACTCGCCTTTGCAATCAGATTCGGATCTGAAAACTGTTCTTGGGCAAACTACATCAGTAAAATGGAAATCCTTGTACAAACAAAAAGGTTGGTGGATTTAAAAATTCTAATTTTGAGCTTCTAAACATGATCGTTAAACAGGAGCACGCTACGTGTTAGTTTTCAGACATAAACTGAGGGTAGGACTGCCTGCAGTTTGTAGCTTTGCCTCACCCTCCTATAGCCTGTATTGGGAGAGTTGTGTGACCCAAGTGTTCCTGTTAAGGACTAAAGTTGGACCAAAGGACACCATGAGATTGATCATAATGACCATTACGTCTGCACATCAGCTCGTTCGTTGAAGTCTGAGTAGATTTAAACCTGGAAAAAACTCGTGGGGGGAAAAAAACATTAGTAAAAATGGAATTCCTGTTGCAATAAAAAAGCTTGTGCGCTTAAAAATTCAAATGTAGGGCTTCCACACATGAGCATCTAACACACATGTGCAGAGCTGATTAACATAGGGGCTATTGGAGCTGCAGCTCCAGGCCCCTTCCTTAAGATAGGCCCAGCCCAGTGGTGTGAGTGAGTCACTAATGCTGCCCAGCCCTTCTCTGTGCGAAGTGTACACATGATTGATATGTAAATTGCGGTACTATTGATATGTAAAATGTTATAGCATTCATAGGTATGTCACACTCCCTGAGCCCTGGCTCCACCATCACCTTTGCTGAATGCTGCTGACATTGGGGATGTATAACAAGCCCTGCCTACCACAGTCACCAAGCCTGCCTTCAGCCTGTACTGCAAAGGTGGGCAGATGGATGGGGGGGAGGGGGTGACCAGAGGTAAACAGAGAAGGGATTACAGTTTGGAGGGCAAACATGCAGGGGGGCTGGGGTGAAAAGATTAGCAGAGGTATGTGGAGATAAGCAGAGATGAGGAGGTTTGGGGTGCAGAGGTTAGCGGGGGGATTTAGAATGAACAGGTATACTGAGAGGAGGTGGATAAAGATGCAGAGATTAGCAGAGAGGCAGAGAGGGGCCTGTCATAGTAAATACCCTGTTACATGGCTGGTAAGTGCAAGGCTCCATTCACATCATGCAGATTTGACAGAGCATGCAAATTCCCATGCATTGCGTGTAGGGCAGCCCCTCCCACTCTTACCGCAATGTGTGCTACGCTATGCCACATTACTACCCTACTAAGACTACCCAAAGGCAACCTCTCTTTCTCTCTCTCTCTCACCCCCCTCTCTCTCTCACCCCCCCATTCCTCCTTACTCACACCGCCCCCCCCCCCATCCCCCCCTCTCTCTATTTAGTTAAATTTGTTTAAATATTTAATTTGTTTTAACAAGAATTTTTGCATTTTCATTTGAATTATTTCCAATAAAAGGAACACCAAAATCCTCAGCACCAGGCCCATGATGCTCTTAACCCAGCCCTGCACATGTGTCAAACACAAGGCCCACGGGCTGACTACAGCTTTTTTCAGCCAGAACGTGGTCAAACTCTGTTCCGCCCCCTCTGGCTCTTGCCCTCCGATCCCCCTTATCCACTGTCACTTGTAAACAAAGAAGCCTCCTGTGTTGACAAGGACAGCTTTCCTCTTGACGGCTCTCACGGATCCCTGCCTTCCCTGCACTCAAGGTGGGGACAAGGCAGATGCAGGGGAAGAATGGGGCAACACTTGGCAAGCTGCACTGTGATCCCCATCTGTGTTCGGGGGCACAGATACCGACCAATGATCTCCCTGCAAGAGACAGAGTGAGGCGGAGCTACCTACACTGCTGGGAGGTACTAGAGCCAGGCCAGGTGGGTGACATGTGAGGAAGCTTGGCGGGGGGGGGGGGGGGGGGCTGTAGAAAGAGATGTGTGCAAAGATGGAGGATGGTGCAGAGGTCAGAGCCAAGGAGGAGTGGAAGTCAGAAGTGGATAGCCTGTGAAAAAGAGCTGAACCCTGCACTCTGTAAGTAGTGCATTCCTCAACTCTGCACTCTGTACACAGCGCACCCCTGAACCCTGCACTTGGTACATAGCGCACCCCTGAACTCTGCACTCTGTGCATAGGGCAACCTTGAAGCTGTACTCTAGATACATAGGGCACCCCTTAACCTGCACTCTGTTCATTAGTCACCCCTAAACTTTGCACTCTGTACATAGGACATCCCTGAACTCCACACATAATGCGCTCCTGTTTTTTTTGCCCCTTTAAAATCCCCCCACCATTGCGGTTTGAAGTGGGCATGGTTGAGATCCTCCACCTATTCTCTAGGAAAAAAAGCCCTGGATAAATTTATATAGTCTTACAGATACAACCAACCCTTTAAGGGCAACCATAATGCTGATGTGGCCCATGATGAAATTGAGTTTGACACCCCTGATCTAACAGGAGTGCTAAGTGTGTGTTTTGGTTTCCAGAGATAATCTGAAGCTAGGACTATCTGCAGCATGAAGCTCTGCCTCCTCCTTCTAAAGCCCAAACTGGGACTGAAACTGTTCCTGTTCAAGGCTGAAGCTGTAAAGCTGGGCTAAAAGACATTATGAGAGAGGATTATCTTTCACATCCACCAATTCTCTAAACCCTGGGATCTGTTTACAGTGATATTTGTACTTTGTGTGAGCTGGTTGCCCATTCAAAATGTGTGTGATAAATATTAAAAGCATGTGAAAATAAACTCAAGTCATCATATTTTTTTCTTCAAGCTATAAGTGCCTATTATAGGATCTAAAATAAAATATAAAATTGTAATATAATATAATATCAACAAATCAAGTTTTCTATGCTTAGTTGCATGCAGAGATGATAGAAATAACGTTTCTGATTGGTTCCACAGTCAGTCCAGCTTCAGCTCCAGAGTCTCCTCCAAGTTGTGTGTGCTTTGACACCACTACATGTGGAGTCTCCTTAGCATCCATTTATTAGGGTAAGCCCAGCAGCTACGTGAAGCAGCATCATTTTTGCTGCTTGCTACTGTAACCTCATAGCTCATGACCACAAGAGAGTTTAGACGTAGATATTCATCTAAGTCAGGGATATCCAACCTGTGGCCCAAGGGGCGCATGGAGCCCAAGACGGCTATGAATGCGACCCAACTCAAAATCGTAAACTTACTGAAAATTTTTTTTTTTGGGGTATTTCTTTGTAGAAATGCATTTACACTCAGCAAACAAGTGGCCACAGAAAAATCTGACAGTGTCTCTTTACTGGACTTTTCAAGTTTTATCTTCCCAAAGAAAAATATCCAACTTTTCACAATCACGCCTTAAACATGCCATCAGCTTTCGGCAGCATCTGTATTTGTGAGCAACTATTTTCAAGGATGAAGCACATGGAGGACACAATTAGAACCAAAATATCTGATGAGCACTTTGAGAATTCATTGAAAATTTCTACTACGTCCATAGAGTTTATGTTGCCCTCTTTGACTTATAATAAAAAAAATTACAAAAAATAAAGTTTTATTACTCAGATAGGTATATATTTTATATCAGTGATCGTCAACTTGTGATCTGCCCGACTTTCTGCTCATCAGCTATCCTTATTGTTAGTGTATTTCATGTGTGGCCCAAGACAGTTCCTCTTCTTCCAATGTGGCCCAGAAAGGTCAAAATGTTGGACATTCCTGACCTAGGGTCATTATACGGCTGATGTGTTACAACTAGATTGCAGCTCTTGCCAACTAATGTATTTTCATAAACCCTTCTTCAAAACCACACAACTTTTTGATATTGACAAAATGTTTAATATCTGTACAATAATAGCACCAGGGCTTTATACTTTTGTTTAACACTGTGTGGTGTCTTTATTTTTACAGAAATAAAAACAGCAACTGATATGTCTTGTTTGTTATCGTCTGGCTCATTTAAAGACAACAAAAAATTGAATAGAGAGGAATACAAAATGGCGGAGTTGAGGATGGGCGCCAGTGATAAGAACAGAGAGTAACAAGATAAATGCATAATTATAGAACACTTCAAACATATTTCAACAAAGAATTCAAAAGCCAATTTGCTTATGTTTGAACGTGGACTAGCACAGCCTCGACAAGTGAGTTCATTGATATTCTCACGGAAGCACCACCAATCTGTACTGTGGACCACAAAATTTCAATATACCCATTGAGTAACAGAGGCGTACTTGAAAACATGCGGTTTTTAACATACGCAAGGCCAATTCACAACCACCGAAACAAAGATAGAGGAAACTTGGCTGTGGCACGGGGCATGGCAATGAACGAAAATCTATTAATGAGAGGCATTTCTTTAAAATGAAAGCATACAGGGGAGAGTAGTCAACATAGAGTACCAGGCTTTCCTCGCACTCAAATTTTTGTAGTTTTTTTTTTTTTCTTTTTTTTTTTTAAGAAAACACTGCTTTAGGAACAATTGTGCAACAAAATATTTTTTTCCCAGGATACAATAAAACAAGCACAATAAACAATATTTTTTTCATAAAAAAGAAATAATTTCTTGTGGTTATTATCTGTTTGTTCTTTTGCTCTGGATACATACAAGCGGACAGGCATCCAATGTCCCATTCAGTCTTTGTGGCTTACACATCAATAAAACCCAAATGTTTTCTTGAAAAGGGTGGAGGGGGGGAGAAATATGTATTGCTTCGTTTGGTGTAAGTGGTATGTTTTATGTTGTTGTTCTAAAAATACTTTTTTCCAGATTCCTTTCCAGTGAAGAAGTTGTGGTAAAAGATATTTTCTCATGTGTCAGTCAAATTTCTTTCACTTTCAGGAAGATAAGTCTTTGGTTGACAAGAAAAAAAAATAAAAAATCTTAAAACCTATTTCCAACCAGAGTTCGCACTTCTGGACAAGGAAAATGCTTTAACGAGCAAAGGAAGCATTGAATTTGAGCTGACAGCCCCTCGGAAAGGTTGGCTGGGTTGAGCAACATCCGGGTTGTAAACTTATACTGTTGTAGCTGGACCGTACTGAAAGTGTAAAGGAGAAGTCTCTCGGATGCGGACAGAGAAGTGACCCTTGTTCCACATATTCTGGAGTGAGAAAGGTAGAAAATCATCAGCCAGCCACTGTTCCTTGTTGTTTTCTGAAGTGAAAACCAGTGCAAAGTGGTCTAGCTGGTCTTCGGCATAGCAGTAGCCTTCTGTACTTCCCAGCATGCTCCTGGAGATCTCATTCATCTGAAGGACCACCAGCTTTACAACTTCCTGGGCCTGTGTCTTGCTCGTAATGTGCAACTGCGTTCACATAAGAATAAAAAGAAAGAAAGGGCTGGTTTTAAAGGACTTTAAATACTTTGGTTCTGTTGTTTAAATGACTTTTTATACTTTGGTTCTGGATTCAAAGGGTTGCCTTTTAAATGGCAAATCCTCTTGACATCTGGTTTAGACAAAAACATTTTTTTTTTGGTTATATTACTTTTGACTAGAGGATTTTTAAAGGAAAATTTACAGAAGGATCCGTTTAATAACCTGGTGCTTGAGGCACAAGGGGGTGGGAATGTAACAAAAAATAATATAGGATATTTGAAGAGCTTCCACCCTGGGAAGACCATTCAGTTGGCCTGTGCTATTCACTTGAGGAACAGGCTGGCTTTCTTTAGGGGAGGAAAAAGCTGACGGGGTCCTGCTTTCGAAATCCAGGGCACTGGAACATGTTTCAGTATGGCAAGGGACCCTGCTTCTATGCAACAGACTCAGCCTAAAGGGCGTCATTTTAAACCTCTTTGATATAAACTATCACATTTAATAACTCAACTTCCAAATATACTGCTCGTATACACAGTGCATTTACCACTGGCAGGAATGCATACAATGATCAGCTTTTATCTATTTATGTAAAACCTTTATCCCAAAAGGAAACAAAGTTTGCTGTAAAGATAGATAGATCGAATCTCGACTGATAAAGCAGGGACCAGGCAGAGATTCGAACCATCTATGGGCAGGCTGGTTGTGTTCTGCCAGTTCGGAAAAAAAATACAGAATACAGCCACTATGTCTAATGATAAGCTGCAATAAATTAAATTTTTGGTTTTAGGTTTAATACTGCTTTAATATTTATCAATGGAGCTTCCTTTATAGCAATAACCTTTAGCAAACATTGCCTATGGTTGCTGATCAGAGCTGTACAGTGCTTAGAACTGATTTTCCTGCCAACAAAACTTTTTCAGTCCATTTTTTGGATGTTTGGTGGTGAGTTGAGATGGTTTTTTTCCCAACAGGTTTACCTACAGCCATGAATGAAGAGCCATTTGTTGAATAAAGATAGGGCAATTACTATATATGTGCTATTTGTTAAAAGGAATCTGTCATCGTGTCCATTGTGCCCATTCAGGGCAAAGTGACAGCCTACCTTCTCCTACCTTTATTGCCCTTCCCTGATGCTATGCTTTGTCTGCTGGAGCTCTCAAAAATACCCAGAACTTCCAGGTATGGAGGAGCAAGTGACCTTCTCCCCTTTCTACTAGAATCCAATAATTGGGACTGAGCAGGCAATCACCAGGCCTGAACACTGTCAGGTGAGGGAGGGGAGATGGTTATTACCTTTGCATAAACTCCCGACACAAAGGGGTTGATTTACTAAAGGAAGAATGCTGTTTAGTTTGCAAGGGAACTTTCCTCATGGCTTAGTGAGTTAGGTAAAGCTCTGCTGACTTCCATCATCCAATCATGCCCAAGCAAAAATGCATTTTTTATTTTATTTTTTCCTTGCATGTTATTGGATATTATGTTATTATGATATTATTAGTATAACTTCCCTTGTAGTCTCTTTGCCTTTAGTAAATCAACCCCAGACTGACATGGAGTTTGCACAAGGATTACACTCAAATTTTTGACAGACAAGTGCAGCAGGGAGCGCAGCACAGGTGAATATCAGTGTGTGTGGGATTGGCCTTTCAGGTATAAGGTATTTATTGATTGCTAAACTGGAAATCAGACCACATTTTAGGAGCCAATCATGGGAATAAAGGCTCACTGTTTTTTCTCACAATTGCAAATGCACACCTACATCAACAGACTGTTTGCTATTCTCTACATCTGTAACCATTAATCCCCAAATACAAGCTTAGTACATGAAGCTTTAGTATATTTCTTAAATATACTTGTAGAAGTGCTATACATTTACTGTGTTTGGAATATATGGCATGTGGTAAGTATCAGGGTTTATACTTATGGGAGATGGAGGAAAAAAGCATGCTGTGGTGGCTCCATATTCTGGGGGTTATTTACTAAAGGAAAATCCATTTTGCACTGCAAGTGCACTTGTAAGTAAAGTCACTGTAGATCCGAGGGGGACATGCAAGGAAAATAAAAAACATAATTTTAGCTTGCACATGATTGGATGATAAAATCAGCAGAGCTTCCACTCATTTCAGATGTACCCCATAGATTTAGAGCGACTTTCAGTGCACTTTCAAGCACACTTGCAGTGCAAAGTGGATTTACCTTTCGTAAATAACCCCCTCTGTGTTCTTCCTCAGGTCATGAACATACGCCACTAATTACATGAAGCCTTTCTGTGCAATTTCTGTACTGAATGCTTGCTGCGTGGTAGTTGGACAGTGAAAGCAAATGCCTATTTTATGAACCAAGTCATATCATTAAATGGAAAACACTTGAATTGTACAGAGTCATAACTTTCTGATCACGCTACTTTGTTTCAAGCTTTGGGGAAGGGTTAGAACCTCTGTCATGAGTTTTATACTGTCTGTGTCTTCCTCTGACAACCACCCCCCTCATTTCTTGTCCTGTTGTCACAGAAATAGGAAGAGAGAAGAAATCTTCCCATTGGATTCACATACAGGAATAAAAACTTGACAGAAGTATTTACTGTTCCAAAGTCTATCCGAAACATTTTGTCTGGAGTTGGTTTATAAGGGATCATATGAAGGAAGGGTGAAGTTCCCTGATCAGCCTAAGGCTATGTTTCCACTAGTGCGACTTTTCATGCGACTTGGGACTGAAAAGTCGCATGACAAATTGTATCCCATGATTTCCAATGAGTACCGTTCATATCTGTGCGACTTCAAAGTAGTCCCTGCACTACTTTGGTCCCACTTTGATGCGACTTGAGGTCCATAGATACAGGCATTGCTTCAAATCGCGGTAAAAAGTCGCGGTAAAAAATCGCGGCAAAATCGCACGACTTTGGGGACGCAATAGTGGAAACATAGCCTTAAGGTCTGGGTATAAGTAGGTGATAAGGGTTACGAAGACAAATTTTCTTTTACAACAGTTTTCATCGTGGAGTCTCCCCTGCCAAGAAAAAAACAGGCCAAAAACCAATGTATGACTACTTGCTCCACCATGGCTGGTTACGGGCTTTTGCTAAGTAAAGCAGGGTAAACATTGAGCAATCTGACCCTATAAAAGCTGCCCAGTTTACCCAAGTTGCAAATTAGGGATTATCTATTACATTTGAATGAGAGGAGTTCTAGAATGCTCTTCCCTCAAAGCAGCATCCTTTTTTAAAGTGTCTTCATATTTTGTATTGTATTTCCAAGCTTGTCTACGTTCATCATTTTTTCACTTCACTTTGGCATTGTAAAATTTCTATTTTAATTCTGTATGCTACAGAAACATATTGTGGCAAAATAAAGGCATTGAAATTTAATTAAATGTTTTTTCTGCCAAACTTCACATTAGATGTTTAATTACCTTTCTAATATTGGATCTTATAGGTTTGATCCCCATATGATGTGCATATAGGGAAGCCAGCCCTGGAACCATCCTGGACAGACAGCTGGTGCTAAGCTAGGGTAATGTGTCAGGTGTGTATATTTATTGCTGGGCGGTACATAGGAATGCTGGTTTGAGTTTCTGCTGGGTCAATAACCCCTCCACCAATGTACAGGTCCATGCTGTCCTATGGAGAAAATGATATGGACATAATCTGAAACACACACAGCCGCTTTCTACAGTACCTTAACACTCATTTCTTTAGACAGACCAGTGTCATACTGCGGATATATCCGTAGAGTTATAGAGTTGTTCTTTTTCCCTTGACCTGCTACAGTTCGTGGTTCCAAGGGTTCTTGGAAGTCATGTGTCCACTCAACAGAGTGTGTGCGGTGAATCCGCCGTGAGCTTTCACATGGCTGATCATGGTCGGGGCTAAAAGAAGTGCTTGTCCTCAATCCACGAATACTGCGATAACCTGTAGGCTTTGGCTCTGTGGGAGAGCTGTCTACAGAACCTGGGCAGGACTTCCGAGTTGCCTTGTAAGGCTGTTTGGGGAAGTCCAAGCTGCTGGTACGAACACAGTAGGCTTGCCGCTTTTCTGTAATACGTAAAAGTTCGATCTGGCGGCTGGGAAGCACAAAGTCACTATCATAAAGCTGCTGTGGGCGGTCGTCTTCCTGAGTCATTACTTTGGGCTCATGTGTTTGAAGTACATCGGGTGTCCCATCTCTGAAGCTGCGGATGTTTCTCCTGCTACATTCCTGACCAGAGGGATAAACCAGATCTAACTCCTTTGGACTCTGGGCTCTACTAGAGTCATAATCACTGTCCGTAGCAAGGAAGACTTCAGAAGAGCCCTCTTCATCAGATATGCCATGCGAATCTAGAAGAGGGGAAGACTGGTTTGCAAACTTCACATCCAACAGTTCATTATCAGAATACGGAGCGCCAAGGAGATCTGCAGATGCAAAAAAATTAAGTCAAAATCATGTCTGCATGCAGTTTTTTGGCAACTTGAGTATAAACTTGTGTCAACTCAAGCCATCAAATGTGGCTTGAATAAAACATACAGAATTGCCTAATAAATGGCTTAAATAGCAGTGGTGAGACCATCAACATAACTTCAAAGGTCATCCAGTCATGTTAAATATATGTAAGAATGGTATCTGAAAAAACCAAAACAGCTTGACATCCAAAACCATTTGTGACCCAGGGACATTATTATTCAAAGTATAAAGTAATTAGATCTAACACATACATAGCACAATTTTTGTTTTACTACCGTATATCTTACCTACAGTATGTCCAATAATAACAAAAAAAAAAAAATCTGTATTTTTTGGTAAATTTATCATAATGAACAGAAGTGCATACAATATTTGAAACAGTGAGACAAACCTTTTTGGATTCTAGATCAGTGGTCTCCAAACTGCGTCCCAGGGGCCAGATGTGGGCTTTTGCTTGTTTTTATCTGGCCCTTGGGGCACTACTTCATCCACTGATACCAACAATGGGGCATAATTCTCCCCCACTGAAACCAGTGAAGGGGCACAATTCCTCCCAATGACACTAATGATGGGGCACAAGTCTGACTAACTGACACCAACCATGGAGCATATTTCCTCCCAATGACACCAACGATGGGGCATAATTCCTCCCCCTAACACCAAAGGTTTTTTTTCCCATTAACATCAGGACCTTTTCTACTTCCAATGACCACAGTTCAGCCCTCCTAGAGTTTAAAGGACAGTAACTTGGCCCCCTGTTTAGAAGGTTTGGAGACCCCTATTCTGGATGAATGGAAAAGCCTAACATTTAGGGACCTATTTATCAATGTTTTCACCCACGTTTTACACAACTTTCACCCAAGATTCACATATTTTTTTAATTGACCCCTAGATGAGAAATGTGTGATACTTGGGTGAAAGTTGTAACAATTTAGATACCCTTTAGGATCATAACTTACAGATTTAGCATCATGGATATAAGGTGCATTCTCTGCCTGGTTACTTCTTAGTGCCATGCTTTTATTCTCGTTGAACAAAATCTCACATCAAGGAATGTAGTGTTGATGATTTTTAACGAGATTACTTTCCCATTGTCAGTCATGGGAAACCGTTGCAGTTCAGTCAGCATAATGATGGCAGCGTTGCCACCAGTGTGTTGTGTTCCACATTTGATGTCACAGTGAGTTACTCAGCGCTGACAAGCAAAAAGCTGAGCGTCCCAATCAGCGGTAGAGGGTAGAATGGTAACATAAACTTACTGTAATATAAGGATTTCCTCTATGGACACTGTTCAGCCCACTCACCTGTGTTAAACTTCCTGTTGGTTTCAGGTGAGGGAGTCGGAGATGGAAAGTAGTCTAGGTGAGATGAGTTGGACTGAGGTTTCTCCTTTAGTATAATGTCTCCAGCAACACTGAGGAACCAGGTGAGCGGCACAGCACAAGATGGTTGTTTGTACCTGGCATGTTGGAGGGCATCCATCATCCAGCGCATTTCTCTCCAGATTTCTTCCATTTGCTGTGTGTGGATTAGAGGAAGAAGATGTCATTAACCGTAGGCTGGGTTTTGTGTGAAACCCTTTTTGCACTTCACTTTTTAGGCTGGGTTCACACTATTGCGAATTGGATGCGGGTTTCTCATCCAATTTGCATGTCAGGAGATTGTGATCGGCTCTCTATGGAGCCGGAGCACACATTTCTGCAGCGGCTCCGGTGTGAATTGCACAGGAGCCCTGTGCGTCTTCTGGACTGTTTCAGGTCTGAATTCAGCCAAAAATTCGGACTGAAATCGGACCTGAAACGCACCGGACCCCCGCTGTGAGCTGCTCCATGCTGCAGTGTGAACCCAGCCTTAATTAGAAGCTTACACAACATTTACAGAAAATACATTATGGGTTCTATTAACTTTTTTTACAATAAACTCCAGGTACACATAAATGACACAAATTATTGCAGCTTGGTATTTATTAATACATCCTTAAATATATTTTTATGTTGGCATTGTGAGTACCTGATTTTGCATGGAATCAGTCTCTAACAGTCTCTATACAGCAGAACACGGGTGCGGGTGGGTAGGTGAGCAGCAGCACAGGAAGCCAATCAGTTGTGCTGCAGTGCTTGTGCTAACAAATAGCATGCTCACAGGAGGAGAGATCAGAGAGATGAGCTCCTCAATCTGCTGCTTCTGCTTCACTGTCCGAATGACAGGCTGGGAGAAGGACTATACCAGTAAGGCCGCGTACACACGGTCGGACTTTTCGACCGGACTGGTCCGACAGACTTTCGAGGGACTTTTGACAGACTTCCGACGGACTTTTTAAGGACCGGACTTGCCTACACACGATCACACCAAAGTCCGATGGATTCGTACGTGATGACCTACACCGGACTAAAATAAGGAAGTTGATAGCCAGTAGCCAATAGCTGCCCTAGCGTTGGTATTTGTCCGTCGGACTAGCATACAGACGAGCGGATTTCTGGGTCCAGCGGAGTTCTGACGTAAAGATTTGAAGCATGTTCCAAATCTAAAATCCGTCAGATTTGCGACTGGAAAAGTCCGCTGAGGGTCCGGTGAAGCCCACACACGATCGGATTGTCCGCCGGATTTGGTCTGTCGGCTTCTGTCGGACAGGTCCGGTCGAAAAGTGTTTTCTAACTGCGAATAAGTGTTTTCTAACTGCACCAGAGAAAAGTCAGGTATCCTGCCCCATCAGACAGGGCTGTGCTGAATGTCTTAACTGTGTAAACCAGAGAAACACAAATTATTTGGCAGGTAAAACCGCTCAAACATATGTATATGTGTATTAAGCTGTTTGCCTAGGGTTTTAACTTTAACTACTTGCCTACTAGGCACTTTCACCCCCTTCCTGCCCAGGCCAATTTTCAGCTTTCAGCGCTGTCACAATTCAAATGAAAATTGCGTGGTCATACAACACTGTACCCAAATTTAATTTTTATCTTTTTTTTCACACAAATAGACCTTTCTTTTGGTGGTATTTAATCACCACTGGGTTTTTATTTTTTTATTTTTTGCTAAAAAAATGAAAAAAATAAAATAATTTTGAAAAAAAAATAAAAATAAAATGTCATAGTTTGTTATACAATTTTGCAAACCGGTAATTTTCCTCCTTCACTGATGTGCGCTGATAAAGCTGCACTGATGGGCACTGATAGGTGGCACTGGTAGGCACTGATGAGGCTGCACTGATAGGCGGCACCGATGAGCATGGATAGGTGGCACTCAAGGGCACTGATAGGTGGCACTGTACCCAAATGAAATTTTTATCATTTTTTTCACACAAATAGAGTTTTCTTTTGGTGGTATTTAATTACCACTGTGTTTTTATTTTCTTGCTATATAAATGAAAAAAAAATGAAATTTTTGAAAAAAAAAAAAAATTTCATAGTTTGGTATAAAATTTTGCAAACAGGTAATTGTTATCCTTCACTGATGTGCGCTGATAAAGCCGCACTGATGGGCACTGATAGATGCCACTGATGGGCACTCATAGGCACTGGTAGATGGCACTGATGGGTGACACTGATGAGGAGGCACTGATGGGCAGCACTGATTGACGGTACTGATGGGCACTGATTGGCAGCACTGGTGGACACTATTTGACAGCACTGGTGGGTATTGATTGGCAGCACTGGTGGGCACTGTTAGGAAGCACTGATGGTCACTGTTGGGACTGCATCGGCACTGAAAACAGTGCCCTTATTATCAGTACCGTGTCCCTTTAACACAAGCTGGTTATTGGCTTTCTTCTCTCCTCACGCTGTCAGCCTGAGGAAAGAAAAGCTGATAACTGGCTTATGTTTATATCCATGATCAGCTGTCATTAGACACAGCTGATCATGTGGTAAAGGGCCGCTGTGATTGGCCCTTTACCCCGATCTGTGATCAGCTGAGAATGAAGGACTCCAAAGCTCTAATCCATCTCCGCTTTATTCAAAACCCAAAAAAAAGTTTTGCCTTTAGTTATTCTTTAACTGAGAGTCAGAAAATGCCTATTGCTTAAGGAACACCTAGCAAGTTCAGGGGGAACCCTAAGGTTCCATTAAACCCTGGCTGAGAAACACTGGCCTATATTGTTAGGCTATTTTCTCGGCGATAGTAAATGTCAAAGTGGTTGTAGACCAGGGGCAGACTGACCATTCGGCACTGCCCGAGGGCCCGGGGCCACTAGGGGGCCCCATCAGGGTGGTCAGCCTCAGTAAAACCAGGTTCAGTATGTAAAAAATCAGTGCTCTTTTACATCTGTCCCTGAAATGTCCCATACTGACATACTTTTGATGTAAGTATCCCGAGATTGTAGCTGCACCGCCTCTCCACTGCCTCCTCAGCCAATGGGAACACAGTGTACCCACCCCTTCTCCAGTGCGGCTTATTTGATATATGAGCAAGAGATGCCGACAGCTGGAGGAGAGGAGAGGGAGGAGGGAGGGGACACAGCCTGCAGTGTGGGACGTACTGCTGCCTGATAGAAGGTAAGCTAACGGAGCTGAATGTATTCTAATCCGTGGTTTATCCTGGTGAGGAGGGGGAGGATGTGTTTCCTCTAGCATGGCTCCTCCTGTCTCTGAAGCAATTAGATCGATTTTTTTGTGTGAGGAGAAGTGCACTGCTTCTGGAGGAAAGACATGTTCTGAACTTCTATCCCAATCTCTACTACACCTCCCTACTCATTACCTGCCCACAAGTACATAGGCACAGTCCCCTCCTCTCCTGTGTCTGTGAGCTGCTGGGGCACTACAAGTCCAAGCATGCCAGGAGATGGAGGCAGAAGTGTGTTCCATCAGGCTGATTTTTGGGTGAAAAGTGCTGGTGTGTGTATACTGTGTGTCTGTGTTGTATAGTGTGTGTGTATACTGTGTAAATGTATACTGTATGCATGTATGTATGTGTGACTGTGTGTGTGTGTGTATGTGTACTGTGCATGCGTGTGTGTGTATACTGTGTAAATGTATAGGTATGTATGTATGTGTGTGTGACTGTGTGTATATTGTGCATGCGTGTATGTGTACTGTGCATGCGTGTGTGTGTACTGTGCATGCGTGTGTGTGTGTGTGTGTGCTGTGCATGCATGTGTATTGTGCTGGTGTGTGTATAATGTGTGTCTGTGTTGTATACTGTGTGTCTGTGTTGTATACTGTGTGTATACTGTGTATATGAATACTGTATGTATGTATGTATGTGTGACTGTGTGTGTCTGTGTGTGTACTGTGCATGCGTGTGTGTGTGTACTGTGCATGTGTGTGTACTGTGCATGTGTGTGTGTACTGTGCGTGTGTCTGTGTGTACTGTGCATGCGTGTACTGCACATGCGTGCATATACTGTGCATGCGTGTGTACTGTGAATGTGTGTGTGTGTACTGTGCATGTGTGTGTGTGTGTACTGTGCGTGTGTCTGTGTGTGTACTGTGCATGCGCGTACTGCACATGTGTGCATATACTGTGCATGCGTGTGTACTGTGCATGCGTGTGTGTGTGTACTGTGCATGCATATGTCTGTAGGTACTGTGCATGTGTGTGTACTGTGCATGTGTGCGTGTGTGTGTACTGTGCATGTGTATACGCTATGATCCATGTGTGCCCACTGTTGTTCAACAGAAGTCAATCTAACAATACCATGCCAGTGAAAAATGCCATTGTTGCCATTCAGAGGCAGCTGAATGGTGAACTGCTGAGCTCGACCTCGGATCAGGCAGCAGGGCAGGTCTGGGTACACACCTGTGCAGTGATATCATAGTACACATCAAGCATGGCTTTTATTCACATGCCCCACTGCCTGATCTGAGGCCAACCACAGCAGTTCGCTATTCTGCTGGCTCTACGACTGCACATGCGCAGTTCAGAGCCTGAAACCTGTGGATTTTTTTTTTATTTTAAAGCCTTTTCCTGCCAGCTGACTACCACACCAAGCACTAAGGTGCAAAGGTGTGTGTAAGGGGATACTGATGGAAAGTGGCACACTGGAGGCTGTGCCGTAGGGTGCCACTCTAGGGGCTCTGCCACTCTGGGGGCTCTTCCATAGGGTGGCATACTGGGGGCTCTGCAGTAAGGTGGGGCTCTGCTGTAAGGTGGCACACTGGGGGCTCTGCTGTAAGGTGGCACACTGCCATAGGGTGGGACTCTGCAGACTGATGTATAGGGAGAATGTTGGGACTTTGGTGTAAGGGAGGACTCTGATGTGAGCGTGGCGCTCATCCTGACTTCTGTACTCTATATGTTGTTTTTTTTTACTTACTCCTGACCCCTGTACTTTGTACTTTATACTGTACATAGACCTGACCAAGGTGTTCAACGTCTTAACAGTGGCTGGTTTTAATTAAGATCTTCTGTAAGGTTGCCTCAGTAAGACAAAAATATGTTTTTTTCTGCATAAAAAAAACATATATAATGGAAACATTTAATTTTAAAAACAAATGATCCTGACTGAGATTTATTTGTGTCTGTCTGTGAGTTTATCAGTTGTGAGAAAGTAATTAGAATTTTAAGGGTACAAGGTCTGTGGTATGTTTGCATTGTATACAGCAGGTGCAGATTCTGTCCAATCCTCCTTTAAGACTCTCCCACTGGCCATGCCCATTGTTCACCATGGTGCACTATGCATGCCGCAGGTCATCATCTCCCTGGTAGGGGTCCCAGTGCAGTATTTTGCCCAGGGGCCCATGATGTTGATAAGGTGGAACTGGCCATGAGAGGCTCCTGGTGCCTTTACTGGGTCACCAGCTCTAAGTCTTCTGCCACTCGGCTTGTCGCCGAGCTTGGCGCCCATCCACTAAAAAATATGGCTGCCGCATGGCGACCATCTGTAAGCCTGGGGGCCCCATAATCTCCTAATGCCCGGGGCCCCGTAAGTTGTCAGTCCGCCCCTGTTGTAAACCCCTACATATACCCACAGAAGTGGCTAGCCTCAGGTGATACATAGAGAGAAAACAAATCCTCCTACATAAGCTGTACCTGTTTATCTGCAGCCGTCTCTTCTTTACAGTCAAAATGCAGAATTTAGACAGTGTTTCTGAGCTCCAAAAGGCAGGGGGCAGGGATCTGATGTCACACACTGCACAGCATAAAGCTGAGTGTAAACTGAGTCCTGAGTGGAGGGAATAAACACATCCCCCTCTACACAGTCTCATAGGGAAACATGCACACATTTTATATTCTTTCTTTTTTACCATATGACCATTGTCCCTTTATTGCATCTGGCCTTGATGGCCATATGTAAATGAGGTCGGCACCATGTCTCTAGCAACTCTTGATGTGTTTAGGAGAGATGCTACAGCGTTCTTGCATCCCCCCTCCCCTCTTTGCAGATTCCATCAGTAAGGGGATAGGTGTTCCTGATAGTGGCACCTGCGCATACCCGGCCAGCGGTCCCCCTGCCGGGGGTTATGCCCCTGTGCCATACTTCGTCCCGTGCATGCACGTGATGTACACAGACAAATGTGTCACGCATTGGTGATGTCACTCTCACTTTTGGGACATTTCAGGCCGCATGGCAGCTGGCATCCCCGCCGCCATCCTTGCTCATCCTGATTTAGTGGGCGTAGGCTCTTCCTGCACCCCCGCCCACCTCATGGTGCTTGGTGTGCAATGGCCCCTTCTTAGGGCAGTAATTAATTGAGGGATGTTCTGGCATTCAGAGTTAGGATTTCACAGGTACAGCACACTCTCTTATCTCACTTTTCACTTTTTCGCTTATCATCACTTTTTTACCTAGTTCTCTCTCTGTTTTGGTATGGGAGAATTCCCCTCTAAGCTCACCTGTTTTATATTTTGGGTAATATTACATACCCACTTTTTTGGTCTCCGATGTTCACAATTCACTCACTCAGTCTCCTCTATGCACTCCAACATAGCTGTAATTGCACAGCATGCTTGTTAAGCTCACCCACCACTCACTTTCCTCACAGCGCACTTTTTGTGACATCCTCTGATACCCTTCATTATTTTTGAGTTGTATTTTTTCCCCCCTTCCAGGAGTTGTGCAGTCTTGGCCTTCCCTTTGTGCCTGGCCCCGGGTCCATCCACCACTATCAGCTCCCGGTTGGAACCATCTCTGTGGAGTTCTTTCCATAGTATTGAGATCCTGGTGTCAATATATATGTGCCCTTTGGGTTCACATTGTTTTGCTTACCCTCCATTTTTCAACATTGGTGTGAGTTTATTCCTCATATACATTTTGGAACTTTTTCTCGCAATGGAATGCATTCGTTTAATTGAAACGTACTAACCTCAAACTATTCAATCCATTGTTTTTCATGACATGGTTTTTGCACAGATATATGCACAAAAAATTCAATCTGGGCTGTCTCCTGAAGAAGTGGGCATTGCCCCATGAAACGCATAGAGAACTTTAATGCCGTGTACACAAGAGCGGACTCTTCGACCGGACTGGTCCGACGGACCAAATCTGGCGGACAATCCGACCGTGTATGGGCTTCATCGGACCTTCAGTGGACTGTTTATGTCGAAAATCTAACAGACTTTAGATTTGGAACATGTTTCAAATCTTTACGTCGGAACTCCGCCAGACCCAGTTCCTATCGAAAAGTCCACTCGTCTGTATGTTAGTCCGACGGACAAAAACCGACACTAGGGCAACTATTGGCTACTGGCTATAGTCCATCGGACTTTGGTGTGATCGTGTGTAGGCAAGTCCATTCGTTCGAAAGTCCGTCGGAAGTCCGTCAAAATTAAACTTAGAATTCTGTAAAAAAAAAAAAAAAAAAAAAATTTTTTTTTTCAAAATCATAATTCTGTACTTTTTTTTTTTAATGATGGCCCCAGGACTCTTCCATAATCGTTTACAACCAGCTTTAACAAAAAAACCTGGAAGCTGATTGGTTTCAGTGTAGAGCTGCACCAGATTTAGCATTCTCCATTTTTAGTAAATCAACCCCCATGTGTTTTATATTTTAGAGATTTACAACCACTTTAACTCTCATGGCTGAATTTTCTTATGGCTATTCTTCTCTTAGGTTTGAATGTTGGGGAATGTTAAACTCAACCAGCGAAAGGCAACAATAGAAACTTGCAAATTCTTTATAAGTAGACCCCTCTGTGTCTGTATAGTTAAGATAGTTATGTTAGCTTGTCAGCTCCTTTGGTGACAAGAAATGCTGTGAATAATCGCTGTCTTTGGTATATATCTGTGAAATTTGCTGGCGCTATACTAATGAATAAAATAACTCTACTTTAAATACAAGACCTCATCACTTAGAAGATATAGACCGTAGAATGAAACACTATATTCATCCAAGGATTAATTGTAGCTTTGCTGAAAATACTATATTTTCAGAGTATCTCGCAAAACAAAACAAATGTTAAATGTTTCCGTTTCCAGCCCTTAAGGAAAAAAATGCTTTTCTGTAACCCAATATATCAAAGGCAAAAAAAAAAAAAAAAAAAAAAAAACAGAACAAAAACTGCAGACTCAACTCCGCAGGAGCACGGCCTGGTCAGACCAGACGACTCCTGCAATTGCCTTCCAACCAATAGCCCCCATTAGCCACTGGACACACTGCCATGATAAATAAATGGCATGGAGACGTCTGCTCCAGCAGAATCAGTACACACGCCTTTATACACAACGTATCTCCCCGACTTCCTCTGTGGGACTTGGCAATGTCAGGTCTGTATTAGTGGTGGAAAGGTCTCCCAGTCTTTATCCTGTTGGCGGGTGCAGCCATCCACTTACACAGTTATCAAAGCATTTATTAAATCCCCCCCTTCTGCGTACCCGCTGTGTGCAAGCAAACTTGTCTTACTCATAGGGGATTGCTTTGCTATTCCTTTCCAGCAGGGCCGCAAAAGTGCTGTTTGGGAACGTGGGCAAAACACCCTTGGCTGGTTATAACAATCATTAAGAAACACACAAAAGAATTGTGTAATCTGAACTGTGCATCTCGTGAGGCTTGTAAAATCACAGTGTTAGAATTAATGGCACCTGTGGGCAGGCCGATGTCCGATAAACAGGAAGATAATGGAATTTTACAAGCTGACCCTGGACTAACAAACATTACCAAATGTATAGGTCAGGCAGACAAACCTATTTATGTAATTACATGTACAGACTAACTTATGTATTATAATTGATACTGAATACCACTTTTTGGTGTTTTATTTCAAAGCTAAGAGTGAATAGGATATTTTTATGTATCATACTGTCTGCCATTCCCTTTCCCTGAAATTAAACTTTATTGATTCCTGTCAATAGCATAGGCTGAGATAGAACCATTTTTTCTAAACCAAAAAAAAACAAAAAACAAAAATTCCTTTACCTTTCCTATCTGAGCCAAATCCTTCTTCATTTGTGACTATCATGCTCCTCCTTTGGAGACACTGCTGCTCACAGTGGGAGGTTTCAACAACAGGAGTGCTGTCAATCTAGCAAGCAGTGGCCAGGGCTTGGTGTGGCCAAGTGCTGATTGACAATCTACAGGTTTCTAATTTAGTATTGACCATGCCCTCCGCAGCATTTTTTTTTTAATCCCATTGTAGTGCAAGCAGGCACAACCTACATGTGAGTGGCAACTCTGCTCTGAATTCAGGAGCAGTGCAGCATTGTTGCCACACCATCACAGGAAGCTGATTAGGTAGACTTCACTATCAAGCCCAACGGGTATTTGTGGGACTTTGCAGAGGGAATAGAAAATACACTTATATTCAACGAATGCGGCACAAACGTTTTAATGTACCAAAACTTGATTGGTTTTTATGAGTGTGCTTCATGTCCAGTTCTGTGCTTTTCCAGAATACAGTCATACAATGCAATCAAACTAGGACTGGCTTGTCAGCATCCAGGTCTACTTAATCAACCCTGTTACAAAATAACAGTCTTGGTTCCCTTGTACAGAAAACATGATATCCTTCACTATTTTGCCACCTGCGCTGCCAATCATCGCTCTCTTCAAAAGCTAGAAGTTTTTTGACAAAGGAGGAGTGAACCCAGGCCCGGATTGACTCCCTTTGCCGCCCCAAGGCCGGGTCCTTCAATGCTGCCCCCCCCCCCCCCCCCACACACACACACCACCATTCTCGTCCTTTATCGATGACTGCTACAATAGATCAATTAAAAACATATCTCCACACATAAGAACACTGAAAATAACTTGCTTTAATTGTACAGACTGAAAATACTCTGTAATGCAGAAAATGCCTTTTAAAGATTATAGCAGTAAAAAACTCCCTACAATTTTTTAGTTCTAAATTTTCTTTTGGCAAACTCAACGATAATATCTTCATAGGACAAAGTATTTAAAAGTTCTGACTCAATGGCAAGTAAAGGCTGCGGACATACCACAGGAGGTGGACAGAGGCTGCGGACATATCACAGGAGGTGGACAGAGGCTGCGGACATATCACAGGAGGTGGACAGAGGCTGCGGACATATCACAGGAGGTGGACAGAGGCTGCGGACATACCACAGGAGGTAGACAGAGGCTGCGAACGTACCACAGGAGGTGGACAGAGGCTGCGGACATACCACAGGAGGTAGACAGAGGCTGCGGACATACCACAGGAGGTAGACAGAGGCTGCGGACATACCACAGGAGGTAGACAGAGGCTGCGGACATGCCACAGGAGGTAGACAGAGGCTGCGGACATGCCACAGGAGGTAGACAGAGGCTGCGGACATACCACAGGAGGTGGACTAAGGCTGCGGACATACCACAGGAGGTGGACAGAGGCTGCGGACATACCACAGGAGGTAGACAGAGGCTGCGGACATACCACAGGAGGTAGACAGAGGCTGCGAACATGATAGTGTCCTCACCCCCTCACAGTAGCTTCTCTGTCCACCATCATATTACTTCTCCACATCATCAGTGTGCTGTGTCCTCCTGTGCCCCTTTCACCTCTCCACAGGTCAGGGCAGGACAGTGCTGCGGTGAAAGGGGCACAGGAGGACACAGCACACTGATGAATGATGTGGACAGGAGAAGTAATATGATGGATGGTGGACATCAGTCTCTGTCCCCTGCATGGCATGGCTTCTGCCTCCCGGGGCTCCCAGTAACATCCTCCTCTCTCTCTCTGTCTCCTTGTTTACTATGGATATCCCCCCCAGTTTCACTCTCCTCTTCCTCCTCAGTGTCCTCCTCAACATCACCGGCTGCTCGGTTTCGGAACGATGCATGCGCAGTTGCGTGGTCGGCTCGCGGCCATCTTTTTTACGGGCACCGGTGCCCGTAACGACAAGGGGGGGCGGCTGCGAAAGCCGAGAAGTCGCCGCAGGAGCGGCACCGCCCCTGCACATCTGCCGCCCCGAGGCCTGGCCTCGGTGGCCTTATGGGAAATCCGGCCCTGAGTGAACCTCTGAAATGCATCACCACCTCCAGTACCACCCCCCCCACTTCTCACAGACACGAAGGGGATGCCATGAGGTAGACTGCTCTTGTGCAGAACGCCGAGGATTGGCGAGCTTTTTGACAGCTGTTATGATCTTATCTCCCTGATCCCGGCTAGGGGGATAAGACAGGCTCATACATTGACAGCCTTGTAGTTTCTTCTAGAGCTGCACGATTTTGTCTAAAATGAGAATCACTATTTTTTTGCTTAGAATAAAGATCATGATTCTCTCACGATTCTCATGGCGTAACATCATCTTTCACATTATACAAAAAAATTGGGCTAACTTTACTGTTTAGTTTTTTAAATTCATTGAAGTGTATTTTTTCCCAAAAAATTGCGTTTGAAAGACCGCTGCGCAAATACAGTGTGACATAAAATATTGCAACAATCACCATTTTATTCCCTGGGGTCTCTGCTAAAAAGATATATATAATGTTTGGGGGTTCCAAGTAATTTTCTAGCAAAAAATACTGATTTTAACTTTGTAAGAAAAAAGTGTTTGTTAAGGCATTATTAAAAGTCTATGCCAACCCCTTCTATTAGAGGCTGGCATAGTACACTGTGTATGTTGTATTTAAAAACGAGAGCTGTAAATACTGAATATCAGCTGTCTTCAGACCGGTCTCATCACTCGTGGACACTTTCCAGCTCTGATAGATGTCTTCTGTGGAAGGGGCCGTGATCTCCCCCCTCCACAGAAGCCATCCATTGAATCTGGAAAGCGGCCACGAGTCACGTGACCGACCTGAAGACAGCTGATATTCAGTATTTACAGCTCTCGTTTTTAAATACAACATACACAGTGTGCTATGCCAGCCTCTAATAGAGAGGCTGGCAGTGACTAATTTTATATTTTAATATTAAAATAATAGCGGCGGGGGGCGGAGCTGCTCTGGTTATTGTGGTCTGTTTAGAGAGGGTATACAGGAAGTGGTAGGTTTAGGGTTTTTTTTTTTTTTTACAGTTTAAAGGGGGGCAGATTACATAGCACAAGCGCTGTGCTGTGTAATCTGCTTTAAGGGACCAGAATCTACTTTTTTTGTTCTGGATTAACAAACGCTTTAAGTGGTTAGACTTCCCTCATTTACAGACCGAAGTTCATTCCTTTGATCTAAGAACGAAAAGTTACAATGTTTATAGTTATCTACCAGCACAGGCAATGTTGTGAAAAACTTGGCAGGCTGCCTGTTTTTTTTCTTTTGACAGCTGAGTGAGCAGAGAACTCTCTACACTTGTTACATAAATGAATCGGGAATAGAGATCTAGTGGGGGGGCTGAATAGAGCTCACGATTTTTTAACAAGTAATTGTGCAGCTCTAGTTTCTTCATCCATCATACTGCGGAACAACCCTGTGGTGTTTTTCATCTTCCATCTATGCTGATTACCAAGATTTTAACATGTAAGCGTACTAGTTGTTTTTATGGAATAAATTACCGTATTTATCGGCGTATAACACGCACTTTTTTCCCCTTAAAATCAGGGGAAAATCGCGGGTGCGTGTTATACGCCGATCCCCTGCGATCCCCGCTAACAGATCTAAAAAAATCGCTGACCGCGATTTGAAAATGGCGCCGCCGGCGCCGAAATACACAGAGCCGGCCCTCGGCTCTTCTCGGCCACTTTCGGCTTCACTCGACACCGCCCAAACCTAGCCGAGTGTACTGGCGCGGCGCCATTTTCAAATCGCTGTCGGCGATTTTGAAGCCCAGGATGGCAGGGGATCACTGGGGAAGGCTGCACTGGGGAAGGCTGCACTGGGGAAGGCTGCACTGGGGAAGGCTGCACTAACAAGGCTGCACTGGGGAAGGCTGCACTGACAATGCTGCACTGGGGAAGGCTGCACTGGGGAAGGCTGCACTGACAAGGCTGCACTGGGGAAGGCTGCACTGACAAGGCTGCACTGGGGAAGGCTGCACTGACAAGGCTGCACTGGGGAAGGCTGCACTGGGGAAGGCTGCACTGACAAGGCTGCACTGGGGAAGGCTGCACTGGGGAAGGCTGCACTGACAAGGCTGCACTGGGGAAGGCTGCACTGACAAGGCTGCACTGACAAGGCTGCACTGACAAGGCTGCACTGACATGGCTGCACTGACATGGCTGCACTGAGAAGGCTGCAATGATGGGCATTTGAATGTAAGTTTTTTTCCCTTCAACTTCCCTACTAAAAGTTTTTTTTCCTTAAAATTCCCTCCTAAACTGGGGTGCGTGTTATACGCCGATAAATACGGTACTTTATCATTCTAATGAGGATCTTGCTCTGCCATTTCTTTGTTGTTTGAGCTCCCTGGATCTTCCCAGATCTTTCCCGATCTTCACCTGGCAAGCTGCAGGACCCTTGTGTGTTGGAATGAACCTTTGTACTCACCATGCTGATACCATAGACTGCTGTGTGTTGGGCTGGACTTTGTAGTGCACTTTACTGGTCCATGTTTTTTATATACTTCAAAAGATATGGTGCCTGGACAATTCACTTTATTAGACACATTTTCTGGTCCTCCACCAAGTTCCTTCAACTGGACCCTACACGGTAATGTAGCAGGGATTGGCAGAGGAAACCGGGGGGCCAGGAATTCTACGTCTGGAAGTTTGTTGGGTCAAAAACATTCTCCAGCACAGTACTTGTCGAAGGCAGCAATGATTACTGGCATGGGTGTGATAGGGTTGAAATAATGACTTAGAGTTCCACTTTAATTGTTTCTGTTTTTTCTTACCTGTGTACGTATCAATTGTTCTATTTAAATTGTTTGTGCTCCTTTCTTACCTGTGTACGTATCAATTGTTCTATTTAAATTGTTTGTGCTCCTTTCTTACCTATGTACGTATCGATTGTTCTATCAATCTGTATCTAGATGGAATTTGGAACTGCTGAATAATCATTACATGTTCGCTGATGAGAAAATCTTTGTACCTTAACCTCATTTGGTAATGCCGATAAGATTACTGCTTTTGGAACTGCCTATAAAAGAAGTAAAGGGAGCAGTCCTTTTTTGAATGCTCAGAACTGTGATACAGACATACCTGACTCCGTGTCATCTTTCTTATAGAAGCAATAATTTGGCAAAGCAATATAAACTATAAGCAACTTATTTAAAAGTTGATCCTAACATTTTGGCGCCCGAAACAGGGACTCACCGATGATACTACAAGAGGTGCGCGAACGCGGCTGACGGAACAAAAAGACAGGCATTCCGGGAACCACAGATCAAAAAAAACCTGCGCAGGTAAGAAAAAGCTTTATTTTTCTTATATTCTGTGCTCCCCTGATTTGTGCCTATCCGTTCTGTCAGTTACGGTTCTCCTGGTTTTAAAACACCAGCCTCTGTAGTGGTGAGTCTAGAATTACTGGATATTTTAGTTTATATTGCTGGAATTATTTGTTTGTTTTGTCTGTCTTGTCTGTCTTGTCTGTCTTGTTGAGAAAGTGAATGAGTCTTGTCAAGGATGGTATGAGTTAGAAGGGGATTGCCGAACTAAGCAACGGAATGCGCCTTACCTCACACGATTGGGAACCTGAGGGCTTGTGAGCTTGGGGGTCTGACGCTTATGCTTAACCTCACATCTAACTCATAAACCATAGACGGGTTGAGAGTATAAGCCCTGTCTGCTCCATAAAGCAGGGATAAGAGTGTATGAGAGGGATTCCCAGATACGGGGAGGGAATAAGGTCTCAACAAAGTCCCGAGATCTAGTCGGATACCTGGCCACTTAAAGGAATGCTTGTATATGTTGTAGCCGCATTTTTGTATATGTTGTAGCCGCATTCTGGTTTGTTATTGGGCTAGCATATAAAGTAATTATTTATTTTTGGGCTAGCATATAAAGTAATTCGGTTTCAGAAATCTCATTCCGGAGAGGTTTCTAGAATTCTAGCACCCTAGGAGGAAGGCAACGAGGAACTAGTGTGTAACTTAGCTGGTTTGCTATTGGGCTAGCATATAAAGTAATTATTCATTCTTGTATATGTTGTAGCCGCATTATATTGTACACTAAGTGTCCCACACGCTACCTAGGCAGGACTGTTAGAATGGGCCAGAGGAACACAAAACCCCGTCAGGGAATTGTGGCGCACTATACGGTGCCACAGATAATTAAGAACATTTATGGGAAAACCGAAGCACAGGACTTAAAGGATGTCCTTCGTAAATTTAAGGTGAAAGGAGCAGCGGGCTTAGACCCGGATGTATGGAGTGAAATAAAAAGGGACAGACAAGGAGAGGTGTTAGAGAAGCAATGGATGCGTCAGGTTCAATGCTTAATTAAGGTCTCAAATAGAGCGAAAGAAGAGGGGTGGAAGTATAATCCAGATTGTGATGGTTGGGATATGAAAGATAGAAGAACAAAAAATGTCGAGGCTCCCAGCTCAGCCATCCCACCCCCATACACTGACGTAGAACGCAAACCACACAAGATATATCCGGTACTTGAGGGGAGAGGATGGGTTTGTCAGGATTGTGGAGCACAAAACCCAGAATGGGCAGTAGAATGTGTGCATTGTGGGGGTACGCACTGATACACGCATTGTTCAGGTAAACAATCCAGAATTTGGACAAGCAGCCCATCCAAATGCCCCGCCTACTGTCACTCGTAGAATGCAAATAAGGACTTGGGCACCATGGTCGGCAGACACCCTTATGGCATTAATACAGAGCGTCCCAGACCCGGTAGCAAAGCCAGCTGCTTTTTGTAGATTTGTGACACAGTTAATGAATACACATGAAGCGACCTGGCAGGATGGGGAGGATCTATGCAGACACAAAATGACTCTGACCCTGTTTAACCAGTTTATGACAGAAATAGGTCCACACAGACCTGCAGGACAAGTTGATGGGGATGGTAATTTAGAGACAGGACATGTCAGACATATAGACTCAAGGGCCCCTTTTATTGCTAGATTAGAAGCTTTTTGTCTGGCAAAACAACAGGAGAGGGGGTCCATATCACCCATGAAGCAAATGCCAGGACAGACTGTATCGGAATTTTACTTATCTATGGAAAGTATGATGGCAGATGAGGGATTGGACTTGGCCCTGCCAGTCACAATCCGAGCCTTCAATAGACAATTTATGGAGGGATTAATTCCACAGATAAGTGAGAGACTGAAAGCCTGCACACCAGAGTGGAGGGCAACTAGAGATAGAGGGACGTTGTTACAAAAAGCGCAAGGCATAGAGGCGGACTTAGCAGAAACCAAAGGGAGGAAATCTCATGCTATCAACGCACTCGGGGGTCCCCAAGAGCAAGGTAGAGGTTCCTTTCGCAAACCCCTTACCTGTCACTACTGTAACAAGATTGGTCACATCAGACGCAACTGTAAGAAAAGAATAAGGGATGAAGGAGAGGAAGGTGTTGATTCTCCAGTTAATCAGAGAAGGAACCAGCCCAGGGACAACAAAAATAGTCATATCAGGCAGCAGGGAGATGGTCCACGAGCATGACTCACCCCGGTTTTAGAAAAATCCAAAACAACAATGCTTAAGACAAATATAACGGTTGGTAATAAGAAAATCTCTTGTTTAGTCGATACAGGAGCTTCACGCTCGTTACTTTCTGACTCTGAACTACTCCCTGGCCTGGCCAAAAATCACCTGACACTTTACTAATAACTGGATATGATGGCATTTTAGCCGACGCCCCGCTTACAAAACCTCTGAAAGTTAAAGTAGGAAACCACATGTTCCTTTCACGCTTTCTGGTATCCAGAGGAGCCCCCACTAATTTGTTAGGAGCTGACATTTTGCAGAAAATAGGAGCTAACATTACCTATCACCCAGATGGCACTGTCACCTTAGCTATAGGGGATAATCAAGAACACATGGAGATGTGTAACCTGATACAATACCTAGAGGAGGAATCGGAATTGTCCGGCACACCTCCTTCAGACTTAGATCAGATTTTGTCGTCCCTTCCAGGAGAACTATGGGAAAAACATCCAGCTGATGTTGGACTTTTGCCCATACCTCCGGTTACCCTACAGCTGATTCCAGGAGCAGTGCTTCCCCAACAAAAGCAGTATCCACTTAGTGCACCTCAAGAGACGGCCATAGAAATGCAGGTCCAATCCTTCTTAAAAAGTGGAGTTCTAAAAGAGGTAAAATCACCGGCAAACACTCCCTTGTACCCGGTTAAAAAGAAATCAGTAGCCGGTAGTCCGGTTAAGTATAGAATGGTCCAAGACCTTAGAGCGGTCAACAAAATACTAGCCCTGATGACACCTTTAGTACCCAATCCACATACATTACTGTCACAAATACCATCAACCAGTATGTACTTTACGGTTATAGATTTAGCGAATGCTTTCTTTTCCGTCCCGCTTGCTGAAGAATGCCAACTTTGGTTCGCATTTTCAATAAAAAATCGGCAACTAACCTGGACACGCCTACCTCAGGGTATGGCGCATTCACCTACCTTGTATTCGCAAGCATTGCAAACGGTGTTGGGAGAATGGGTACCACCAGATTCCTGTGTATTGTTACAATATATAGGATGATTTATTGTTATGCTGCCCTGACAAAGAAACTTGTTTGGCCACCACCCTTAATTTGTTGCGATTTTTGGCAGAAAAAGGTTGCAAGGTTAATAAGAAAAAGTTACAAGTGTGTCAGGAAAAAGTTATCTTTTTGGGACATTGTATATCACAGGGTACGAGACATCTCACTGAGGAGAGGGTTCAAGTGATAAAGGGAATGTTACCCCCACGGAATTTCAAACAATTGCGTATGTTTTTAGGTATCGTGTCATATTGTAGACAGTGGATACCACATGCTAGCGCTTTGATGCAGCTATTATACGATTGTTTGAAAATTGTACCGTATATGCTTACAGAAATAGCTTATGAGTCGTTTATCACTTTGAAAAAGTTGTTGATTTCTGCCCCGGCTATTGGTATACCAGATTACACCAAGATATTTAATCTGTACATTGCTGAGATCACTGGACACGCCACAGGTGTTCTGACACAGGCACATGTAAAACAAAGACCAGTCGGTTACTTTTCAGCAGCATTAGATCCAGTATCTAGAGGTTCACCGTCTTGTGTACGGGCGGTAGCTGCAGTGTCAATTATCATAGATAAGTCATCAGAGATTGTTCTAGACAATCCAGTCGTAGTGCATACCACACATGACATACATGCAATCTTGTCTCAGGTACAGCCCAAACACATTTCAATGGCTAGGCAATTAAGATTACAGTGTACTTTACTCTTACCTCCAAATGTTACTTTTCAGCGCTGTACAACCTTAAATTTAACCACCTTTTTGCCTCTTCAGTCACCAGATTTGGCAAGGGGGAATGATAGTACTAATAGTACTAGTGAGAAAAGAAATGAGGACACTGACACTCTTTTGTTTAAAGAAGTAGATCAGCACGATTGTTTTCAGCTCATGGAACAGGAGACAATGGGATTCCCACATGTTACAGATACACCGATTTTAAATGCTGAGTACACCTTGTATATAGATGGTAGTAGGTTTGCTGATGACAAGGGTAAATATCACACAGGGTGTGCTGTAGTGACTGATACGCAGGTAATTGAAGCACAGCCCTTACCAGCCCACATGTCAGCACAGGAAGCAGAATTAAAAGCTTTAGAACAAGCCCTAGAATACTTAAAAGAACGAGAAGGGAATATTTACACTGACTCTGCCTACGCTTATGGTGTAGCGCACGATTATGGCCACATATGGAGGGCTAGAGGTTATCTGACAGCAGCAGGTACACCTGTAAAACATGGAGAAGGGATTAAGAGAGTCCTGAACAATCTTCAAAAGGTTAAACGAGTAGCCATTATGAAGATAGCGGCACACACGAGCGCAAAAACAATTGAGGCAAAAGGAAATGCATTTGCAGATTTGACTGCAAAACAGGCAGCTCTAGGGGAAGGAAGCCCTGAGACCTTAGCAGCGGTAGAGGTGAGTATCCCTAAGATAGAAAGATAAGTGGGTCAGGATGGGAGCAGCACCAGACCTTGACAATGTATGGAGGGAAGGAGGCAAAATATGCCTGCCTGCCTCTCTGTACCCAGAAATGGCAGCGGCAGTTCACCTACCCACACACGTCAGTTCCAATTCCATGTATAGGATTGTGAACCAAGGATGGCTCGCCCCTGGATTCAGTAGCACTGCAAGAAACTACTGTGCAGCCTGCCAAATCTGTCTCCTGAATAACCCAGGACAGAGAGTAAAAACCCCACGAAAACACCAGGTCCGGGCCCAATACCCCTTCCAGAGACTGCAAATTGATTACATACAAATGCCTAAGAGCGGCCCTTTTGAATTTGTCCTCGTGTGTATCGATTTATACTCAGGTTGGCCCGAAAGTTATCCAGTAAAATCAGCTACAGCTAAAGCCACAGCTAAGAAACTGATCACTGAGTTAATACCTAGGTTTGGTCTTCCTGAAACCATAGAATCAGATAGGGGGACACACTTTACAGGAGAAATCATGCAGAATGTGATGACCATGTTAGGGGTTCAACAAAGTTTTCACACCCCTTACCACCCACAGAGTTCAGGATCAGTGGAGAGAGTAAATGGGACAATAAAGTTAAAAATACAAAAAGCCATGCAAGAGTTAAACAAGCCTTGGCCAGAATGCCTGCCTTTGGCTTTGTTCTCTATAAGGTACACTCCAACAGGAAAGACAGGATTATCCCCATATGAGATACTTTTTGGGAATGCACCTAGATTGGGTTTATACTTTCCACAGAGTATGCAATTGCAATGTGATAGTTTGACTGCATATGTGATACAATTACAACAACGTCTAACTAAGATCCACAAAAGTGTGTATTCTTCTCTTCCAGACCCTAATTCAATAACAGGTACACATACTCTGCTACCAGGGGATTATGTATATGTGAAGAAACACACCAGAAAGACATTGGAACCCAGGTTTGAAGGTCCTTACCAAGTACTCTTGACCACAGCCACCTCAGTAAAGCTGGAAGGAAAACCTACCTGGATACACGCATCACATTGCAAGAAACAACCCGAGAAAACAACATGATGAAATATCTACTTACAGATTTTTTTGTTGAAGATTGTTGTTTTACAAATATATGCATGGACTCCTGTTATTAATGTACTTGAAGTAGAGGAAACAACAACTTTCGAATGGGCTATAGATGATCCTAAAGTAGCAAATGATTATTGACAAAGGTAGACTAGTACATCTTTCCTCACAGATACAACAGGATACTGCACCACATTGGTGGGATATATTTAGTGGAATGTCTTCTACAGCAACCAATACCTTTCACTGGTTGTTAAGTCCAATGGTAATTATTATTCTAATATTAATATCACTTACAATCACGAATATATGTGTATACAGGAAAATAAATAGGAAAATTAGGAGAATAGACAGGGTATACTGATAAATGTGTATTGACATCACCAGAGGTGGGGGACTCGAGTCACATGACTTGACTCGAGTCGGACTCGAGTCACCTGTTTGAGGACTTGCGACTTGCTTGACAAAATTAAATAAATGACTCGACTTGACTTTGACTTGCCACTAATGACTTGCGACTTGACTTTGACTTGGGCTATTTGACTTGCAATGACTTGCAATGACTTGGCACCACCAGTGCTGTGTCTTGGCCTAGGCAAAAGCCGCCCCCCCCACAAAAGAAATCTCCCCCGAGTCCCGGCTTCTGCCCGCACAAATACAGCTTGCTAACATTGTGGGCGGGGATCGCATAGGTGTCCGCGAGCGGCGCTTGCAGTGTTCGCGGCCGCCGCAGACTTTTTTTTTATTTGATGATGACTGCGCTGCAGTCCAGTCTCTCCTCCTAGGCTGTACAGGTCTCTGTATTCCGTCCGGCCAGGCCGCGGCGCCACCCCCCTCCTACTGCGGAGTGATCTCTGAGGGAGGGGCTGGGCTTCTGTGCAAGTGTGCAGAGCCAGCAGCGTGAGTCGCGGGCCTCACGTGGGGGAGGAAGAAGGAACTGGAAGTTGCCCAAGGAGCCAGCCAAGCCTAGCCGACTGACTGAATCTGAGTGGAGTCCAGTCCAGCAGCCATAGAGTAAGTCATGGCAGACTATTATTCTTCTACTGAGGGGGCACTGGAGCAGGGACAGTCACACGACTCAGGGAGAAACTGGTCTGAGAATGGGGGACAGTGCAGTGGTCGTCGCAGCACAGAAGAAAAAGCACAGAGCCCGGAGCCAAGGAGGAGGAAACAGATTTGCAGAAGCTGCAGGTTTGTTTGATGCAGTGCCAAGCAAATGCTTCCCTGCAAACTTTGCAGGGAAGCATTAGCTTGCTTGGCACTGCATCAAACAGACCTGCAGCTTCTGCAAATCTGCACTAGTGATGTAGCAGCTAGCAGGGCCCTTGGCCTGGCCTGTACTGAATGATTACAGGACGCAGATATGATTGCAGATGCAATCAATCATCAATATCATTGCACATGCTAAAACTATGAAACCTAGGTAGGTACAAACCTTCTTTCCTTGTTTTCTCCTCCTCCTCGTGCTTTTTTTCTCCTGCGCTGCGACGGCCACTGCACTGACCCTCAGTCCCAGACCAGTTCCTCCCTGAGTCCTTCACTAATTAACTATTACTTGTGCGAAGTACAAAGTGCTCAACGTGTATATTACATAAAAATCATATTGCTGAATTAAGTTCTTCATGCGTACTACAAACTCATTAAACAGTCCACATCCAGTGAAAGTTCATGTACTGCAATGCTCCATGCATGCTGAAATCAATGCAAACTTTAGCACTGGTCACTGTATTGGTGTCACTGGGTGCCCAAAAGTGTCGCTATGAGTCACTAATGTAATATTCTAATCTGGAATGATAAACGTGTCACTGTTTTAAACAAGGTTAGGTTAGGACCGTATATATATATAATACATTAAAAATAGTTCTGTAAGTACTAGTGTACTAAGCAGCAACACCTTATTTTCTGGCAGTGCCCGGGCCATCCCGACAGCAAACTCTGGATCCACCCCTGACAGATCAACGCACAAGGCAGCTATAATGGAGGGAGCGATTCCAAAAATAATTAAATTTGGATTTAAGGATTATGTTTTAGATGTTTGTGAAAAGAAGAGAACGGCGATATGCAAGGTCTGCAACTCAAAAATAAGAGACACGTCCACCACAACATCCAACTTCATCCGTCACTACAAAACCCACAAAGAAAAGTAGGTACAGTAACGTCACGTGTATGTGTGTGTATATATATATATATATATATATATATATATATATGCAAAAATTAGGCCTACATCCCACTTTAGGTGGGAGCAGAGTGTATTGTTGTTCAAATCAATAAATCACATAGCTAACTTTTTTTTCTATCTCTCTTCTGTTTACTGATAGATATGAAGAGTACATCCATACCAAAGGGACTTTTGATGATACCCAGCCTCAAATCTCACAATTCATCGCACAGGGGACTGTGCAGCAATACCACTGCAACCACCAGCAGCAAAAGGCAATTACAAACTCAATCCTGTCAGACCTCATTATAAACTGCAACATGCCACTGTCCATCATTGAACATCAAAGCTTTCGTCGCTTTTTGTCAATAGTAGACAACAAGTACTCTCCAGTAAGTAGAAGAACAATTACTGGCAAGCTTGACAATCTGGTGGCAGATAGGAAAATGAAGCTGAAAAATGAACTCGAAGTGGTAGATCATCTGTCAGTGACTGTAGATATATGGTCAGACCGCAGGATGAGAGGCTTTCTTGGAGTCACAGTGCACTGGATCAACATTGAGGATGACCGTCTTCAGTTAAAATCACAGTTGCTTGCGTGCAACCGCTTCAAAGGTCCCCATACAGGGGAAAGAATTTGTGAGGAATTTGAGCATATATGTGAAGAGTACAAGATTAAAAAAAAGGTAGACCACATCATTTGTGACAACGCCGCAAACATGAAAAAAGCATTCACTACATGTTTTCCAGGACAGCTAGATGAAGACGATGACCTTGATGATTCAGACATTTGGAATGACCTGTCAGTGGAAGAACAGGAGATGTTTGACAATTATTTGAGTGCAAAAACCCAGACTAGACTTCAATGTTTTGCACACACGCTTCAATTGGTAATAGGTGATGGACTTAAAGAGACTAAATTAGTCAATGCAGCTCTCGCCAAAGCTTCCAGGTTGAGCTCCTTGTTACACACAAGCACCTCTTTCAAGGAAAAATTTGAGGAGGAGTTTGGACAGCGTGGAATCCCTGCCTCTGTTACCACACGCTGGAATTCCACACTGAGGCAATTGAAATCAGTGGTCAGCTGTGACCAGCTGAAACTGACTAGAATGCTTGAAGATGGGGGACACAAAGAGACTGTATTCACAGCTAGAGAGTGGAATCAGATTAAGGAACTCGTGGATGTCCTTCAACCTTTTGGAGAAGCCACAGACCTCTCACAGGGAGAAAAACTTGTGACAATAAGTGCTGTTGTACCCTGTATCCTTTCTCTGAATCACCACTTGGAAAATCATAAAGAGAGCGTGCGCTACCATGGTGGCTTGATCCGTAGCCTGCAAGAATCACTCCAAAGACGATTCGAAGGGATCTTTGTCAATGTGAGGATGGCAGATGAACAGAATGATGTAGCAACCTTACCCTTCTCTGACCCTCTATACCTAAAAGCTGCTCTGCTGGATCCTTCATTTGGCACCATGTGGTTGACCCATGATGTTTTGGCTACCGAAAATGTCAAGGAGGCTGTGTCTGCGATGATAAAAAGTATGTTATGTTTTTGGTAATAACCCGTTTGCAGTAATAACACCTGAGTGCATTGAGTCACTGTTTTATGCTTGTGTTTTTCAGACTTGATTCTCAAAGAGGACTGCAAGCCCACCCCAACAACCACCGATGAAGACGAGCAAATGCCAGTGGCAGAGTCAGAGAGTCAATCTGGGCTGTTCACAGCATACCGCAAAAAACAGAAGAGAGATTCATGTTCCAGTCCCCAAATTCAGCTGAACCAGTATTTAGACATTTGTGATGGACAGAGCTGCCTTCAGTTTTGGGCCATGAACAGGCACATGCTCCCCTCTTTGTTCAGGGTAGCGGTAAGAGTAATGTCAGTCCCTGCATCAAGCGCACCTGTTGAACGTGTGTTTAGCCATGGTGGGGTGATAATGCGACCCCATCGCTCACAACTGAGCGAGAAAGTACTTTCAAATTTAATTTTTTGCAAATGCAATGCATTTTAGGTGGCTATTCTTAGAATAGCCACTTAACATGCATTGCATTTGCAAAAAATAGTATTCTGAGAAGTGAGAATACTATTTTTTGCAAATGCAATGCATTTTAAGTGGCTATTCTAATAACTAAGAAAAAAGGAATAGAAGTTAGGCGCTGTTTCCAAGCCTGGTGAATTCAAATGTGTTATTCCCTTAGTGGGAGGGCAGTATGGACTGGAGTGGGAAAGATTGTAAAGATGTTGCCTATAGTTAGTGAATGTTTATCCCGTGGAATTATAAAGGTCCTGGATGTGCATAAGTCAAGTTGGTTGTCTGACTTAATAAAGTGCAGTGTGTGCTCTAAAAAAGATATAACTTAATCCGTATAAATATAATATATCCATATATAAATGAACCCTATTTTTAAATTAAAAATATTTGTGCAAAATTATGTGATCCATAACGTAATCGATAATGTACATATGTAGTGAACAAACAAATATGTATAATCAAGTGCTTTCAGTGCTGCTACAAAAAAAAACCCTGGATTCTGATGGATATTCCAATAAGTAAACCTTTCAGTGCGTGCCTTAATCCGTGTTCTAATAGTGATTGATTGCACTCACCAGATCCTAGCAGCACTGAAAGCACTTGATTATATATATTTGTTTGTTCACTTCATATGTACATTATCGATTTACGTTATGGATCACATAATTTTGCACAAATATTTTTAATTTAAAAATAGGGTTCATTTATATATGGATATATTATGTTTATACGGATTAAGTTATATCTTTTTTAGAGCACACACTGCACTTTATTAAGTCAGACAACCAACTTGACTTTTTTTTTTTTTTTTTTTTTTTTTTTTTTTTCCACTTCAGCGAAAATTTTCCGAGAGACATTATTTCAACTTTATGTGTCAAACTTTATCTCTTCTCCTTTTTCACATCATTGTGGATTGTTTCCGTCACATCTTTATTATTTTTCCCTTCTAGGATATTCTTAAATATTTTTAAAAACCGGCGACAAACCGCCTTCTATAATTATAAACCCTATTATTATCTTATTCTCTCTCAGTTCCTCTTATTTCCCCCCCCCCCCCCCCTCCCCCTCCCCTGTGTCTGGTCCGTTCCTTTATGTTATTTATTTATCCACTTGGCTCTGCACCTGTTCTTTCTTTTATCCTATCTAAATAAATATCCGAGACTTTGTAGTTTTTCCAACTTTCCCATCTACTATTATCCCCTTTCTCTCCTCCTTCCATTTTGTAGTGATAATCTATTTCCTTTAGCCAGTTTCTAATGTCTGGTTTTCCACTTTTTAGCCAATTCTTGGGAATTAAGGCCTTGGCCGCATTCAGGAGGTTAGGTATTATTGATTTTCTATATTGTTTCTTAGATTTATTGTAGATATGGAAGAGGCATGTCCAAATATTTTGTTCTATTTCTTCTCCAGTTATTTCCTTTATGTTGTTTAACACTTCCTTCCAGTACTCCATTATTATTGGGCATTCCCACCATATGTGTATGATCGTTGCTATTTGGCCACATTTTCTCCAACACAAGGAGGTTCTATCTTGATAGAATCTGTGTATTCTTACTGGGGTCATATACCATCTTGATACTAGTTTATAATTCATTTCTATGGTCTTCATGTCCCAGGCCTTATTATATCCCATTTCTATCATTTTTTCCACTTTTTGGTTATCTATTTTTAAATTCATTTCTTTTTCCCATTGATTTATATATTCTGGTCTTTCTTGTGCTTCCAAATCTGTCAGTATACTATAAATTTTTGATGTTCCGTTTTTTAATGGTGTTTCATTGCTACATAGCTTTTCCAGTGCAGTTAATTTTGTTTCATCTCTCAGTGGGTGTGGTATTGTGCTTACTAGGTGCCTTATTTGAATATAATTCCATTCATTCATCTTCCATCCATTCCTTTCCTCTATTTCTACTCGTGTTCTTATTTTGCCATTTCTAGTGATATCTTTCAGTCGTGGGTTACCTATTCCTTGAATTTCAAATATTTCCCTCCCAGGGGTGAAGAGATTTGATCCTGTGAGTGCTAATAGTGGTGAATTATATTTCCATTCATTCTTTAAGTGAATGGTGTCCCAAATTTTAAATACATTTTTTGTTATTTCGTGCGTGTCGGTGTCCAATATTCTATATTTCCGTGGAATCCAAATATTCTTATGTAGTGTGGCTCCACTTATTGTGTTTTCCATTTCCACCCATTTTTTTTCATTTTTCTCATTTGTCCACTCTAACATTCGTGTTAAAACTATGGCTTTATAGTACCTACTTATATCTGGGACGGCAAGACCCCCATGCTCCTTTTTCCTTGTGATCAGCGTGTATTTAATTCTTGGTTTTTTATTAAGCCATATGTATTTTAGCAGGATTGTTTTAATTATTTTAAAAAAGCTCTGCGGGATTTTTACTGGTAACATCTGTAATCTGTAATTTATTTTAGGTAATATCGTCATCTTAAACATATTTATTCTTCCAATCCATGAAAGTGGCTGTATTCTTAACTTTTTCATTTCTTCTTTGACCTCATTGATCAGTGGAATAAAGTTTGCCTGATAAATTTTTTCGACTCTAGGAGTTATTTTAATTCCAAGGTAATTGAGTTCTTTTACCCAAGTGAATGGGAATTCTTTTTGTAAAAACTGAACTTCCTTTTCCTCTAGACCTATGTTTAATATTTCCGTTTTTATTGGATTAATTTTGAAGTTTGACAGTTCTCCGTATTTTTTAATTTCTTTCAGTATGTTTGGGAGTGACACTCTTGGGTTGGATACGTACATCAAGATGTCGTCCGCGTAGGCAGCGATCTTATGCTCTTTTCCTCCTAGTTTCGCTCCTTCTACCTCTTTGTTATTGCGGAGTGTTACTAATAGTGGTTCTAAGGCCAATACATATAATAGTGGAGACAGTGGACAGCCTTGCCGTGTTCCATTGTGCATCTTAATTTTTGGAGAGAGTCTACCGTTTACTTTTACGACTGCTGTCGGGCCATTATACAAATTTGTTATCCACTTCATCATTTTTGTCCCAATACCCAAGTGCCGCAATGTATCCATCATGAAACCCCAGTCTACCCTGTCAAATGCTTTTTCTGCATCCAATGACAGGAATAGAACTGGGGTCTCATTCTGCACCTTCTTGTGCAACATCAATAATGATTTTAGGCTGTTGTCCCGCCCCTCTCTCCCCGGGACAAAACCAGTTTGGTCCGGGTTGATCCACAGTGGGATTAGTTTTTTTATCCTAGTGGCCAGGATCTTGGAGTACAGCTTCGTATCAGCGTTCAATAGGGCTATTGGCCTGTAGCTTGAGCAGTTAACTTTGTCTTTCCCTTCTTTTGGTAGTATTGTAATATGAGCTAATAACGATTCACTTCTTATTTCTTCATCTTCCCCTAAGGAATTCATATATTCTAATAGTTTTGGAGTCAGCTGTTCTTCAAATTTTTTATAGTATTTGACCGTAAACCCGTCTGGTCCTGGGCTTTTTCCTACGGGAGTTTCCTTTAATGCCAGTTTTACCTCTTCATGCGTAATATTTTTTTCCAATTCTTCTAGTTGGTCTATTTTTAGTTTTGGTAAGTTTGCTTTTTTTAAATATTCTTGTATCTTCTTTGTTCTTGTATTCGCTTCTTTCCAACTTTCCTGTCCTTTTATTGCATAAAGGGAGCTGAAGTATTTTTGAAATGTTATCGCTATATCTGTGGTTTTATTTACCACTTCTCCTTTTTCATTTTTGATCTTCTCAATGTAATTCAAAGACTTCTTTTTTTTTACCAGATTTGCTAGGTATTTTCCTGGTTTATTAGCCCATTTATATTTTTCTTGTACTACTCTGTTGTAGTCCTTCCTTTCTTCTTGTTCCATCCAGTCTTTTAATTGCTCTCTCTTTTGAGATAGTAGGCCGAAGATTTTGTTGTTTACTTGATTTTTGTGTTTTCGTTCCAATTCATAAATTTCTTTAATTATTTGTTGCATGTTTGTTTTCCTTTCCTGTTTTTTTCTTGCCCCTATAGCTATTAACTTGCCCCTAATAACAGATTTATGCGCCTCCCATATTGTTGCTTTCGATACTTCTGGTGTATCGTTTTCTTCAAAATATCTTTTAATTTCTTCTATGATGCTTATTTCGGTCTCACTGTCTTCTAATAAAGTTTCGTTGATTCTCCATGGACCCCTTTCAAGGACTTCTCCTTTTATTTTCATTCTCAAGATTACTGGGCTGTGATCTGAGGCGGTTATTATGCCTATTTTTGTTTCTTCTATTTCTTCCAAGTTTCTATGTTCGACCATGATGTAATCCAATCTGGAGTAAATTTTGTGTACTGTTGAGTAGAATGTGTAGTCCTTTGTGCTGGGGTGCTGAATTCTCCAAGGGTCTATTAGTTGTTGTTCATATAATGTTCTTTTTAATTTCTTTAGTTGATTTACCTCTTTGTCCCTTACTCTTGAGGTACTGTCCATTTTATTATCCATGCTGAAGTTGAAGTCTCCAGCTAGTATTAATTTCCCTTGCTTGAATTCCATTAGTATTTTAATTATATCTATCAAATATTTTTTAGGGTTCTTATTAGGACAGTAGACATTGGCCAATGTATATTTTACCCCATGTATAGTTCCTGTAATAAAAAGATATCGACCCTCCGGGTCTATTTTCCTTTGATCTATTAGAAAACGTACATTTTTCCCTATACCGATGGCTACTCCTTTGGCCCTTCTTATTGGCGAGTCTCCTTGATACCATGTTGGTATGTTTCTTGAATAAATTTTGGCACTTGAGTTTTGGGTTATATGCGTCTCCTGTAGGAAAATTATTTCTGCTTTACTTTTTTCTAGTTCTCGGAGGATGATATTTCTCTTCCCTGGGGAATTTAGTCCTCGGACATTGTAAGAGATTATTTTTATGCTGTTTACATTTTCCATTCTTGTGCCTTTTCTTCCCCGCCCGTCCTCCGGCCCTCCCCCCCACGCGGTCCCCCTAGGAGACCGGATGGAGGGGACACCCAGCGGACGCACGGGGTCTCCTCATCTCTTGTCTCAGAATAGGTGTGCCTATGTAACCACTCATGTGACTCAGACCTCTCCCTCCCCACCCTCCCTCCCCCTCCCCTCCCTCCTCCCACCCTCCCCCTCCCTTTTTTCTGATATGGGTTTTTTACCCCCATATTCTCTAGAGCTGAGAGCATTTTACTTTGTTTTGTGGGGCACGCTCTGCCCCCTCTGCTCTATTTATTGTGAGGCGGAGCTCTGTAAGACACCCTATTACCCCCCTGCCTAAGCACTAATAGGGCGACCCCCTGTCCACTCCGTGAGTCCCTGTCTCCCTCTCCCTGCGTTTTTGTTGTGTTTTACCAATCCTTTCACTTTCCTTTTTTTCCCATCCCATCAACCCCAGCCCCCCCCCCCCCCTTTCCACTCTAAGGCCCCTTGCACCGTTGTGTGGTATTTTCTCAGATATTAATTTCCTCGAGAGTCCACATCTTGATGTCTGATCCTTGAATTTACTTGCCACTGTAGGTCATCTCTTGCCGTTATTCGCTCCTGACTATTTGCGTATTTTTCCAGTTCTGGGGAGGGGATTTCTAGTTTGTTGCAAAAGTCCGGAATCTCCTCCACATGTCTTAGCCTCGCACTTATTCCGTTTTTCCTTGCTATTAGACATGCTGGAAAACCCCAGTTGTATTGAATTTCTTGCTCCCGGAGGATTTCTAATAATGGCTTTAGTATCCGTCGTCTTTTCAACGTTTCTTGAGATAAGTCTTGAAATATTTGTAATTTACCTCCCGCAAACTCTATTTGTGTTTTCCTCTTTAGGTTTATCCAGATCTGTTTTTTTTCTTCCCATTTTTCAAAGCGTACGATTACATCTCTAGGTGTTTCCCTTGCAAACCTTTGAGGTTTTTTTACTCGAAAGACACTTTCTATTCCTATTGTGTTAGTTGTTTCCTTTCCCAAGATTTGGTTGAAGAGATTGTTCATTTTTTCTATTAGATTTTCTGCTTGTTCTGTTTCCGGTAACCCACGTATTCTCAAGTTTTTCTTTTTATCTCTATTTTCTTGCTCTTCTATTTTATATGATTGTTCCTGTTGTTCCCGTTTTAATTTCTTTATTTCATCTTCTAGTTCCTTTATGTTTTTTTGATGTAGGTCTACTTTGATCTCTACTTCTTCCACTCTGTTTAACATATATCCCATATCTTTATGGAGTGTTGACATCTCTGCTTTTAGGGAATTCTCTAGTGCCGCAAACATTTTTTCCATATCCTGTTTTGTTGGCAACTGTGGCCCTTGTTGTCCTTCCTCCTTTCCTCTGTCTTCCTCTCCCATTTCTGGCTCCATTCTGGGTTCTGAGAGGTGGCTGGTTTCTGTTTGTACTTTATACTGGCCTTTTTTATCCTTGTTGTCCTTCTCTTTTGTATCTATTTGTCTGCCCTTTGAACCCACTTGTTTCTCTCCTTCTCCGATTCCTTGCTGTATATACCTGTTCATAGGGCCTGGACTTGGGCCTAGGCTGGTCCTAGGTGATTTCGGTATTGCTCCCGCACTTCTTGTTGTTTTCCCCTTCATGTTTGTTTCTATGGCTGGATTTATAAGATCTTCAAAGCTGCCTTCCAGAATACCCCTTGATTGGGATTTCTTAATGATGAAAAAATCTCCCAGCCTTTTTAAATTGACTTATTTTTACTAATATTTCTTTTATTCCGTTCTCATACCCGGCATCCTCCCCACAATCCAATAATAGAAATAAATTAATGAGATATGAGTGGTCCCCGTTTTCCAGAAGTTATGTTACTACCTTAAATACATTAAGCATTCCTTAGTGCTGTTCAATTGTTTAAGCGTTCTTAAGCTGGAAAAAAAAAAAAAAAAGGCTCAAAAACGCTCAAAAACGCTATTGCAAAAATGCTGAAAAAAAGCTGGAAAAAGTTAAAAAAAAAAAAAAAAAAAAAAAAAGTCACTGCAAAGACACCGGCGTCTTCACAGCGCTTTTCCAGCAGCCCGTGTGCATGGGGGCCCAGGTGCTCAGCAAAATAATTCAAATGTTTTAGCGATATAATGCAATCTAATTCAAGTATTCAGCAAGATGATTTATATATTCAGCAGTATAGTTCCAGTATAAGCTTATTTGTTCCACATTTTGTTACTATGGAATTTCTTCTTATTCTATAGTTTGTACTATCAAGCCTATAATTAGTACCCTTTGCAAAAAAAAAAAAAAAAAAAAAAAAAAAAAAAAATTCACAAGAAAGGGAGATACTGCAGCAGCAGCAGCAGCAGCAGCAGCAGCAGGCAGGTGGGGGCTGGGAGACAACTCTTCCGTTGGCTTGTCTTTCTTTCACCTTCTCCTTCTCTTCTCCCCTGTTCCCCCCCCCTGTTTTTATTGTTTTTCTTAGCTCACTTGATTCTACTTTTTCAGCTCTTTCGCCTTTTCCCCTGCTTGTTCACTTCAAGACAATTGCAATAGAAGAGCCAAAAGAGGAGGAAAAAACAAAAACAAAAAAAAACGCTCCAAAAACGCTCAAAGACGCTATTGCAAAAACGCTGAAAAAAGTAAAAAAAAAAAAAAAAAAAAAAAAAGTCACTGCAAAGACACTAGCGTTTTCACAACGTTCTCCCAACAGCCCATGTGCATGAGGGCCCAGGTGCTCATAAAAATAATTCAAATGTTTTAGCGGTATAATGCAATCTAATTCAAGTATTCAGCAAGATGATTTATATGTTCAGCAGTATAGTTCCAGTATGAGCTTATATGTTCCACATTTTGTTACTATGAAATTTCTTCTTATTCTATAGTTTATACTATCGAGCCTATAGTTAATACCATTTGCAAAAAACAAAAACAAAAAAAAGACCAAAAAAAAAAAAAGGATCACAAGAAAGGGAGCTACTGCAGCAGCAGCAGCAAACAGGTGGGGGCTGGGAGACAACTCTTCCGTTGGCTTGTCTCTCATTCACCTTCTCCTTCTCCCCTGTTCCCCCCCCTGTTTTTATTGTTTTTCTTAGCTCACTTGATTCTACTTTTTCAGCTCTTTCGCCTTCATTTACTTTCGCTTTTTATTCCATTTTATTTCGTTTTATTTCAATATGTTCTTTCCCTTTCCCTTTCTCTTGCTCCATTACTTTTCCTTTGCCTTTTCACTTCAAGACAATTGCAATAGAAAAAAAGCCAAAAAAAAAAAAAAAAAAATACGGTACTTATCTTTTAGTTGTTGTTGAATTTGGGACAAAAAGGGACGCTCACTACAGCTTGTTGCAGTCAGACGCAGGTACAAACTTCCTCTGGCTTACTCCACAAGACAGCTCAGTGAGTGATGAGCAGGGGGGGCGGGGAGGGAAGCTACCTACACCTTCTCATCAGGCCGATCATTCCTCTCAGCTGCAGGGAGAGGGTTCTCAGGATCCTCACGCCGTGCACAGAGCCATTACCAGGCTCCTCCCTCCCTCCTCAACCAACTTGACTTATGCACATCCAGGACCTTTATAACACATTTGAATTCACCAGGCTTGGAAACAGCGCTATTTACTTCTATTCCTTTTCTCTAATATCTTACTCCACCTAGTGGAAGTAATCGGTAGTGGCAGCAGTTCCAACAACATTCTTTAATTTTTAAATTTTTATTCCATTGCATGCATCCCATTGCGCGGGTGTTTCTCTGTCTTTTTTCTATTCTAATAACTAAGCTCAAAGTTTGAACTTGACACAATGCCAAATTGCCAATATCTGGACACTTGAAGAATGGTGATGGGAATACTATTATTCTCATCACCATTCAAGTGTCCAGATATTGGCATTGTGTCAAGTTCAAACTTTGAGCTTAGTTATTTTCCCCCTCAGCAAGGACTACATTTTTTTCAGGCTTGTTGGCCATTTAATTGCTGAGTGTTCTGCTCCTTGTCTGCTATTTGGGCATTCAAAGTGTTTCTTTAATATGCCAAGAAAAAAGCACTAAGCTGTTTTGTTAATGTTGAAAATAAAACAAAACCTTTCCTGAAAACTGACTTTTAACTCATTTAAAGGATGGAAATGGGGTAGATCAGTATTTTGACTTAATTTGTGACTTGACCAAAATAAATGACTTGACTTGACTTGCTTGACTTCTAGCAGGGACTCGACTTGACTTGCTTGCTTTTCGCCACAGTGACTTGGGACATGCTTATGACTTGAAGGTTAAGACTTGAGACTTGCTTGTGACTTGCACATGTGTGACTTACCCCCATGTCTGGACATCACCCTACTCCTATAAAACTCCTCTTCTTGAATTTTAAGATGTTGGTAATACCTAGGGGGATGGGTTCTACCCCTCTGACAACTCGCGGTCAGGGAAAGAACTCTGGGGAAAAACTGACTAGAACTTATTCATGAGGACCCAGGGGGAAGGAGAGGATGATGTCAAAGGGGGAAATTGATAGGGTTGAAATAATGACTTAGAGTTCCACTTTAATTGTTTCTGTTTTTTCTTACCTGTGTACGTATCAATTGTTCTATTTAAATTGTTTGTGCTCCTTTCTTACCTGTGTACGTATCAATTGTTCTATTTAAATTGTTTGTGCTCCTTTCTTACCTATGTACGTATCAATTGTTCTATCAATCTGTATCTAGATGGAATTTGGAACTGCTGAATAATCATTACATGTTCGCTGATGAGAAACTCTTTGTACCTTAACCTCATTTGGTAATGCCGATAAGATTACTGCTTTTGGAACTGCCTATAAAAGAAGTAAAGGGAGCAGTCCTTTTTTGAATGCTCAGAACTGTGATACAGACATACCTGACTCCGTGTCATCTTTCTTATAGAAGCAATAATTTGGCAAAGCAATATAAACTATAAGCAACTTATTTAAAAGTTGATCCTAACAGGTGGCAGAAGAGTTAAATAAAATACCTCTTCTTCTTCCCCTAACAACTATAACATTTTGGATTTCCCACCACTCGCTGTACCAGTCGGGTCACCAGGCCAAATAGAGAGAGAGAATCTCCCTAGTGGAAGCATGGACAGCAATAAACACCTAACAGATCCCTATCCCTTTTCCACTCTGTTCAAAAAAAATTACAGAAAATGTTTTAGCCAGAGAAATACTTAAAGTGGTTGTAAACCCTAAAAAAATAAACAAACAAACAAAAACCTGCAAGACAAAGGCATAATGAGCATAGCATAGCATACTAGCTCATTATGAATTACTTACCTGAGATCGAAGCCCCTGCAGTGGTCCTCGTTCACCGCTCCGGCGGCCGACATCACTCCCGGTGTTAGTTCCGGGTATCGCACGCTCCGGCGCTGTGATTGGCCAGAGCCGTAAAGTCGTCACTCCAGGGAATGCGCGCAGGAGCCACCAGTAACGGCACAGGCTAACTGAAGCAACGGCACGTACATGCCGTTGCTTCAGTTTGCTTCAGTGCGCATGTGCCGATGACGTCGGCACATGCAAATACAGGGATATCTCCTAAACCGTGCAGGTTTAGGAGATATCCAGGATAGCTACAGGTAAGCCTTATTATAGGCTTACCTGTAGCAAAAAGTGGTTGTAAAGGGTTTACAACCACTGTAAATACCAGATTCTATGCGTTATCAACCACAAGGCTTCATTTAAGGATAAGTGAACTTTTGGTTGAAGCCCAATTGAACTTTCAACTTAAATGAGCTAAATACATTCCAGGTGCAAAGTCTTTAAAGCGCTAGTAAACTCAGCCATACAGATCCTGAAAATCCATGTAGCCAGTACACAAAAGCATTTTGCATGATTGCACTTCATTATTTATCCCCCTTGATTTTGTCTTACTTTTATGCAGTATATTTTGTGTTCCTCGTTTCCAGTCCAAAGCAGGCGCAATGTTGGCCTTCTATCTTTCACATCTGTAGTGTATTTTACTTCTGTCCTTCTTGTCAGTAAAGGCCAAAATGTTGCGCATGCACATTGCAAGTCACATGGGGTGTTTCAGGAAGTTGTGAATGGGGCTGAACTCTCGCAGGGTTGCATTGCAATGCCACAGAGAGTGGATGACACAGGCACGGCATCTTCCAGAAAGCACCGGTGGCACACAGTTTATGCTGTGAATCTTGGCAAATATGCACATGCGCCGGTGACGTCATTAGAGAGAGCATCAATCGCTTTCTGAAGAACGCCAAGGGTTAAGCAGAATATAAAAACAGCACCATGCACATCGTTTTTGAGGGATTACAATGGAGAAAAGTCACATTGGAGAGTTTACTACACCTTTAAAGTGGTTGTAAATGCACAAAAAAAAAAAAAAAATGCAAGTCAAAGACATAATGAGCTAGTATGCATAGCATACTAGCTTATGCATTGCATACTAGTTCATTATGAAATACTTACCTTAGAAGCCCCTGCAGCGTTCCCCGTACACTGGTCCAGCTGGCGACATCGCTCCCGGAGTTATTTCCGGGTATCGTGGGCTCCGGCGCTGTGACTGGCCAGAGTTGTGATGACGTCACTCCCGCGCATGCACGAACAAGGCACGTGCCACGCAATGGCATGAACGAGCTGCTGTTTCAGTGTGCATGTGCCGATGACATCGGCACATGCTGATAAAGGGGATATCTCCTAAACTGTGCAGGTTTAGGAGATATCCATGGTAGCTACAGGTAAGCCTCATTATAGGCTTACCTGTAGTAAGAAGTGGTTTGTAAGGGTTTACAGCCACTGTAATTTGTTTTTGTTTGAAAGTAGCCACAAACTGAGTACAAAAGCCTGTTTCCTGCCAGGCAGCATGCTGTAGGGAATGACACTAGGGGGGAGATTTACTAAAGGCAAATAGACTGTATGCTATGCAAAGTGCAGTTGCTCCAGAGCTTAGAAGATTAAGTTATTCTTTACTTTGCAAAGAATACCCAATTACGTGTAAGGAAAATTTAAAAAACAGCATTTTTGCTTGTACGTGATGGGATGATGGTAGTCAACAGAGCTTCTGCTCATCTACTAAGCTCTTAAGCAACTGCAAGGTGCACCGGCTATTTGCCATTAGAAAATCAACAGCTCTCTGTGTGGAAGCAATGGTCTCTCTGCAGGGGTTCAACACTTCAAAACATCTCCTTCTAAGTCTGAACTCCCCAATCAGCAGGGATCATAAGCTTTGCTAACTCAGTAGGGAGCAGACCTCTGCAGCGTGACCACTGCTTTCACACAAAGAGCAAGGGTCCTTCTCTATAACCTGCTGGCCGGAGATAGACTTTTCTACTCTGGCTACTTTCTGGCTCTGGCTGCTTTCGTAAAAAAAAAAAAAAAGAAAAAACAATACTTTGCTCATCTGTGTTTTGATGAACCTGGATATTTATATAATTAAAACTAAAAGTTCAGTTTGGCATTATCATAATAAATGTACTTTTGCTGAAAAGGGCAACACTATAAGGTCTTGTTTAAATGGGTGGTTGGAGGGGGGGGGGGTGTTAAAAATAGGCTGTTGAGTAACCACTCCCACCCGACCACCAAGTCTCAAGTTAAAGTGGTTCTAAAGGTTCTATGCATATAGGTAAAAAAACCCTCTGCACCCCCCTCCCTCCCAGCCCCCACAACCTTTACCTGAGCTTCCAGCGGTGTTCACAATAGCCTTAACCTCTCCCTCCTCATTGGCTTAGACAGCAGCAGGACCGTGTTAGCTCCCACTGCTGTCAATCACAACCAGTGAGCCAATGAGAGCGGGGGATGGGCCAAGCCGGGGCTCTATATGTCTTATGGATGAATAGAGCAGCAGCTCAGGTGTGAGCACGCAGCAGTGCCCCCAGGGCAGGTGTTCTTCTCTGGCATTGCTTGAGGGGGAGGAGCCAGGACCGCCGGCAGGGACCCTGAAAAGAAGAGGGTCGGAGCTGCTCCAAAATCACTGCACAGGTAAGTATAACATGTTTGTTTGTTTTTTAACCACTTCCCGCCAGGTCTATAGCAAAATGATGTCCGGGAAGTAGTTCAGTTATCCTGACAGGGCATCATATGACGTCCAGCAGGATAACAAGCTAGCATGCAGTGTGGCGATCGGTGGTGTGGTGTGTCACTCTTTACCATGTGATCAGCCGGTAATCGTCTTTCCTCGGTTCGCACTGACTGGGAGAGCCGATCGGACGCTCTCCTGTCAGAGGGAAGGTGTGCACTGATAATCAGCACATTGATTATCAGTGCAGCCCCCATCAGAGGTGCTCACCACAATGCCAATTAGTGCCCATCAGCTGCCAGTCAGTGCCAAAGCAAATCACCAATCAGTGCCCAAAGTGCCAATCAGTGCCCATCAGTAATGCCTGTCAATGCCCTTTACAGATTCCCATCAGTAATGCCTGTCAGTACCTCCCCATCAGTGCTGCCTATCAATGCAATTTTTTTGTGCCCATCAGTGCCGCCTATCAGTGCCCATCAGTGCCACCTATCAGTGCCCATCAGTGCTATCTATCAGTGCCCATCAGTGCCGACTATCAGTGCCCATCAGTGCTGCAAATCAGTGTAGCCTATCAGTGCCCATCAGTGCCGCCTATCAGTGCCACTTATCAGTGCCCATCAGTGCCATCTATCAGTGCCCATCAGTGCCGACTATCAGTGCCCATCAGTGCCGACTATCAGTGCCCATCAGTGCTGCAAATCAGTGTAACCTATCAGTGCCCATCAATTCTACATATTAGTGCCGCCTCATCAGTGCCGCCTCATCAGTGCCCATTAGCACAGCCTCATCAGTTCCCGTCAGTGAAGAAGAAAACTAAATTTATTAACAGAAACAAAGAAAAACGTTTTTTTTTTTTTCAAAAATGTCTGTCTTTTTTAGTTTGTTTAGTAAAAAATAAATAACCCAGTGTTGATCAAATACCACCAAAAGAAAGCTCTATTTGTGGGAAGAAAGTGATACAAATTTAATTTGGGTACAGTGTTGTATGACCGCACAATTGTCATTCAAAGTGTGAGAGCGCTGAAAGCTGAAAATTGTCCTGGGCAGGAAGGGTGGAAAGTGCCTGGTATTGAAGTGGTTAAAAACAAAGCTTTAATACCATTTTAACATGGCCAGATGCATTACAAAAATGATACCACCTGCTGGATTTGGCATGCAGCACTGCCACCAAACGGGACCTATTCAAATAAATGGGGATGTGCCTCAGTGTGATATTTGAATAGAAAACATACCTCGGCTGAAAAAAATGGCATTAAAGAGGTGGCAGTATCACCTGAATGCCTGGCAACTGCTGATAAGAATGGGCAGCAAACACTAGAGAAAAAAACAAGGAGACGGGGTCTGTCTCAGGCATTCACTACCAGCCAAACTGATATAGATGCCATGCCTTGCCTTCATCTGAAGTAAACAGCCTGTCCTAACATTTTCAGGATCTCTATATGATGTACAATTCTCTCTGTTCATTACCTGTATAAAGTCTTGCACTTGCTGATGGCGTTGCTTCGCTGTTGTAAGTTCAGAATCAGAAAAGGCCTCCCTAAGACTTTGCTGTGACAATAGAGACTCCAGCTCCAACATGGCGGATAACTGACAATACTGACTGATAAAATCACGATCGTATGTGAAAAAGTGAACTGGATAGAAAAGAGAAAAAAAAAGCTCAATTATACAGCAATAGAACAACAATAAATAAGTTCTATATGAGAAATAAATACAAAAAAAAAAACGCAGATGTTTGTTATTTTAACATTAGGCTATAACGTATTGTGAATGCCAACAACCACAAAATGTTTGTTATAAATCCTTTGACTTCATTATAAAAGAACAGTATTATTTTACTTGAATTGGGATTTGGATGATTGAGTTTGTACATTTTTTCAATTAAGTGAATTATATTTTGGGGCCCCCTGCTAATGTATTGTGTTTTTTGTTCTTACCAGTCCTTGTGTTGTCTGTTTAGAATAACCAGTGCCACCAGACAACACGGCGGCTCTAGCCCCACGTATGAGCTGGCAAGGTGTTTGTGGCTATAATTCAACTTCCAAAATATAAATTCTTTGAGTAAAAGTGGCCATAGACTTGAGATCGATGGATGACTATGGTATGTTAAAACCAAGTGTGTATGGTTATGCATTGTCTAGACAGCATCCTTTTGAAACCAGTAACGGTTAAAGCCTGCCAATAGACACAAGATCACCTTCTGGTTCTCCAGCAATGGGGGCCAATCAGGTATATCCAAACTGCTATAAACATTTATATTTAAACTTCTATAGCACGGGCCTCCAAAGTTTCTAAACAAAGGGCCAGTTTACTGTCCTTAAGACTTTTGGGGGGCCAGACTATGGCCATTGGGAGTAGAAAAGGTCCCGATGTCAGTGGAAAAATACAATGCCCCATCTTTGGTGCCAGTGGGAGGAATTGTGCCCTATCATTGGTGTCATTTGGAGGAATTTCGCCCCATTATTGGTGTTACTGGGAGAAATTGTGCCCATTTTTTATCAGTGGATAAAATAGTGCCCCAAGGACTGGATAAAAGCAAGCAAAGGGCTGCATCTGGCCCGGGCCGAAGTTTGGAGATCACTGTTCTATGATCTGTCTACCCCTTTGCTTGGAGCATGGTGATCATTAGGGATGAACAACATTGAGAGATTTTATTGCACCAAAATTTAAAGTTTTTCATAGTTTTTAAGGGTAAAATGACTTTAAATGGCAGCTGGGGGTTATGGTAGCACATGTCAACTATCCTGGACCTGTATGTGTTCCAAAAATGGCTTCTTATTATTCTCATTATTTAAAAAAAAAAGAAAAAGAGACCGTGGAAAAAAGTAAAGTAAAAAATGTAAAGTGGTATTTAGGGTAAAAATCCCGGTGGACCCTAAATGTTGTCTCTTAAATGTACTGGAGGGGGTCATTGAGGAGGAATACCGCAGGAGTTGAACTGGCAAATTCAGAATTGTAGGGAATGTGGCTAAATACCCCTGCTCTCAGCCCACAGGAACTTGTATACCAGAGACGGTTTATGTGTCTGGGTAGACCATAAAGGAATGACGTGTGTATAATTTAGATGGCCTTATGTGATTTTGTCTTAATTTACATGGGTTGGTACTGCTGTAGTACTGTGTAGTCAACGCACTGGAGGTGGGTGTGTGGGCACATTCACCTATACTCAACAATGTTTATGTAAACATTGCATTTGGTTATGTATGTCAACTCAGATTTCACTGTATTGACATGTTTTTGACTGTCAAACTCTTTGTTTATTCCAATAAACATTTTCCTGATTTAAAAAAAAAATTAAAACACATAAAAAAAAAGAAAAACAAGAAATAAAAAGCACACTTTATGAAATAAACTAAGCTAGCCTAAATACAAAATATTCCTTTAAAGCGGGGGTCCACCTATCTATCGTTTTTTTTTTTAGTTCATTCACAAACTTTTCTTCTCAGCATTACATACTCAAATATTGTGTGTAATATGTCCGCCTGTGTCAGATTTCATCGGAAAGAATAACTTATATTATTCACTGCAGGCGGTTTCCATCTTCATTGTGGGCATTTGAAGCCCACAAGCATTTATTTCCTGGATGTGGTGAATGCTGTGCTCCCAGCATTCACTGCTCGTTCCCGCACATGCTCAGTGGCATCCTGGGAAGCCTGAGACTAGCTCCCATGAGTCTGGGAGAGGCTAGAAACACACCTACTCCCACGGGAGGAGAACCAGGAAGTGCAAAGAAGAATAGAAAAATAAAAGGTAATTACGGCAATTTAAATTTTTTTAAACGGCATGTCAGCATCTAGGCAAGGAAGAGAATACATACAGATATTGTTCAAAATTTGGGTGGAACCCCGCTTTAAATAAAGAAAAAAAATAAGCATATTTTTATGCTGTTCAAAACAGGGAATAAGCTTCATTTGGTGGTCCTTGTTCTTGTCCTTTTTCCGTTGCTGCCCTACCATGGTGCCATATGCAGAGAGGTAACCAAAAAATGAGATTATTGAGGGACTTACCTAGCTCAAAAATTTGCAGGGGCAGTGTGAGGAATCCTGAGTAGGGAGTATAGGGGCTGTTCTGGCCAGGAGCTGTGCAGACATCATCTGATGGAGGCAGCAACAATAAAAAGGAGACCTGGCCTCCATACTCCAGAACCTCTTGACTGTAGAGACGAAAGTCTTTAGCCTACATGCAAAGAGGATAAAATAATCAATGAGCATTTTTTTTTGCATTCGCTTACATTCAGTAAATAAACCTGAACTGAGCTACATATACTGACTGATCTGCGTTTCTGTGTCCTAGGATATGTCCTAGAATGCAAAACCTCCAGGGGCAACACACATCACTCCAACAGGTTATGCGGCTTTCAATAAACAATCAATACCAGGTCCCTGTTACTTTTACTACACAGATGTTACTGCATGCCTCGGCTATTAATACACATTTTGCAGGAAATTCACAATTGTGTTCAAGAAATGCTCTGCTCAAGGCCCAAATCTCTAGGGTTCCTCTGAAACCAAGTGCTGACTTTTAAACAGGATTTATCCAAAAAACCCACAATGCAATCTAACTATGGAAGAAATGGAAAACGCATTGCTGAAGCAATCCCACGGGTAAAACTTTATTGAAACATGAGTTACAAATGTGACCAGCCGAGGCTTCTCCCTCCGACCCTAATGCCCCGTACACACGGTCGGAAAATGTCCGATCGGAGCGTGTTGTCGGAAATTCCGACCGTGTGTGGGCTCCATCGGCCTTTTGCCATCGGATTTTCCGACACACAAAGTTGGAGAGCAGGAGATAAAATTTTCCGACAACAAAATCCGTTGTCGGAAATTCCGATCGTGTGTACACAAATCCGACGGACAAAGTGCCACGCATGCTCAGAATAAATAAAGAGATGAAAGCTATTGGCCACTGCCCCATTTATAGTCCCGACGTACGTGTTTTACGTCACCGCGTTTAGAAAGATCGGATTTTCCGACAACTTTGTGTGACCGTGTGTATGCAAGACAAGTTTGAGCCAACATCCGTCGGAAAAAATCCTAGGATTTTGTTGTCGGAATGTCCGAACAAAGTCCGACCGTGTGTATGCCCTATAACACAAAGCCAAATCAGTGAAAGTGTACAAAAGGGTAGTTCTTATACATGCAAGTTGATGAAGGTAAATCTTCACATGTGCAATCCACCAATATGTAGGTACAGTATATGTAAGAGCCCTTGCACACTGGGGCGGTTTGCAGGCGCTATTGCGCTAATAATAGCGCCTGCAAACCGCCCCGAAAGTGCCGCTACTTTCATTCCAGTGTGCAAGCCCCGAGGGCTTGCACACTGGAGCGATGCGCTGGCAGGACGGTAAAAAAAGTCCTGCTAGCAGCATCTTCGGAGCGGTGAAGGAGCGGTGTGTATACCGCTCCTTTACCGCTCCTGCCCATTGAAATCAATGGGACGGCGCGGCTATACCGCCGGCAAAGCGCCTCTGCAGAGGCGCTTTGCGGTGATATTTAACCCTTTCCCGGCCGCTAGCAGGGGGTAAAACCGCCCCCCTAGCGGCCGCATACCGACGGTAAAACGCCGCTAATAATAGCGGCGTTTTACCGCCGACGCCGCCCCCCACCCCAGTGTGCAAGGGCTCTTACAAAAAGTTAATGACGCTCTTTTATTTTCTTCCCAGCATGGATAGTTACCTCTTCAAGAGGAATGTTGATTTGACCCATAATATCTTTCACAGCTTTCCTAAGTTCCTGCAGTAATAGATTGTGGCAGCTTTCTGAGTCCTGCTCACTGGTGATTGGTTCATCCACATTGGCCAAGGTCTGAAGCCACTCCCATTCTTCCCTGCAAAGAAGAAAACAAAATGGTGCAAACAGTTCTGCCATATGAAAAAATAATGAGATTGCAAGAAGCATTAATCACCCTGTGTCAGTTGATGTAGCACCCTCCTAGGTAGGTTGCTAGGATGATAGCTAAAACTTATTCTTTGGCTTCTGTATAATCATTGGAGCAACTATTGATTTCTCTGGGCAGTTCTAGATCTCACAGACCACAGATTTGATTGCTTCCCTCTGCATTCTGGAGGCTTCCAGAATATAGAGGGCTGGGAGAGTCAAATGGGCAGCCTAAATATTTATTGTGCTGCAGAAAATCCTGGGGAGGTGTGGCCAGTAGGCGACTGGGGGGAACATAAATACTCTGAGGTCTGCAGCAGCCCTGTTTTTGTCCTGCTGCAGATGTCCGAGTCTCAGCGGCAGTTCAGCTGGAGTCTGCTGATGTTTATGTCCCAGCTATAGCAGATCTGGGGGCCTATTTCTTTTTTATTTTCTTTAAAATGTTTTTATTAAACAATTTACATATACAATATAGTCTTGCATGTTTCTTTAAGGCAATACAGTTATCTTTTGTGGAAAAATAGTATACAGCTTAGATTCAAAACAAATTCCATAAGTGATCATGCTGCAAATAAACAGAATACAGATGGCAATACCTGCCTAGAATCTACTTGACAGATTAAATGTTAGTAGTAAGTGCCAGGCCTGGAGGACCCAGGCCGTTGGTCACGTGCAGGTGTCAGAGTCCGAAAGCCACCAAATTTTATTGTACTTGGCTGGGCACCCTCAAGTTGTTGTTCACGTCCACCTTCCAATCAATGAAACTGGGGGGCGACTGACTCATCCATTGCTTGACAATAGTTTTCCTGGCTGAAAATAGCATTTCATGTAGGAATATCCTTGTGAATCTATGGATTTACAGATCCGGGAATATCCCCAGTATCCATTGCTTCAGATCTAGAGTAAGTGGAGAGCCCATAGTAATGTGTAGGAAGTCTATGACCTGTTTCCAGAATCCCTGTATAAGAGGGCATGCCCATATAAGATGGAAGAATATGCCTGTCTCTTGGTGGCACAGGGAGCAAGTGGTAGAGTATCCCCTCTTATATTAAGCTACTCTAAGAGGGGTGAGGTAGGCATGGTGCAGGATAAATATTTGAGATAGTCTACTCTAAGAGGGGTGAGGTAGGCATGGTGCAGGATAAATATTTGAGATAGTCTATCAGATAGTTTAGGGGATATGGCTTTACAAGAATCCAGGGCCTCACTCCATTCCTCATCTTCTAAGTGACCCACCTCCCTCTCCCAGTGTGATTTAACGTTATATGCTAATTTGATGGAAGATGGGGTAGTAAGCATGTTATAGAAGGTGGTGATTAGCTTTTGGGGGTCTGTGCTTTTAACTACTGCCATGATAGCATTGGAGGAAGGATGTGGGCGGGACTGAGGGAACTGGGATTGCATGGCATGGCGTACCTGTAAAAACCTGAAAAACGTCAAGTTTGGGTGTTTCAGTTCCCATTTGAGAGTAAGGGGTGCAAATAGTAAATTCCTCAGGAGCCCCAGATCTCTGGGTCAGGGATCTGTAGGAATTCAGGGAGTAACCCATTGTGCGAAATAGGGGTGAAGATCTTTAATTGGGGGAATCCCCAGTTTATCAGTGGCCATGTCCCATATGCGTCTATAGTGATACAATAAGGTCTTGCTACCCCCTTCAGGTCTGGCACCTCCAGAACCCACCACAATTGCGCGTAGAGGGTCCGAGGTCAGTTGCACCCAATTCGGGCACAAAAAAGTGCTAAATCTCTCTCTATCTGTCTTATCTATGTGGTATAATTGGGATAAATGGGAAGCAATATAATAGAAGTTGAAATCTGGAAGGGCCTTGCCGCCCAGGTCAGTAATGTGAGTTTGTGTCGATTAGTTCCCCAAACGGTTATCAGAAGAGCCTCCAGGGTCTTAAAGTACTTCAAAGGTAAATAGGTTGGGGTGTGCCAAAGGATATACAATATTTTAGATAGCAGTATCATTTTTATAAGATTAATGCGCCCCCAGACACCCAGGGGTAGGCGAGCCAAAGTTTATATTTTGGATTTAATTAGGGTAAAGAGAGGTTCCACATTAAGGGAGATGTACTCAGCTGGGATCCTACATACATGTACTCCTAGGTATTTAATGAGAGACACTCTTTGTAATGGGAGACGGGCCTGGACCTCAAATGGTGGGAAGTTATCAAGAGGTAGGATTTGTGACTTTTGCCAGTTGATCTTAAGCCCAGAAAATGATCCAAATTGTTCTATCGTCCTTAATGCATTTTGGAGAGAGAGACCTGAGTCAGCCAAGTACAACAAGGTGTCACCAGCACACATACTGATTTTTTCAGTCAAGCCACCTGCACAGAGACCATGAATCTCCAAGTTCTCCCGTATAGAAATAGCAAGGGGTTCCTCTGCCAATGCATATAGCAATGGGGACATCGGGCAGCCCTGCATCGTACCCCTCGCTAGGCGAAACGCCGGTGAGGGACACCCGTTGGCCACCACTTTGGCCTGTGCGTCCTGATACAACAATTGAATCCATTTGATAATCTTGGGCCCAAAGCCGTAGCATTCCAAGCATTTCCACAAATAGCTCCACTCCACCGAATCAAATGCTTTAGCCGTATCTAAAGTCACTACCACCCATGAACCAACCCCCTCATGTGGCGCTTGCAGGTTAATGTACAGTCTTCTTAGATTAAATGATGTGTTACGCCCTGGCATGAAACCTGCCTGATCTGCATGTATCAGGGTCAAGATAACTTGGTTGAGTCGGAGAGCAAGAACCTTAGCTAGGATTTTGATATTGTCCTGTAGTAGGGAAATAGGGCGGTAGGAGGCGGGTTGTCCCGGGTCCTTTCCTGGCTTTGGTATCAAAACTATAATCGTCTCTATCATAGAGGGAGGTAATTAAAAGGATTCAAAGGCATAGTTATAAAGAGCTAGCAGTTTAGGGGTAAGCAGCTCACCATACTGTAAATACAATTTGACAGATAGGCCACCTGAACCTGGAGACATGGATCTGGCAAAGCTAGCCAGTGCCTCTGTAATTTCGTCTGTCGTGAGAGGGGCCTCTAACAGTGCTATTTGGTCGTCTGTAAGTTGCGGGAAGGAGATTCCTTCTAGAAAGAGATTCATCGAATCTCCATCTTCTGTGGTTGTAGACGTATATACCGTATTTATCGGCGTATAACACGTGCTGGCGTATAACACGCACCCCAATTTAAGAGGGAAGTTTCAGGAAAAAAATCCTTTTTTTTTTTTAAAATAAACCACTTTGAAGCAAAATAATGGTCAGTGAACATCAATGCAGCCTGATCTGTGCCCATCTGCATCCTGATCTGTGCCCATCTGCAGCCTAATCAGTGCTCATTTGTAGTCTAATCAGTGACCACCTGCAGTCCAATCAGTGCCCACCTGCAGCATTGCTCAGTGTCCATCTGCAGCCTTGCCGTTATATAGGCTGCCATCGAGGGATAGGTGGGAACGAGCGCTGCGGAAATAGAGCCAGATCTTATGTGTACTCGGCTCGGCGGCACTCCCGCCCCTTGGCCCGGACCCTATAATGGACATAATGCCGATCCAATGCCAGTACGTCCATAAAAAAAAAACAGAGCAAATCACCGCGCTATATTAGACTAAATAATGCAAAACCGCCTATTGCAAATAAATAAATTGTGAATTAAACCCAATCTAATGTGACAAATAAGTGATCAAATATATAAAGCAGCTGCTAGAACATGAGATACACACATAACAAGATTAGATAAAAGAAGAGCAGCGCTGTGAGAAATATTCCATGTGATGAACTATTACATAGGTAAAAAACCAAAAAATTATTAGGATAAACTCCAAGTTCATAGGTTATATAAACAACTGGACTGTCCTATTAAGAACCAATCTTGATGGTAAATACGGGACGTGAATATGGGAATCAATGAGTCCTTCAACACACCACTGTGATAATAAAATTGTGCGCTTACCAAATGGCAAGCTTAGAAGAGCTTGCGACCTTAACCCGGTCGGGGCCTTTCAAGGTGGAACCATCAAGGAGAGACACACCACTTGGTTTGAATTAGGCACACTGTTCTTCCAGTTACCACTCTAAATGGAGATGTGACCCCAGGCTAGGGATAAACCTTTGCGCGCTAAGGGAGAAACTCCTTTTCAGAAGTATGAGATGGGAGGTGGCTCCCCAAGATGGTCTCTTTGATAAGGGGTTTATGGATGAGTGGCTGGAATTCTTTAATACTGCTGGACGAGAGCTTCAGGCATTAGTCCTTGCTTCCTCCATCCGTATCTATTGCTTCTGTCTTACGTCCTTACAGACTGTAGGTAATGACACAGGAAGGAGTTGACCAGCTGAACTCACTAGCACACGCCCTGTGCTAGTGAGTTCAGCTGGTCAACTCCTTCCTGTGTCATTACCTACAGTCTGTAAGGACGTAAGACAGAAGCAATAGATACGGATGGAGGAAGCAAGGACTAATGCCTGAAGCTCTCGTCCAGCAGTATTAAAGAATTCCAGCCACTCATCCATAAACCCCTTATCAAAGAGACCATCTTGGGGAGCCACCTCCCATCTCATACTTCTGAAAAGGAGTTTCTCCCTTAGCGCGCAAAGGTTTATCCCTAGCCTGGGGTCACATCTCCATTTAGAGTGGTAACTGGAAGAACAGTGTGCCTAATTCAAACCAAGTGGTGTGTCTCTCCTTGATGGTTCCACCTTGAAAGGCCCCGACCGGGTTAAGGTCGCAAGCTCTTCTAAGCTTGCCATTTGGTAAGCGCACAATTTTATTATCACAGTGGTGTGGTGAAGGACTCATTGATTCCCATATTCACGTCCCGTATTTACCATCAAGATTGGTTCTTAATAGGACAGTCCAGTACGTCCATGCTAGGAGCCGTGCAGGGGGTGCGACTGAGCTTGACGCCGAGCCGAGTACACAGGAGATCCGGCTCTATTTCGGCAGCGCTCGTCCCCTCCTTCCCCTCTGTGGCAGCCTATATCGGCATATAACACGCACACATGATTTCCTCCTATTTTAAGGGGGAAAAAGTGTGTGTTATACGCCGATAAATACGGTAGTTCTGCAGAGAAGTCTCTAAATTTAGCAGTTAGCCTGGGAGGGTCAGTAATCTGTTCTCCCCCATCGCCATGAAGTGATATTACAAGCGGCGGTCTGTCTTCACTATGTACTAAATATGCTAGCAATTTGCCCGCATGCTCACCGTGCTCAAATAGTTTTTGATTGGAAAAAAAAGAGTTTCTGCCTAGCCTTCTCATACTGTAACTGGTTCACCACTCTGGTTTGCAGCTTGAGCAGGTCAGCTAGGGCTGATTTGGGTCACGTGCATAGGACTGTTCAGTGGAGGAGAACTCCGCTATCGCCTTATCAGTTGCAGCAGCAGAGTCAGCCTTCAACTTAATTAATGTGGGAGATCAGAGTACAGCGAACATGTACCTTAAAAGATTCCCACACCACAGATAGGGAAGCAGACTGATCATTTTCCGTAAAATATAGCTTCCAGGTATTCACAAGCTCGTCACCCCCTGGCAACAGTGATAACCAGAATGGGTTTAGGCGCCAAGAATGGGGTGGTTTATCGATCGGGTCGGTCAGGGTAATCCAATAAGGGCTATGGTCAGAGAGAAGCCTGAGGCAAAACACGGCCTCCCCCAGATGTGGAGCAAGTATACGGGATATCATAATGAGATCTATGCAGGATAAGGTGTTATGTGTGGATGAGAAACATGAATAGGCTAGGGCGAGCCGATACCTATGTCGCCACATGTCAATTAAATTAAAAGTAGACATCAATCTCCTAGATTGTAAGCTCTAATGAGCAGGGCCCTCTGATTCCTCCTGTAATGAATTGTATTGTACTTGTACTGTCCTCCCTAATGTTGTAAAGCGCTGCGTAAACTGTTGGCGCTATATAAATCCTGTATAATAATAATAATAATTTAGAGAATCTGGTTTCATGTGCAGCTCCTGAAGGTGGCATGCCCAGTCTGGTCTGGTTCTATCCAGGCTGGGATCCATTGTATTATTAAAGTCTCCCATCCAAATGGCCTGTACCGAAGGATAACGAGCCATGAACGCAAACCCTTCTGTAAAAACAGCAGTACAAAATGGTGGGGGAATGTAGCAGGCTAATAAAAGAAACGGTTCCCCATACAGTTTGACAGACAAGAAGACATAGCGCCCCTGGGGGTCAGAGGTGACATCACACAACTCAAGTTGTATTGATTTGGCTATGAGAACCGAGACTCCCTGTGCATGCGATGTGCGGGTCGAATGAAGGATCCACCTAACCAAGGACCACAGTTTGGAGACCACTGGACTATATGAACTAATTAAGTATGGTTGTGTTGGGCCACAAGTGGTAAATACGCTGCATTGTGATAAGTTTATAGTGCAAATAAATATGCACATAATGACAACACATTGAATAAGTTGTATGTCTTATAATACATACACTCTCAAGTACTCATATACTTTATTATAGTTTGAGCTACATAAACAACAGCACCAGAAAAAATATCATCACTTTTTCCAATATCAACATTTTTTATTAGCTTGACCCAATATCCGACCTCTGTGGATTTCCTTCTCAGTACCCCACCAAGAAATCTCCAGTGAGGATTGTCTGTGCAGTTACTAGAAATTGGCAGTCCTTTGCTTATTAGGGTCAGAATTCTCTAACCAATGGAGGCCCTGAATACTGCATGTGTCTGTCTCTCCTGCTGTTCAAAACCGTGTGCCGAAAAAATGTGCTCAGACGTTGCAGAATGAATGGCGCCTCAGGAGCTGTTAAGGGGCTTCGGGGATTGACTGGGTTAAATCCCCAGATACAGACAGATCAGAAAAAATTTGCAGCCTGAGTTCTCATGGCTTAACCCTGTGCACATGGATTAGTGACCATTGGGAAAAGCAGCGACAGGTGATACTAAAAGCAGATCTTTCAATTCTGTCCATCCAGGCAACTGATGATGGTGGGATTAAAATCTTGAAACATGAGTTAATTTCAAATGTGCAACGTGTGCACGTGTGCAGTGCTAGATGGGGGGACGGTGAAAGCTAGCTGAAGGTCTGAATACGGCACACTGGTGGGGTACGTGCTTCAGAGAGATGATTTTGGCATGGTGGAGGAAAACTGAGCACACTGCACTATGTGGTGTAAGCTCAATCAATCGTCTCAATCATCTCCCAGTCCGGGGCAATGCGCATCTATACATCTTGGAAATGTAACAGAATCTAAGGCATGAGGAAGAAAATGCTCTGCAGAATGAAATACCCTACTACAAAATGGAATTTGACATATGCATAACTGAATGCATTCAGTGAAAGTACAGAACAGTCGTTAAAGAGAGTGCAAATAACATACCCCCCTATACCTAACCACCTACAGCCATCTTTGCTGCGTTCCTCTAGGTATAGGGGAGCATGTAACTGTTTAGTTTTTTCCCAAGATGGAATGCTTGAGTAAGCCAATCGCCAGGCCCGAACCCATTTCTTAGGGGAAGTAGCAAAGTCATTAACCCTCAGACAAGGACCTTACGAAGGGAATAAACTCAAGACTTCTGCAGACATGGGGGAGTGGCTAATAAAGAGGACCTGACACTTTGTCCTGAATAGACAATTGGCACATTTTTCTAATGATATATAAATAATAACAGCAGTTAACATGGTTAGCACTTTGGCCTTGCAGCATTGTATTGCAGGGTTCAGTTCCTGCCATGAATAGCAGTTGGATTGTATGTGTGTTTTGCCTGTGATCCAAACTCATAAAATTAGACTCTTAACGTGTTATCCCACTTTTGCTACAAAAAATATGAGCTAGTATTTGTAGGAAGAGAAATACATTGTTGGTTGCAGATTGAAGTGAAAAAGCCGTCTTCATTTTTCCTTCAACTGACTTCTAAACAAAAATTGTTTTTAATGTTTGTTTCTATGATAGGGACTTTAGATTGTAAGTTCCTCTGGTGCAAGAATGGATGTGGCAGTTTCTATATACTCTGTAAAGTGCTGTCTAAAATGTCAGTACTCTAGAAATATTGAAAATAAATAGACTGAGTACACAGGAATGCAGTGATACAGCCTTCAGGTCACTGGAACAGTAATTCTACAAGCTTCAAACATGCAGCCTTCAGGTGAATGTTTATATATATATATATATATATATATATATATATATATATATATATATATATATATATATATATAGCCTCCAACCTGTTTGTCAGTTTTTTTTGCAGTCTGTGCACCCTTTTAGGAGATTCACCCTCTTCATTTGTCCTCTTTACTATTATTCCTGAAAGTGAAAGTAGAAGAAAATGCCAAATTTTGGCATGTCCCTGAAAAAGTAATAGAGGGGAAATCTTCCAATGGGGACCCTAGTTTTGGTGACCTGGGGGTCCCCAAGGAATTCCCTTAATTTGCAGTGATTTTCCTCTCACTTTCTGTTTTGGCCATGGGACAGGAAGTGAAGGGAAATCTCCCCAAGATGGCAAAAATAAACCTTAAAGGGGTTATAACCCTCCTTTACTCTATCCAAAGTGAAAAAAAAGTTTCCCCTATAGTTCTACTTGAAATGCATTCATGGGGTACTCCCCCAAATTACCAATTGCACCAAATCTCTCAAGTGAAGACCAAATGAGAAACAGATGGCAAAAAAAAATTCTGACAGGGGTTATAACCCTTCCTTTCTCTGTCTAAAATGAAAAAAAAAAGTTTTGTCTATAGTTCTACTTTAACTAAGCACTACCGAATTTACCCATCACAGAAAACCAGTCAGGGACTGGCCATACAGTGAGGGAAAAAAGTATTTGATCCCCTGCTGATTTTTTACGTTTGCCCACTGACAAAGAAATGATCAGTCTATAATTTTAATGGTAGGTTTATTTTAACAGTGAGAGACAGAATAACAACAAAAATATCCAGAAAAACACATTTCAAAAAGTTATAAATTGATTTGCGTTTTAATGAGTGAAATAAGTATTTGACCCCCCCATGACTTAGTACTTGGTGGCAAAACCTTTGTTGCCAATCACATAGGTCAGACGTTTCTTGTAGTTGACCACCAGGTTTGCACACATCTCAGGAGGGATTTTGTCCTACTCCTCTTTGCAGATCCTCTCCAAGTCATTAAGGTTTCGAGGCTGAAGTTTGGTGACTCGAACCTTCAGCTCCCTCCACATATTTTCTATGGGATTAAGGTCTGGAGACTGGCTAGGCCACTCCAGGACCTTAATGTGCTTCTTCTTGAGCCACTCCTTTGTTGCCTTGGCCGTGTGTTTTGGGTCATTGTCATGCTGGAAAACCCATCCACAACCCATTTTCAATGCCCTGGCTGAGGGAAGGAGGTTCTCACCCAAAATCCACATGACCCCGTCCATCGTCCCTTTGATGCAATGAAGTTGTCTTGTCCCCTTAGCAGAAAAACACCCCCAAAGCATAATATTTCCACCTCCATGTTTGATGGTGGGGATGGTGTTCTTGGGGTCATAGCATTCCTCCTCCTCCAAACACGGCGAGTTGAGTTGATGCCAAAGAGCTCGATTTTGGTCTCATCAGACCACAACACTTTCACCCAGTTCTCCTCTGAATCATTCAGATGTTCATTAGCAAACTTCAGACGGGCCTGTACATGTGTTTTCTTGAGCAGGGGGACCTTACAGGCACTGCAGGATTTCAGTCCTTTACAGCGTAGTATGTTACCAATTGTTTTCTTGGTGACTATGGTCTCAGCTGCCTTGAGATAATTGACAAGATTCTCCCGTAGTTCCTCACCGTTCTCATGATCATTGAAACTCCAGAAGGTGAGATCTTGGAGCGCAAGACCAAGGGAGATCGACAGACAGGGAGATTAAAAGTTATTTTGTGTTTCTTCCATTTGTAAATAATCGCACCAGCTGTTGTCACCCTCTCACCAAGCTGCTTGGCGATGGTCTTGTAGCCCATTCCAGCCTTGTGTAGGTTTACAATCTTGTCCCTTACATTCTTGGACAGCTCTTTGGTCTTGGCCATGGTAGAGAGATTGGAATCTGATTTATTGATTGCTTCTGTGGACAGGTGTCTTTTATACAGGTAACAAGCTGAGATTAGGAGAACTCCCTAGTGCTCCTAATCTCAGCTCGTTACCTGTATAGAAGACACCTGGGAGCCAGAAATCTTGCTGATTGATAGGGGATCAAATACTTATTTCACTCATTAAAATGCAGATCAAGTTATAACCTTTTTGAAATGTGTATTTCTGGATTTTTTTGTTGTCATTCTGTCTCTCGTTGTTAAAATTAACCTACCATTAAAATTATAGACCTATCATTTCTTTGTCAGTGGGCAAACGTACAAAATCAGCAGGGGATCAAATAATTTTTTCCCTCACTGTAAACCTATTCCACTGACTTCCAGCATGATTATAGTCACAATGACACTATAAATTGCAATGCGAACCCATTGTATGCTCAGTATCAGATGAAAAAGAAATTTATTCTATGCATGGTTGCTCTTTAAATATTTTTTTAAGAAATACTTTTACATTGATTTAAAGGCTGCCCTTTCAAGGCATGCATAAAGCAGAACTACATGCAGAACATGATGATCAATTGCAGGGGTACATCTTTTGACTTGACTTTATAATGTCAGGTAGATGTTGAAACATGCTTTCCAAAGTGGTGCAGCATTATCTGAAGACATCTTGCCAAAACAGATAAGTACGTCATAAATGCTCAACGATCAGTCTTGGCTGTGCTCTTGTTGGAGGTGACACTAAAAGATATCCTCAGGCCCCTTTCACATAGGCGATACGATCAGGTTTGCCTTTCAGTTTTTCAGGCAGACATGATTGGATGCTTCATGTATCCCTATGGACTGGCGGGTGTAAATGGACTGTGCCTACCTCCAACCCAATCAGGTTGGCTAAAAAAAAAAAAAATGGAAGGGGATCCATCCCCCTCCATCTAGGCAGATTGGATCGGAGGGTTGTCGGTTTACATCCGGTTGCCCATAAAGCAGAGGGTGCTCTGTCCAACCTGAGCAGGCACGGACCTGTCATCCACGCGCTCTGCTCTGATCAGCAGAGGAACAGTGAACAGTTCGCCTGCTGAGTAAATCGGATTCCGCCCCATGTGATAGGTACCTTTTTTCAAAAATAATCCATACACATTCACATAGTCCATAGTCTATCTCTGAATCGAGCAAGAGAGGGTGGCTATGTTCCTAGATACACTGTATTACCAAAAGCATTGGGACGCCTGCCTTTACACGCACATGAACTTTAATGGCATCCCAGTCTTAGTCTGTAGGGTTCAATATTGAGTTGGCCCATCTTTTGCAGCTATAACAGCTTCAACTCTTCTGGGAAGGCTGTCCACAAGGTTTAGGAGTGTGTCTATGGGAGTGTTTGACTATTCTTCCAGAAGCGCATTTGTGAGGTCAGGCACTGATGTTGGATGAGAAGGCCTGGCTCGCAGTCTCCGCTCTAATTCATCCCAAAGGTGTTCTGTCAGTGCAGGCCAGTCAAGTTCATCCACCCCAAACTTGCTCATCCATGTCTTTATGGACCTTGCTTTGTGCATTGGTCCAAATCATTTGGTGGAGGCGGGATTATGGTGTGGGGTTGTTTTTCAGGGATTGGGCTTGGCCCCTTAGTTCCAGTGAAGGGAACTCTTAAGGAGTCAGCATACCAAGACATTTTGGACAATTTCTTGTCAAAAGAAGTTTATTGAGTATACAATATTATAAAGATACATAAAGTAAGTTTACAAGGATCTATAAAGTAAGCTCATTGTTTTACAGTAGGGTTTATATAGGTAAATATCATGAAATTTCAAATATTAAACATTGGGTTCACGTAAACCTAAATTAAAGATATATATCATTTCCTTAGTTACTTTTGTAGGTATTTAAATGATTTATACCTACTATACATATTGTTTACAGGTAGAGTGTATATAGGTCAAATAAATTCTGATAATGAGCTTTAATCGTAAGGTGGAGAAAAGGAAAGAGAAAGAAGAATAAGGGTAGAAAGGCAGAGGTATGGTCCACAAGGTTGTCCCGCTCGTCAGTTTATTATTCTTTTTAGTTCTCTTTGAAGCCTTAGAATGGGTATCTCTGTAAGTCATTTAATCTGTTACCATGGCAACAGGACAGAGTCATTGAAATTTGACAGGAACTGTTGTTTTATCCAAGGATGCCAAAGTTTTTCAAATTTTGGAATTTGATTTTGATCGATGGCTACCATCTTAGCATGGGACATTGTATTATTCATTCTGTGAATTGTTTCTGCTAGTACCAATGTAGGAGATTTCCATGCCTTGGCCACTGTTTGTTTTGCAGCCGTTATTAGTTGGATCATAAGTTTGAATTGAGAGAGTGTTAACCATTCCGGTTTTAGATTAAGTAAAGTTATATATGGATCTGGTTGTATTATTTTTTTAAATATTTTAGATGCAATCACGAAGATTTCCTTCCAGAAGGTTTGGATTACTGGGCACGTCCACCATATGTGTAAATGTGTGCCTATTTCTGGGCATCCTCGAAAACAAAGAGCTGAGGTATTAGGTGAATATTTTGCCACTCTAGCGGGTACAAGGTACCAGCGAGTTAGGACTTTATAATTTGTCTCCAGTGCTAAGATGTTGGGTGAAGATGACTTAGATGTGAGCCATATGTTAGACCAGTCCGTGTCTTCTAAAGTTTGTCCCAGGTCCTCCTCCCACCTCTGAACGTAAGAGGGTCTATTAAGATTTACTACTCCATAAAATTGATTATAAAGTGATGAAGTTGTACCTTTAGCAAATGGATCTTTTGTACAGATTGATTCAAAAATGGATAATTGGGATAATGGTGTATCCTCCTTTAGGAATGGTGTATAGAAATTTTTAATTTGGAGATATCTAAATATCTCAGAGTTTGGTAGATCATATTTTTCTCTAAGCGATGGGAATGAAAGGAATTATTTAGATGCTATGAAGTCATTTAGTGTCTGAATGCCTGATGTTGTCCAAGCTTTAAAAGAATTTGGGTAGATCCACGCCGGATAAAAGGCCGGATTTCTGATAAAAGAAAGGAGAGGATTGTGTGGAGATTGTAACTGATATTTGGTTTTTAGTTTATCCCAGAGAGATAAGAAGTGTTTAGTTATGGGATTATGAATTTTAAAGCGGTCTTTAGGATCAAGCCATAATAAATTTGATATTAATAGAGGGTCATTTTCTGAAGCCTCTATAAATACCCATAATGGGATTTCCTGTTTTGCATGGTATTTGGACAGACTGGCCAAATGTGCTGCTCTGTAGTAGTTAGTAAAATTAGGGTATCCCAGGCCTCCTTTATTTTTGGGAAGATGTAGTGTGTGTATAGGTATACGTGGTTTAGAAGAGCCCCATATAAACGAAGTTTAAAAAGTTCAAAAAATAGGAAGTAATTGGAATAGGGAGGACTCTGAATAGATAAAGCAATTTGGGAAGAATAGTCATTTTGATTGCATTAATCTTCCCTATCCAGGATAAAGGAAGTTGCGACCATTGTTTTATTAGATTTGTGATCTGTCTTAATACAGGAGGATAATTAGTTGAGAATAAGTCAGAATGAGATGCTGTTAAATGAATTCCAAGATATGGGATTGATTTTCCTGCCCATGTGAATGGGAGTGCAGCCCTAGCCGGGATCAATTCCATGTTTGTGAGCGAAATATTAAGCACTAGGCATTTCTTAGGATTAATCGTAAGGCCGGATAGGGCTGCAAATCCATCAAGAGCTGGTATTTAGTTAGGACCAGAGACCTGTGGTGATGATAGAAAAAGTAATATATCGTCTGCAAATATACATAATTTGTGTGTAATACCTCCTACTTCAATGCCAGTTATAGTTTGGTTTGTTCTGATGTATTGGGCCATGGGTTCGAGTATAAGGGCAAATAATAGGGGAGATAATGGGCAACCCTGTCGGGTACCTCTTTCGATATTAAAGGCATCAGATTTGTATCCAGCATATTTTATATAGGCTTTGGGTTTATTATATAATGCTTTGATCCATGTTAAAAAGTGGGGTTCAAAACCCCATTTTTGTAATGAATATTGCATATATTGCCAGGATACTGTATCAAATGCCCTCTTAATATCGAGAGATAGAAAACATAAAGGGATTTTCCGTTTTTTAGCAATATGTGCCAATAACACTGCCCTGCGTATATTATCGCCTGCCTGTATATTTGGCATGAAGCCTACTTGATCTCTATGTATTAATTTTCCTATAATGCTATTGAGGCGTTTTGCTATTATTTTTGCTAATAATTTAATATCAAGGTTTAACAGAGAGATAGGCCGATAATTCACACAGGAAGTATCATCAGAAAGGGGTTTTGGGATCATACAAACAATTGTCATTAATGTTTCTTGCCGAAAAGAATGTCCTTCTAGAAGTTTGTTAAAAGTTTCAGTGAGAATGGGAGAGAGTATTTCTGAGAATGTTTTATAGTATAAAGCCGAGTAGCCGTCTGGGCCTGGTCTTTTGTTAAGTTTTAGGTCTTTTATGGCGTTAGCAACTTCATCTATAGTTATAGGCTCATCCAAACTGCTTTTTTGATTCTGAGACAACTCAGGTAAGGTTATTTTTGAGAAGAAGGATTCAGCCTCTGTAGGATTAAATTCATTGTTTGTCTTGTATAAAGTTGCGAGATGTAAGTGAAATTTATGGACTATTTTAACTGGATTACAAGTGTAAACATTTTTTGATAATTTCAAACGTATTGGTTTGAAAGATTTGTTAGTTGAATTTAATGCCCGAGCCAAATATGTACCTGGTTTGTTTGTATTCATGTAGAAATTGTGTTTGGAGCGTTTGAGGGATTTATCAACTGACTCAGTGAGAAATAGATCGTATTCCAATCTAGATTTTTGCAGATGAGATTTTGTACTCTGAGATGGATTATCTTGGAATGATATGTAGGCTGCATTAAAATTGAGTTCTAGTTTTTTTGCTAGATTTTTGCGTTCCCGTTTAAATAGTGCCATTTGTCTTTGTATTGTACCACGCAAGACAGGCTTATGAGCTTCCCACAGTGTTATTGGGGAGATGTCTGTTATATTATTAATTGTTATGTATTCCTTTAAAGCTTGTTCAATGGCCATCTGATGTAGTGGGTGTTTGAGCATTATGTCCGGTAAGTACCACGTTGGGTCATGCGCTTTTGGTATGGCTGAGGCTATAGTAGTGTATACTGCATTATGGTCAGACCACAGAATCGGAATTATATCTGATGCAATAATTTCTGGTATCATTCCTATTGTTAGAAAAATATGATCTATTCTGGTGAAGGTTTGATGAGGGTGCGAGAAATAAGTGAATTTCTTTTTCATTGGGTTACTTTCTCTCCACGAATCTACCAGATTGTATTTGGAAAGAAGTTGAGGAAAAGGTAATCTAGAGGTTATTTTAGATGGTGTAAAAGGTGATTTATCTAGAAATGGGAGGAGGACCTGGTTCGAATCCCCGCACATTATCACTGTTCCTATTTTGTGTGTATTAATCACTTGTAATATATGTGAGAGGAATGGTGTAGGTTGTTTGTTAGGAGCGTAGTAGGAAATCACCGTGATTGCTGTATCCATTATATAACCCATGAGTATCAGGTATCTACCTTCTGGGTCTTTAATTTCTGATGATAAGGTGAATGGTGTGGATCGGTGAAATGCAATTAGAGTACCCCTTTGTTTGGTACAGGCAGAAGCTGTGTAAATTTGTTGATAAAAAGGAGAAATATATTTTGGAGTAGAATCTTTGGTGAAGTGTGTTTCTTGGAGGCATACTATGTGAGCCTTCTTGTTATGGAAAGTACGGAAGGCTTTGGTCCTTTTTTGAGGGACATTTATTCCCTGAACATTCAGGGAAAGTATATTCAGTGGTGCCATGGTAACAGATCAAATAGTTTTGACTTACTTTTTGTTATGCAGAGCTGACTGCGCAGATCAACCTGTGTGGACTGAAGAGATGAAAAGATAGGAAAGAAACCAGTGAATTCTGGAGTAAAGAGTAAACAAAAAACATATAAGATTAGATGATACATTGTATAAATTATTTTTTGCAAGTAATCACAATTTACCCGTGAAAGAGAATAAATATCTCTCTCAGGGGAATAAGTGCCTTCGTCACACTCCCACATAATATGGTTGGGAGAATGAGGAGGGCTAATGGGGGTACACGGATCTTCCGCTTACAGGAGAGAAGTGCTATGTCAAAAGACATCAAAATGATGATTCATTAATTGGAGTGCAGAATATAGTTTTTGTTGAAATGATTTATTCCAGGGTGGTTGTATATGGTTAGTTTTGCCCTAGGCTAAATAATTCAGTTAGAAAGGTACTGTTAATAACTTTGGTATTGATGAAGATGGTTTGAATTATTTTGGGATTTTAACCCTTTTAGAGTAAACAATTACATATTTTATTCATATGTAACTGTTTAGATATGTTAACTCATAAAATTGAGGTTGTATTGCTTCAGATTAGAATAAACAAAAACATAGTTCTAGGAACTAGTTAGGTAATAATATATTTGTTTTAAGAGAAGAAAGAAAAAGCTTCCATTACTTCTGGATTATTGAACATATTTGTCCTAAAAAGTAATAAATCTATTGTTATTACCTGAAAATATATAACTGAACAAGAATTTCCTTGTTTCACTCATATATTCTAAGGCTATATGAATCAGAAGTAATAAGAAATATAACTGGAATGTAACATGATCCCACACAGTGTGTGCAGTCACATTCAGTTATAAATACAGGTTTTTTTATAGAGAACCATCTCTTAGTATAATAAATGAAGAGATATCAGGAATTAGGATGTCAGTCCATTGAATCTTCTTGGTCCATGGATGATGTGGCATAACGGCCTCTTTTGTGAGAATGATGATTCCCATTTTGTTCTGATATTTTCTGGGTGCTGCCTGAAGGTGAAGATGATGCCATTCTTCTGCGTGTGGGAGAGTTGCTGCTTGTGGGTTCTGTCAGATTTAATTTTAAAAGGGTTTGTTGTAGTTCATCTGCTGATCTGCTTCTGTAAATTGTACCTTGGTAGTTAAATCTGACTGAAAAGGGGAAGCCCCATTGATACATAATGTTGTGGCGTTGCAGTTCCATTAGTTGGGGTTTCATGGATCGTCTTTTAGTAATAGTAAGTTGGGATAGGTCAGCAAAAATTTGATAATTGTGTCCTTGAAAATTAAGTTCCTTTTTTTCTCTTGCAGCAATTAGTATTTGTTCTTTCGTTCTGTAATAATGAAATTTTGTGATTATATCACGTGGGGGTCCATCTTTCTTTTTGGCTGTGAGGGCTCTGTGTACTCTGTCCAGTTCTAAACGTTCAATAGGGATATCTGGTTTTAGTTCTTGTAATAGAGCAGTAATAGTAGATTGCAGGTCTGTCACAGTTTCAGGTATTCCCCTTATGCGCAAGTTTGAAGGTCTGGCTCTATTTTCGTAATCTTCGAGCTTAGTTTGAAGTATTAAATTCTCTTCTTTTAATTGTTCCAATTCTGTTATATTTTCTTGGGTTGTAATTTCAATTTCATCCATTTTTATTTCTAAGGCTGCGGTGCAGTTTCCCAGCTCTCTTATTTCTTTGGTTAGGCTTTTTGTTATTTGGTCTGAGGTTTGTTTTAAAGCCTTATGAAGCATCTTTTCAAATTGTAATAATATTACTGGGGATGCTGAGGAGGCTTGTGGAGAAGTTTGTGAGAGGATTTGTTCTGTATCTGACTCAAATGGAGAGTCTTGCTGTGACATTTTCTGTCTGTGAGAGCGCCCTGATGCTGTATATTGTGAGGTGACTGGAGCTGCTTTAGTTGCAGTGAGTGCCTGTGAGCTCTTTGTGAGGTGATTTTTATTTCTGCCACGGCTTCCTCCCAGTACCATTTTTCCTGCCCAAACTTTCACAGTTTGTTCCCTGGGGCAAAAAGGTTCAAATGGATACCTTTTGAGCCTGCAGGCTCCGTTTTGCCCTTCTCTTCTCTCCTCAGCGGTGTGGAGCTCTAACAATGCATGTCTGCCCTGCTAGACTCCGCGCATGCACCTCCCATTTTGGACAATTTCATGCTCCTAACTTTGTGGGAATAGTTTGGGGATGGCCCTTTCTGTTCCAACATGACTGTGCACCAGTGCACAAAGCAAGGTCCATAAAGACATGGATGAGCGAGTTTGGGGTGAAGAAACTCGACTGGCCTGTACAGAGACAGCGAGCCAGGCCTTTTCGTCCACATGAGTGCCTGACTTCACAATTGCGCTTTTGGAAGAATGGTCAAACATTCCGATAGACACACTCGTAAACCTTCTGGAAAGCCTTCCCCGAAGAATTGAAGCTCTTATACCTGCAAAGGTGGGCCAACTCAATATTGAACCATACTGACTAAGACTGAGATGCCATTAAAGTTCATGTGCGTGTAAAGGCAGGCGTCCCAATATCTTTTAAAATATAATGTACATTGGAACCATGGTGAACAAATGCAGCCACCCTCTAACAGAAGTCAGATCACAGTGACAAAAAAAGAGGAATTCGGAGGCGGTTGAGAGCAATAGAAGGGACTTTATAGAGTTAGGAATACATACTTAAATAGATCAGAATCAGAATTTGAGAAATTAAGGCAAATTAAAAAACAGGAAAAAAATAGGAAAGTTTGCAAAATACATACAATCACCTTGTGAGTTTTTTTCACCAATCAAAGCTGCAAAGTTTGCAAATAAAAAAAACAAAAATACAAGCTAAGTGGAAAACTAGTCATATATCTGACTAGTGCTCTGAGACTGAGAGGTAAAAATAAAAACAGTTCAGCGATCATCAGTCCTCTATGAATTACCACAGTATTTCACATCGAGAACTAGATTCACAAACTAAAACATATATATCTCGGTGCATTTTATATATAATCACACTGAACACACCAGAACTAGAAATGATTCCCTGGCCTGCTCTCCCTTTACTTCTGTTACAATTTATGTAACAACAGATGCTTGGAGACAGCAAAAAGGTTCTTGAGCTCATCCGTGCTAAGCCTCAGGCAGAGCCTGTTTGTTCAGCCAGCAAATTATCCTTTTACACTCACACCACTTCCTGCACTTTTACACTCCTATTTAAAGCTGTGCCCAACTATCTCTATGGGATGACACGTGGGTCCCTATTCCGTGTGACCTGAATGTCTCTTCTTCCCTAAAGCCCTTATATGATTCACTAAAGGCACAGCAACAGTTCTACAGCTGTATGGAACCTTTTCTGAATTAACACTCAACTTTTGGTAAACAGTTAAATACACAGTTAAAGTGATTGTAAAGGATTGTTCTTTATTTTTTTTTTAATAACAAACATATCATACTTACCTCCACTGTGCAGCTTGTTTTGCACAGAGTGCCCCCGAACCTGCTCTTCTGGGGTCCCCCGGCAGCTCTCGCGGCTCCTCCCTGCATCAGATAACCTCCTAGGAGAAGCGCTCTCCCGAGGGGGTTACCTTGGGGGCGCGCTCCCGAATCCAGCATTTGCGTCCATAGACACGAATGCTGGACTCGGCCCTGCCCCCCCGGTGCCCAATGGAGCCAATGGCTATCAATCTATCCAATCAAGAGCCAGGAGCCCGAGGAGAGAGGGACAGCGCATCCCTGCCGAGGAGATGAAGGGGCTCAGGTAAGTAAAACGGGGAGACTGGTCACTGCCAGGTGTTTTTTCACCTTAATGCATAGGATGCATTAAGGTGAAAAACCACAAGGGTTTACAACCCCTTTAACCTCCCTGGCGATATGATTATGTCAGATTTTTTATGCTCAAAGCGGTACAATATTTTGCATGGAAATTTGGCATTTTACATACATAGTTAGGTTGAATAAAGACACCAGTCCATCCAGTTCAACCTGAGCGGGTGTCTACAATTGTCCCTATCCCTGTACATTGTGTCTCATTAAGATGCTCATCTTTTATATCATTATGTATTTAAAGTGGGGTTCCACCCAGGGGGTCCATTAAAAAAAAAAAAAATTAAAAGTCTTTTAATTGGACACTTACCTGTCCCTGGGTCCAGCGATGCGGGGGATCGAAGCCCCGCTCGTCCCCCCCCTCCGCTCGTCGGCACCGGCATTTCAACTGTGGGCGCCGGGCTGTGGCTTCACAGCCTGGCACCCACTGCGCATGCGCGAGCGGCGCCGCGCGCCGTGATTGGCCGCTCAATCATCTGGGACCTGTAATGGGTCCCAGATGATTGACAGGAGGGAGGGAACAGAGCGGAGCCCTTCCTGTGCCGAGGCGGAAGTGATGTCACCAGCCCAGGCAAAGGAAGAGGCAGACTACGAGGTACCACCTAGCAACAGGCATTTAGAGGTAAGTAAAAAAAAAAAAAAAATATCCAAATTTTTTTTTTTGTTTTTTTTTTTTTTTATTTTTCAGGTATGTTTGTTTTTTTGGGTGGAACCCCACTTTAAGGTACCCATATAGCGCCGTCAATTTACACAGTGTTCCACACGTACATTGCACCCTACCCTCAAGGAGCCCACAATCCAAGGTCCCCAACTCACATTACTATACTAGGGCCAATTTTGGACAGAAGCCAATTAACCTACCAGCATGTCTTTGGAGTGTGGGAGGAAACCAGAGTAACCAGAGTACCCGGAGGAAACCCACACAGGCACAGGGAGAACATGCAAACTCCAGGCAGGTAGTGTTGTGGTTGGGATTCAAACCAGTGACCCTTTTTCTGCTAGGCGAGAGTGCTACCCACTACACCACTGTCTAGCCCAAACACCACTGTGCCGCCCACATATATATACATATATATATATACATACATTATATTATATACATTATTTTGTAGGCCTGTAATTCTTAGGAATAACAGACTTAAATCTGTCCAAACAAGAGTCTAGTAGACATCTCGGGTATGATAAAGTTTGAAACACGAAACCATAAATTATAATATAATAAATAACTATAAATAATTATAACAAATAATAATATAACAATAATAAAACGTATTCAACAATGTAATCAAATCAAAAACACTGAAATTTGCTCAGCTGCAGAATTGTCGCTGTCGTTACTTTCAGCGTTTGATGACTGGGGACAAGGCAAGTACCTTTGCCTGGATCCTGCAATGCGATCCCGAGTGTGGCACAGGGTTACCGCTTTTGGTATTGAAAATTCACCCCGAGCTACACTCAGGAATACCGCCAGGTTAAAATACATATATAGGAGATGTTCTACTTGTCCTAGCATTTGTATTTCTTTTCATGCAGTCCTGAGATGTACATAGCCCTGACAGAGAGCACAGCCTGCCTGGTAACCTAACTTTTCTCTGCTGCAATTAAGCTTGGCCACCTCCCTGCACTCTTGTGTTCCCTGCGTGCCACATTTGTGCCGGCACAGCAGCCTATTTATTTGAATAGAGAGGTCCTTGCACCTTTCCCAAAATGCAGCTGCACAAGTTTCATTAATCTAAAAATGCGCTGCATTTCTTGATGTGTGGGGGTGCCATTAAGAATTAATGGCACCCCTGCACGTCTGCATAAGAGCAGCGCGTTTTGGCTGCGGGTGCTTGTGGATGTGGGAAAGTGTGCGATTTACATGCTGCCCTGCACCTGCAACAGTATGAACCTAGCTTGAAGGAGCAGCAGAATGGTTTGTCAGAAACCAAGGTCATGCAACATTATTATTATTATTATTATTCAGGATTTATATAGCGCCAACAGTTTACGCAGCGCTTTACAATATAAAAGGGAAACAATACAGTTATAATATAATACAATACAATACAATACAATAGGATTAAGAGGGCCCTGCTCAGAAGAGCTTACAATCTAATAGGGTGGGGCAGGTGGTACAAAAGGTTGTAACTGTGGGGAATGAGCTGGTGGAAGTGGTAGGAGATTAGTTGGAGACGTGATAGGCTTTCCTGAAGAGATGAGTTTTCAGGGATTGCCTGAAGGTAGCAAGAGTAGGGGCTAGCCGGATAGATGGAGGTAGCGAGTTCCAGAGGATGGGAGAGGCTCTGGAGAAATCCTGGAGACGAGCATGGGAGGAGGAGATGAGAGAGCTTGAAAGCAGGAGGTCTTGAGAAGAGCGGAGAGGACGATTTGGGTGATATTTGGAGACAAGATTAGTGATGTAGCTTGGGGCAGAGTTGTGAATGGCTTTGTATGTTGTGGTTAGAATTTTGAATTTAATTCGCTGGGTGATTGGGAGCCAGTGTAGGGATTGAAGTAGAGGGTTGGCAGACACTGAGCGGTTGGTAAGGTGGATAAGTCTGGCAGCAGCATTCATGATAGACTGAAGAGGGGATAGCCTATGGAGCGGTAGGCCAATGAGAAGGGAGTTGCAATAGTCAAGGCGAGAGATAACAAGGGAGTGAATGAGGAGCTTGGTGGATTCATTTGTTAAAAAAGGGCGAATTTTAGAGATGTTACGGAGGTGAATTCTACAAACTTTTGACAATGATTGGATTTGAGGCTGAAATGACAAGTCGGAGTCTAGGATTACACCTAGTACCCTGGCGTGAGGGGAGGGACTGATGGTTGCATTGTTGATTTTGATGGAAAAGTCATGGAGGGGGGCACGGGCGGGGGGGAATATTAATAGCTCAGTTTTAGAGAGATTTAGTTTAAGGAAGTGGTGCGACATCCATGCTGATATGTCAGTTAGTAAGTTAGTAATGCGAGAGGAGACTGAAGGAGTGAGGTGAGGAGTAGACAGATAGATTTGGGTGTCATCAGCGTATAAGTGGTATTGGAAGCCGTGGGCAGTTATTAGGTGACCAAGGGAGGTGGTGTAGATAGAGAAGAGAAGGGGTCCAAGAACCGAGCCTTGGGGGACCCCCACAGAAAGGGGCAATGGAGAGGAGGAGACAGAGTTGTAGGTGACACTGAAGGAGCGCTGTGATAAATAGCCAGAGAACCAGGATAGAGCAGAATCTCGGAGGCCAAGGGAATGTAGTTTATTGAGAAGGAGCGGGTGGTCAACAGTATCAAAGGCCGCAGAGAGGTCAAGTAGTAGGAGTATGGAGTACTGGCTGTTGGTTTTAGCAGTTAGTAAATCGTTAGTGAGTTTTAGTAAGGTAGTTTCCGTGGAGTGCTGCGAGCGAAAGCCAGACTGTAAGGGGTCAAGAAGGTTATTTTCATTGAGGTAGGAGCTAAGACGGTAACATGGCGCTCCTATGAATTTCGTTGGAGGTTTTCTTTTAAAAAAAGGTAGGCTCAACCTCACTGAAAGGAAATGCGGGTAGGTTTAGGCAGGTTGGCGCTCAAAATCCAGCAACTGTAAGCCATTAAAATATAACTAAAGACAAAACTTTTTTTTAGCTGTGGATAGAGTGGAGAGGGGTTAGAACACCTGTTGGGTTTTTTTTTTATAGATGTCTGTGCCCCAGTTAAGGATATTTGCCCTCTCTATTTGTTCTATTTACCATTATTATTAAAAGTGAAAATAAAAGAAAAATTCTAAATTTTAGGTTGTTACCAGAAATGTAATGAAGGGGAAATCTTCCAATGGGTACACTAGTTCTGGTGACCTGGGGGTCCCCAAGAGATTCCCTTAATTTGCAGGGATTTACTCTCACTTTCTGTTTGGCTATGGGGCAGGAAGTAAAGGGAAATCTCCCCAACGGAACAAAGATGGCAAAAATAAACCTTACAGGGGTTATAACCCTACTTTACTCTATGCAAAATGAAAAAAAAATGTTTCCCATAGTTCATTCATGGGGTACTTCACCAAATTACCAATTGCTCCAAAGTCCACAGATCACCCAAGTGTAGGCTGACCCTACCAGAGAGTACCAATGTTGTACTGATGTTGTGGTGAGTGGTAGCCATGGTCACCTCAATTTGTGTTGACTCTAGTGAAGAGAAACCATCAGCTGAGCGCAGATTTTGGGCTGTTTTCTGTATTTGTTCTGTACAAGTTTGTATTATTTTGAAAGCTATTCTCCAGTCATGACTAGTAAATCTTTTGTGTACTCCAACCTTTATTTTCTCACTGCTATGAAAGCAAGTACAACAGTACCTGATCATGACTCAAGATTTAGTCCTAGATGTGTCCACTCATCTAGGGACAAATAGAAAAGACGTGTAAGGTCGCTCCAGCAGGCAACAAGAAACATCTGTCCTGCCTTTCTTGAAGTCTTAATAGACCTTATGATATTCAAATAGAGAAAATGAACATGCCAGCTTCAAACTGTAAGTCCAATATTTCAATGCATGAAGCTGATGAGCTTCTGAGACAGGCTATACAGTATGTTCTCGGGGTCTAAAAAGCCTCATTCATCGGGATGTAAATGGTAGTCAAAAACAATAGAAACAATGTTATAATAAAACACGAGACGTGTAAAGACAAAATAAAGGAAGATTAGTGTTTATAGGTGAGATCTATAATTATTCTGTAAACACTTATCATTTTATATGTTCAATCCATATAGTAGTATATGGCTAGTGTTTCAATTGCAACAATGTTACTATATTTTTTTTAAATACTTGATTTTAGCCCTAATTATGGTGAGCCTCCCGAAATGTGTTGGAACCTGTCACACTACAGATAAAAGCAGATTTTACTAATTCAGAAATTCTTTTGACTCTTTCACTTCATTTATCTTTTACCCCTATAGTAAAACAGTCTCACTCTGGCACCTCTGAACCAAGAGCAGCCTAAACCCAAATTTTCTTACAGTCCATCTGAATTTTTCAATCATAGTTTGCGACTACTAAGTCAAATCCAGTGCTACTGCTCATACACCTCCATGCTGTAGGTCAGCCTTTCTCAACCTTTTTACCCAGAGTAACTCCTGAAATAGTTTTCAGGAAACACAGCTAAGATTAGTGGTAAGAGGGAAGAAGATTCCTTGCGTTGGTGATCAGGGATGAATGCCACCTTACAGTGGTGAACAGAATTGCACCCTTACAGACATCTCAAAAAGATCATTGATGTCATGCCATTGGCTCTGCCAAATGTTGTGGAATCCAGCAAAATGCAGTCACCATCAGATGGGAGGTCAATCTGCCACAGCTCAAGTAGCCCCTAGCAACCCCTGGAGGAACCTTAGGGTTCCAAGGAACCCTGGTTGGGAATGGCTGCTGTAGGTTTTGTTTTGAAATAAAGCACTTTTTTCATTTTGAGGATGGTGCTAGCAGTTCTACCCTTTGGAATACCAGATCTTTACACATGTGCCACACTGGTCAATAGTACAAATTAAAAATAATACACATGGAAGAGGACACAAAAAGCTAGATAATCTAGTTTACCTCATGACTTTTCTTCATGGTTGTAACCAGTAAAAATTGGACTGAATATAAACAAGTTCCCCAGCCATCTGGTACTGTCTGAAGGTTATTACTTTAGTCCATGAGGCCTGTGTGAGCTTCAAACTCCACCAACCCCATTGGAGCTGGATGTAGAAAACAGCTGAGTGGTGTGATGAAATGTATCCCAGGGCAGAGAGAGCCACCACTAGCAAGAAGAACCTGAGCTTTCCAGAAACTGGCTAAGCTGACATTGATCGTAAGGGCTTTAAATAGAAACAGACTGGTGAGTCAATCTGGATCTGTGAATATCCAGAAAGGGGCTCACTGAAAGACAGAGAATGGTATTATATCCCCTTTGAGCATGCTGTAGTCATTTTGCTTATAAATGATTAAAAAGTGTCCCTATATTAGGATGTCAGTGCCACCTACTGTGAATGAGTCAACCCACAATTAGACTGGTGCAGGAGCCGCCAGGACTGAGGCCCACAGCACCGCTAAGTAAATATTGATAGACAGCAATGCACTGCTTTCATAACTCTGTGTCACAGAAAGCTCTCATTACATTACTGTCAAATATAGATACAAATAAGGACGCATATCAGCTTGGAAGGATTTTGACATACTCTGAATTAGTAGAACGCCGGACTAAGCCTCAAATATACATTTTTACCATCTAAGTTTTCAAGCAATGTATACTTTTTTTCCAACTTTCTAGTGCCACCAGCATTGCATTAAAAGCTTCTCCACTGAAATAAATCAGTTACTGCCAGCTTTTTAATTTGATGTATTATAGCTTTATACTGACACTCTGGGGTTGATTTACTAAAGGCAACTAGACTGTGCACTTTGTAAAGTGCAGTTGTACTCTGCAAGAGCAGTTGCTACAGAGCTTAATAAATGAGGTAAAGGTTCACTCTGCAAAGAATACCCAATCACGTCCAAGGTCAATAAATAATCAGCATTTTTGCTTGCACATGATTGGATGATGGAAGTCAGCAGAGCTTCTGCTTATATACTAAGCTCTAGAAACTGCTCTTGCAGAGTGTAACTGCACTTTGCAAAGTGCACAGTCTATTTGCCTTTAGTAAATCAACCCCCTTGAGGTTGTACATAGGTCTGTGCAAGGTGGATAGCGGGCGCGCCCCCGCCGCGGGTCACCGCGCACTCGGTGTCTGCCGGCGAGCCGCGAACGCGGTGAGGAGAGGCAGAGCGGGGAACTGATGTAAACAAGGTGATTCCCCATTCTGCCTAATGACATGACAGAGCTCTACTGTTCCCTGTGATCAGGAACAGTGATCTCTGTCATGTTCCAGTAAGCCAATCCCCCCTACAGTTAGAACACACCAAGGAACACACTTAACCCCTTGATCGTCCCCTAGTGTTAACCCCTTCCCTGCCAGTGTCATTTTTAGATTGATCAGTGCATTTTTATAGCACTGATCAATGTAATAATGTCACTGGTCCCCAAAAAGTGTAATTTGGAGTCAGATATGTAGCAGTCTCGCTAAAAAAATCGTAGATCGCCGCCATTACCAGTAAAAACAAAAAAAAAATAAAACTCCTTAAATCTATCCCGTAGTTTGTAGACACGATAACTTTTGCGCAAACTGATCAATATACGCCTATTGCATTTTTTTTTTACGAAAAATATTAGAAGAATATATATCGGCCTAAACCGATGAATACATTTTTTTAATATTTTTTTTGGATATGTATTATAGCAGACATTAACAAAAATATTTTTTTTCAAAATTGTCGCCCTTTGTTTATAGCGCAAAAAAAATACAAAAAAAACACAGTGGTGATCAAATACCACCAAAAGAAAGCTCTATTTGCGGGTAAAAAAGGACATCTATTTTGTTTGGGTACAGCATCGCACGACCGCGCAATTGTCAGTTAAAGTGACGCAGTGTCATATTGCAAAAAATAGCTGGTCATTAAGGGGGCAAATCCTTCCGGGGCTGAAGTGGTTAAGGCCTGGATCACACTACCCCGATTTGTGACTTAAAAGTTCAAAGTCACATGCAAGTCGCGCCCCATTAACAGCAATGGAACCGTTCTAATTGGTGCGACTCAAGACGTTCCAACTTAGAAAAAGGTTCCTGCACTACTTTCGGTGTGACTTCAACACGACTTGCATTGCCTTCTGTTACAGAAGTCGTATGCAAGCTACAATGAAGTCACGCAGGGATGACGGATTCAAAGTCGCGCCTTTGAAGCCACGGCAGTGTGAATAAGGGCTAAGTCACACATCCTTATTTGCATGCTTGTTCAAGGTAAGGGTCATTAAATATTGAAGCAAGCTATTAGAAACAATTTTAGTGATATGGAAATTCTCAATTTTGCTAATGCCTACTCTCCTCTATTTTAACTATTTTTTCAAATATATTTTCCGTAATATAGAGGCATTTTTAATATCGAGCCTTGACCTTTACTTCTTTTGCATCACTTTCAACTTTTTGGTTTCCGTCAAAATAGAATCTGGGGCTTTGGCACTTCGGCAGCTGGGAAACCAGAATGGATGTATAGAACAGTTAAGACCACTTAGTATGTTTACTTGGGGAGAAAAATGAACATGCTCGAGTTAAACTTAACAAGGCTCTACTGTAACAGTAAGAAAAGCTTTTATCTGTTTCAGAGAAGACACAAGCAACCCCCAAAGTAACTATAACTGTTTGCGGCTTACCACTTGCTCTCTAAAGTTTACAATGAATCTTCGAATCGATGTTTACATATGTACACCACACACAGGAAGCAGGAATATAACTCCAATAATTCTGAGCTAAATATTTTGAAACTTACTGAAATGTTAGGACACTTCTCTTATTGTTGGCTCTGCTGCATAGGCTCTGTATAAAAGACTGCCATGATATTTCTGATCCACAAATATTTCTTGAAAGAATGTGTACCTTACCCACTTCCCTGGAGTCTTGCAGGCGTTTTTTTACAAAGTTTTTTACAAAGTGCGAATGTACCCTGTGATCCTCGTAGGTACAGAGTATGCTAATCTACAGTGCCTTGAAAAAGTATTCACGCCCCTTGAAATTTTTCACATTTTGTCAGGTTACAACCAAAAAGGTAAATGTATTTTATTGGGATTTTAGGTGATAGACCAGGGGTCTCCAAACAATAGTAGTAAGAAGAGCCGGCAGAACTGTAATCCTTGAAATGTCGTTTATTGGTACATCAGAGTAACAATAAAACGATAAAGCTGACGCGTTTCGGCAATAGCCTTAGTCTTAATCTCCAAACTATGGCCCTCCAGCTATTCAGGAACTAAAAATCCCATCATGCCTAGTCATGTCTTTGAATGTCAAGGTATTACAATGCCTCATGGGATGTGTAGTTCCGCAACAGCTGGGGGGCCGAAGTTTGGAGATCCCTGTGATAGACCACCACAAAGTGGCACATAATTGTGAAGTGGAAGGAAAATGATAAATGGTTTTCCAAATTTTTTACAAATAAGGTCAGGGATAAAGTTGTGAAGAAGTTTAACCCCTTCCCGCCGACCGAACGCACATATGCGTACTCGGCTTTCCGGGGTTATACCGGGATGATGCCCGCAGCTGCAGGCATCATCCCGGTACCGTTGTTTTCAGCGGGCGATCGGCTACCCGAGTATAACAACCGATGCGGCTAAAAGCCGCTCGGTTGTTATACCGGAGGAGCGGGAGGGGACATCCCCCCTCCCGCCGCCTCCCGCCGCTGTTACCGGGCCTCCCGTGCGATCGGGAGGCCCGGTGTCCGTTCGGGAATCTCCGGCGGCTGGGGGCGGGCTGGAACGAAGCTGTGAGCGGCTTCGTTCCAGCCTTCTAATTGTAAACGCGGAAGCGACGTCATGACGTCACTTCCCGTTTACTCGGCTGCCAATGGCGCCGAATTTAAAAAAGTATACAGTATTCAGAATCGCCGTTTTCGGCGATCTGAATACTTTGAAGTGTAAAGGAGGGATGGGGGGTCTTTTAGACGCATACGGAAGTCGCGCCCGCATATGTAAACGGTGTTCAAACCACACATGTGAGGTATCGCCGCGATCGTCAGAGCGAGAGCAATAATTCTAGCCCTAGACCTCCTCTGTAGCTCAAACCTGGTAACCGTAAAAATTTTTTAAAGCGTCGCCTATGGAAATTCATAGGTACCGTAGTTCGTCGCCATTCCACGAGTGCGTGCAATTATAAAGGGTGACATGTTTGGTATCTATTTACTCGGCGTAACATCATCTTTCACATTATACAAAAAAATTGGGGTAACTTTACTGTTTGGATTTTTTAAAATTCATGAAAGTGTCACTTTTCCAAAAATTTGCGTTTAAAACACCGCTGCACAAATACCGTGTGATAAAAAATATTGCAACAATCGCCATTTTATTCTCTAGACTCTGTTCTAAAAAAATATATATAATGTTTGGGGGTTCTAAGTAATTTTCTAGCAAAAAATACGGATTTTAACTTGTAAACACCAAATTTCAAAAATAGGCTTAGTCATGAAAGGGTTAAAGCAGGGTTAGGTTAAAAAAATAAATATCTTAAGCTTTGAACATCTCATGGAGCACTGTTCAATCCATCATCCAAAAAGTAAAAGAGTATGGCACAACTGCAAACCTACCAAGACATGGCCGTCCACCTAAACTGACAGGCCGGCCAAGGAGAGCAATAATCAGAGAATCAGCCAAGAGGCCCATGGTAACTCTGGAGGAGCTGTAGAGATCCACAGCTCAGTTGGGAGAATCTGTCCACAGGACAACTATTAGTCGTGCACTCCACAAATCTGGCATTATGGAAGAGTGGCAAGGAGAAAGCCATTATTGAAAGAAAGCCAAAGGAAGTCCTGTTTGCAGTTTGTGAGAAGCCATGTGGGGGACACAGCAAACATGTGGAAGAAGGTCCTCTGGTCAGAAGAGACCAAAATTGAACTTTTTGGCCTAAAAGAAAAATGCTATGTGTGGCGGAAAACTAACACTGCACATCACCCTGAAGACACCATCCCCACCATGAAACATGTTGGTGGCAGCATAATGTTGTGGGGATGCTTTTCTTCAGTAGGGAAAGTGAAGCTGGTCAGAGTTGATGGGAAGATGGATGGAGCCAAATACAGGTCAGTCTTAGAAGAAAACTTGTTAGAGTCTGCAAAAGACTTGAGACTGGAGCGGAGGTTCACCTTCCAGTAGGACAATGACCTTAAACATACAGCCAGAGCTACAATGGAATGGTTTAGATTAAAGCATATTCATGTGTTAGAATGGCCCAGCCAAAGCCCAGACCTAAATCCAATTGAGAATCTGTGGCAAGACTTGAAAATTGCTGTTCATAGATGCTCTCCATCCAATCTGACAGAGCTTGAGCTATTTTGCAAAGAAAAATGGGCAAAAATGTCACTCTATAGATGAGCAAAGCTGGAAGAGACATCCCCTAAAAGACTTGTAGCTGTAATTGCACCGAAAGGTGGTTCTACAAAGTATTGACTTAGGGTATTGATGGTCACGGCAAGGGCCCTGAAGAAACGGCACAAGCAGGCTGTTCCTTCAGTGCGCATGCGCCAATGATGTCGGCGGCAGCGCATATAGTAAAAATCTCCTAAACGGTGAAAGTTTAGGAGATATTTACAGTACCTACAGGTAAGTCTTATTATAGGCTTACCTGTAGGTTCAATTAAAGAGGAAGACTTTACTTCCTCATTAAGCTTCAACACCAGCCAACATCAAAGATTAGGAAGGATGTTGCAGCAAAGAGGTGGCAAGGGAACATGGTTCAGTTAAGCTGGCCATAGATGGGTAATTTTTTTTTGTTCAGCCAGAGGGTTGAACAAAAAAAATTTACGGATTCCTCCATCCACAAAATCAAGGTGGATAGAAGAATCCTCCCAGCTGAGACTCTGGGATAGATTTACTGATTTACTGAAGACAAATAGTTTGTACACTAAATGTGGTAAAGCTTCGCTTTGTAAAATATACCCAATCAGGTGCAAGGAAAATAAAAAATAAACAAAAACAGTGTTTTTTCTTGCACATAATTGGATGATGGAAATCAGCAGAGTTTTACCACATTTACCACATTTGGAAAAATGAGTGCAACTGCACTTGCAAAGTGCACAGTCTATTTGCCTTTTAGTAAATCCACCCCACTGTATTCTGACAGCGGGGACTCCCTGTTGTCAGAAAATGCTGACCAGCAGCTGTAGCCACTGATTGGAAAAAAATTTTTCTAACAAGACCATTCGACAAAAGCCGATCATTAGACTGACTTGTTGAACAGGATTAGCCACACATGGATGAAAATGTTGCCAGTCCCTGAATTTCGATCCGTCTATGGCCAGCTTTAGTATACATGGCTGGTGGGGTTAGCTGATTGGTCAAAGTGACAAGTTGTACTTTACGTTTGTAAAACAATTCATATACAAGCAATTGATGAACAATCTGCCGCTAGCTATAATTTTATCTAGCGACATATCCTTTGTGATTTGCTTATTCACTTTGTTTATAATTGAAAGATGTGATCTAATTAACAGCAAACAGGTCTTATTGTTTTACCGTAGCCATCCCTCTAATGGTGTTAGAGGGTAACAACAGGGAAGATCTAAAGCTAAATAGATGGATTGAATCTCGGCTGGCTCCGCAGGGACTGTGGAGGAGGCTGGTTATATTCAAGTCAATCCAGTCGCTAAGCCAGCTTATCGATTTTTTTGCATGCAATTACTTGCTATAATTGCTATAGCCATAGCATGCAATTACTTGCTATAATTGCTATAGCCGCCAGCAGTAATCATTGTGTTCTGCCAGCAGAGAAGGCTCCCCACCAGCAGAACACAAAAGCGCTGTGGGAGGGATTCCCCCATTAACACTGACTGTGTTGATGGGGGGATCGAGCGATTTTCTTTCCTGCAACTCATGATTGCAGGAAAAAAAAAATCGCATAATCTATGACTTGCCTAAGAGTAGGGATAAACAGGTATTGTTATATCTATCTATCTATCTATCTAGAGAGAGAGAGAGAGCGATAGAGAGAGCGCGCGAGAGAGAGAGAGAGCGAGAGAGAGCACAAGAGAGAGAGATAGAGAGAGAGAGCGATAGAGAGAGAGCGATAGAGAGAGCGTGAGAGATAGAGAGAGAGGGATAGAGAGAGAGATAGATAGATAGATAGATAGATAGATAGATAGATAGATAGATAGATAGATAGATAGATAGATAGATACTGTAGATAGAGAAAGAGAGAGAGAGAGCGATAGAGAGAGCGATAGAGAGAGCGATAGAGAGAGCGATAGAGAGAGAGCGAGAGAGAGAGAGAGCGATAGAGAGAGCGTGAGAGAGAGAGCGATAGAGAGAGAGAGAGCGATAGAGAGAGAGCGATAGATAGATAGATAGATAGATAGATAGATAGATAGATAGATAGATAGATAGATAGATAGATAGATAGATAGATAGATAGATACTGTAGATAGAGAAAGAGAGAGAGAGAGCGATAGAGAGAGCGAGAGAGAGAGCGTGAGAGATAGAGAGAGAGCAATAGAGAGAGCGCGAGAGATAGAGAGAGCGATAGAGAGAGAGCGATAGATAGAGAGAGAGAGAGAGAGAGAGAGAGAGAAAGAGAGAGATAGAGAGAGAGAGAGAGAGAGAGAGAGAGAGAGAGAGAGAGAAGAGAGAAAGAGAGAGATAGAGAGAGAGCATGATAGAGAGAGCGACAGAGAGAGAGAGAGAAAAGGAGAGAGAGAAAAAAAGAGAGAGAAAAAAAGAGAGAGAGAGATAGAGAGAGAGAGAGCATGATAGAGAGAGATAGATAGATAGATAGATAGATAGATAGATAGATAGATAGATAGATAGATAGATAGATAGGTGAAAAAGGGTGCTTCATGCAAATCCAAGGTGCGCTTCGAACCGTGCACACACCTCTTGCCAGCCAAACCGCTCACCTTGTTACACAGACCCCTGAACTAACAGAAGGGTCACATAGGCGTTCACCACTTTATTAGTGGTCAGGGTAAAATCTTGACTGGAACACCGGAACCCACTTCATTGATCAAGCTTTACGGTTTTCATTCATATTCACATGAAATATAGAAAGAATACTATAGTGCTCTCTGTATAGCTAAAACACGATAACATTTATTAAAAAGGTACTCACATAGGAAGCACTATGCCCAGTGCTAAGGTATTGAGTGCATGTATTTAAAAGTTGACAGAAGATATTAAGGTGGCTGCAGTGACGTCTCTTAGGGATAAAATCCTGATCCGCACGCGTATCGTCCAGCAGGACTTCCTCAGCGTTTTTTTTGATATACAGATATATATATACTTTTATCATTCATCCATGTTTAAGGCTGCGCTCACACCTGAGCAGAGAGAGTTTCAAGTGTACAGTATTTTGTTTTATGTTTTTGCAAGCGTATACGAGTGGTTTAAAAGAGTTTTGATTGCGTATTTAAGCTTCAGGCGTTTATGTTTCACTAGTTCTTACAGGTTAAAAAACACCTGAAAAAACACACGAAAATGCTTGATTTGCGCATTTTCAGATGTTCTCATTCAAGTCTATAAGGCCAAAAATGCCCAATTCTGTCTCAAATGTAGCTTATGTAACTTTAGGAGCATCAGGCCTCGAGCTACAGGCGTCTGAGGGCTCATATCTGAACAGCCGCCATAGAAATACATGGGATTTTGAATGTTGAGGGTTTTGGAGTTTTGAGCTACAAAACATTTAGGTGTTAATAGAGCCTTAACAAAGTCAATGATGAAACATAGCAGTGTCTGCAACAACCACTGTCTGTGCTGCCCCATAGCAATTTATTAGCTTCCAACCTGCACTGGAAACCAGCAGCTGGGCAATGAAAGGGAGAATCTAGCACCAGGTCAGTAGAGACAGTTCTTATTTCAGGCACATGGTTAACCAGGCCCAGTGGGAAGCAGATCAGGTTCCAGAGGAAGGTCTTTGTTCCATGCAAAGCAATGACCCCTTGCTGAATAATACTAGATCTGTGTTTGAAGAAAACTCACCTGGATACGTTTGAATTGGCTCGTATTTTGACATTACAGAGGATGTTGGGTAATCGTTCAGGAACCAACACTCGGATCTGGTCTACCGCACTGCACAGCTTCAGATATCCCAGATAGAGGCCAGGAGGCAAAGCTTGGCTGCTTCTTCTGTGGTAAGCCAGTTTCTCCTGGAATGTACAAAAAAATACTCCTGTATAGTGTAGAGACCATAGAACAGAAGGAACAATCTCAGCCCTTGCTTTACTACATGACATGAAACAAACCTTTCCTAGAGGCACATGGGGACGCCCATTGCTTGTCATCTTCTGAAGATGCTAGCTGTCTGGCTAGTAGACTGACTAAATGGTTTCATTAAGATTTGAGTCACTGACATGGTAAAATCAGATATCCCTATATGCCTGTTTGTTCCAAGTAGGGGACATGCAGTATTAAAGTAAGCACCAATGGCCCTTTCTATGTCTCTCTCAGTAAAGTTTTCCTTAAAGGCCCCGTGCAAACTTGTGAATGGGGCCATTTGTGATTTATCCATGGGCAACTCAGTGGGGATCCATGCAATTACATGTGAACAGGAAGCCCCATTGAAATCAATGGGAACCTGACAGTGCCCGCACCTATTCATGGCCGTTCAAAGACAGTCTATGTCCAGGACCAATCATCCGAAGATGATCACTCCATCAGCAATTACATGCACATGGTCACAAATAGCTGTGGGCGCTGTCACGTTCCCATTGCTTTCAATGGGGCTTGCCACCCAAACATAATTGCATGGATCCCATGGGTAATCTGCCAAACTGCCCCATTCACAAGGGTGAATAGGGCCTAAGTGTACTCCTCAATCTACCATCCTACAGCTTCAAGTTAGGTTCATGTATAAGATGTACGAATGGTCCTACATGGAAATGTCTGTTTTATCATAGATAAATTAAAAGTATTTTTTTTTTTTAAACAACAACAAAAATTTATCTAAAGATCATGAGTACTAATTAGGCTGCTCATAAAGTGCTGAATTAAAGTGGGGATCCTGATTTGTAAGAATTACTCCACAACACTCCGTACCCAAAGTGTGAAGGGTGATAACAAGCACCTGTCAGAAGCCTTATTATAACTATCCCTATAAACATTCCAGCACTGCTCTCAGCACCGGACGGATATGTTATTAGCAGCCATTGTCATAGGACAGTTGCTGCAGTATTGTACATTTTATAAAAAGAAACTTAGATCGGCCATAGATGGACCAAATCTCAGTCGGTTCAGCAGAGACCAGCCAAGATTTGATCCATCTATGGGCAGGCTGGTAGTACTGAATGTCGATCCATCCATGTCAACCAGCCTGTCAGATTTTTTGCATGCAATCATTGCCGGCGGCTATAGCTGCCAGCAGTGACCATTGTGTTCTGCCAACCAGGAAGGCGACCCGCTCTCCCCATAGGCGAAACATAATAGTGCTGCGGGAGGGATTCCCCTATCAACACTGACTGTGTGGATGGAGGAATCGAGCAATTTTTTTTACCTTGTACCCGCGGTGGAAGGAAATAAAACAGCATAATCTATGGGCTGCTTAAGAGTAACATTTTTACTCTCCTTGAACTCTGATTTAAAAAGCTTTAAAAAGGACTAGTATTGCCTGCCTGGTGACATCATATGTGATGAAACACGATGCACTACACACCAGCGGCATCATGGCTGTCATTTTAAAATATGGTGACTGGAGCCTTTTGCTCTTTTTAAATGTTATGTTATTAAGAATTTTTTTTAATGCTGTAGGGGGGGGGGGGGGGTTTGGATGACATTTCGGGGGGGGGGGGGGGGTGTTTGGGGGGTAGGGTGGAATCAGATGTGGGCAGCACAGGTAGGGGGGTCAGTGCGGCGGGACAGGAGGACAATTACAGAACTATGAACTGTGTCCCTCCAGCAGCTGAAAGCCGGTGGGGGAAGAAGGGGAGAAACCGGCTTTCAGCTGCTGGAGAGAGAGATACAGACATAGTGCATAGTTCTGTAATTGTCCTCCCATCCTATAGCACTGACCCCCCTGATGTCCAGGCCCCCCTATGTGCTCGGGCTCCATACAGGAGGTCCAGTGGTGCCTAGGCACTTCTGAAAAGAGCTGTGCATTCACAAAGGCACCAAACACCCCATACATAAAGCGGTTAATGTACAGAAATTGCCTATTTATTAATCTATGTTGGGTCTATAAATATCCTATGTTACCTTTTGCTTACTTAAAGAGACCCTGTTGCCAAACCATTTATTCAACAAAAATTTCCATAAGATTATATGTGAACAGGGTGGATACAAATCGATGATCTTTTTAAAAAAAATCAGATTTTTTTTTATTTAAATCTGATTTTTTTGGTTTTTATCAAATTTATTTTAATAAAATGCTTTTGGAGTAAAGAGCTATCTAAAGATAGTTTGGTATTTAGGATACCTTAATAAATTAGTTTATTAAGCATGAAATGGAGCTTAGTTATGTAGCATGAGTCTGTATATTCTACAATATTTACATTTTTGGTAAACTCGTTTAATAAATCCAAGCTCTGCAACCTGAGATAACATGCACTGCATTGATGCATTCACAGTAACAGTAACCATGAGATAAAACAAAGTTCAGGAATATTCCCTTATCCCATTGTTTTGCAAATCTATGTACACTACAAACTGTATGACTGAATCCGTTCTGATATTGCTGTTTTACTAAACTGACAACCTATTATTCTAAATATGAAACCTTCATTTTGTTTGCAAATATTAAAGATTCTAACTACCAGCAAGAATAAGAGCTTACATTTAAAGAGCACCTGTCATTTCAGATCCATCATGGCAGCGCCTGTTAGCGGGCATCCACTCACCTGCTGCCGCCACTTCCCTCACCTTGTTGTGTCACTGCCGCATCACCAGCCGTCCTATTAAAGTGAATGGGACTGTCGGTGAGTCAACAGCGGGTCAGAGGAGGAGCCGCTGCAGGACAGAGATGACATTTGCTCTTTAAAAATTATGATTTAAATTGAGTTGATTTAAATCAAGCCTTTTTACTAGTGATTAAAATCATGATTAAAATCGACTTGATTTAAATCTGTGCATATAACATATTTTACACATGTTATTTATCTGTAAGAGCCAAAAGCCAAAAGACCTAAAGCTGCTGCTAGGTGCCATCATCTTAAATGTGATGTCAGCAGCCCGGCATGTTAATGGCTGTCACTCAAGTAACATTCTATAGCAGGGGTCCTCATTCCCCAATCCCCGGGCCGTGGACCGATGCCGTTCCGTAACCTGTTGGGGGCCAGGTCGCACGGCAGGTGTTAGGTGGCAGTTTGATCCCCATAGGCGCCCGGGCTCCGCCTCTTGTCTGGTCGCCATTGGGGGACCTGTATGTGTTTGTTGTGCCCTGGGGCATCAGAAGAAGGAGAGTAACCGCCACTTATTGACAGGGGGCGGAGCTTCACTCGCTCTCTATTCAACTCCTGCTGTGCGGCAATGAAGTATAATAGCCCTGCATTGTAGCCACACAGCAGGGGGTGAGCGAGTGAAGCTCCGCCCCCTGTCAATAAGTTGCAGCTACCCTCCTCCTTCTGATGCCCCGGGGCACAAAAAACACATACAGGGCTTGGGAAAACCAACCTTCTAATACCGCGTACACACGATCGGTTTTCTCGTTGATGGGATTCCGCTCAAGTTTGCCTTGCATACACACGGTCATGCAAAAGTTCGCTGAAATTACAACCGTCAGAGAAAATGACGTTCAATGCTTCCGAGCATGCGTCGAATTGTTTCTGAGCATGCGTAGGGATTTTGCGCGTCGAAATTGCCACAGACGTGCCACAGACGATCGCATTTTCGGATAAGAAGTTTTTCCGACCGAAAAATTAAGAACATGCTCTCAATTTTTTGCTGGCTGGAATTCAGCCAGCAAAAGTCAGATGGAGCATACACACAGTCGCATTTTCCGATGAAAAAATCTCATTGGTCTTTTGCGGGCCGAAAATCCGACCGTGTGTACGCGGCATAACAGGTGCAAGGTGAGGAGAAATGAATGGATGCAGGAGACTGGTGATCTGAGGTGGAGCTCTGTGCAGTGATCCACTCACTGATAGCGTTTCCATAGGTGTCTCTGTGCAGTGATCCACTCACTGATAGCGTTTCCATAGGTGTCTCTGTGCAGTGATCCACTCACTGATAGCGTTTCCATAGGTGTCTCTGTGCAGTGATCCACTCACTGATAGCGTTTCCATAGGTGTCTCTGTGCAGTGATCCACTCACTGATAGCGTTTCCATAGGTGTCTCTGTGCAGTCAAACCTCTCTGCTTATGATCTGTATATACAGATTATTAGCAAAGAGGTTTGACTGCACAGAGATTCCTGTTAAAACCAGTGAGTGGCAATATCACCAAGCCCCCATCTCTGGAAAAATTGGCCGCAACAAAACCGGTCCCTAGCACCAAAAAGGTTGGGGACCGCTGCTCTATAGTATTGATCTTTGCTCCTCCTCCCCCAGCTACATAAAAGGTCATGCAGGGAGGGGAGGGGAGGGGCAGAGCAGCTTGGTCGGCACGGAGAGTAATTAGGCACTTCCAGAATACGGAAGGACAAAGACTTGCAAGTAAGGAGGTGGCTGTGTTAAGGAATTGAAATGCCTGGAGTAATCAAATAAGTTGAAAGGCATATTGCAAGTGCATAAAGATACAATTTATGGAAACATAAAACACTGCTAGTAGGCAGTATTAAAAGTATTTGATTTTTCTATAGTTTGACCTGCAGTTTCTTAAGTTGGTGACAGGGTCTCTTTAATACACAACCCTTTAACAATTATGGTGCATATGTAATATTCTGCTTCTTTCATTCACGTCACCTTAAATGAAGGCAGCTTTGGAGGTGCTGCTGATCTGAACATATGAGATGGGGATAAGTCAGATGAAACATATGCAGGGACAGGTCATATGAGAGCACAAGAGGCAGCTTACACATTCCTGGAGATAACACACACCTCACTCACTTCCTTCCTCCAACTACTGTAAGCCGAGAAGGTCAACTCACATGCAGTGTCATCAGTAGGACATCCAAAGCACTGGGCTCCTCCGGTGATGAGACAGACTTTCTGTGAGTCTGCAGTTTAAACACCGACATCCAGCGTACGTTCTCCAGCGTCTGGCTCAGTTTCACCTCCTTCAGAGTCACAATCACAATGTTTCCTTGCTTGTCTTTAATGGGCTCAAAATAAACCTGCCCCAAGTCTTGGAATCCTAGGAGGCCCTTTGGAAAAGGAAAGAAGATTGAATGAGAGGAATGAGAATACCACAGTGGAACTAGAACGCTTGATATGTTTAAGGCTTAATGTACACGGGACGTTTTCAAACTCCCCTGAACGATATAACTTAACAAATAGTAACCGACGCTTAAAAACGTCAGTTTGGCCAAGTTTTCATGCCGCGTTTAGCCGTGTTTGTGTCTAGAAGCGTTTTTTTTTTTCAAATAGTCAAAAATTAAAAATGCCTGTAAATGAAACACAGCTAAATGGGAGTTATCGCGTTTACACGCGTTTACAAGCTGGTACAGGCGTTTGGCGTTTCAGAACATCCGTCCTGAACGCATAATTTTGCTTTCCAAAAAATGCTACTAAACTCAACTGCCTAGAAACTAATATAAACGACCCTATGTACATGTACTGATAAAACCCCATTCGTTTTCTTCCCCATCTGTGTCGCACAGGTTGCAGGAAAAAAATTTGCTTGATTCCCTGCTGAGGAGTCATTGTATTCTCCCAGAGGGGGGTGGGAAAACCGCCCCCGCCAGGAGAACGCAGTGATTATTGCTAGTGGCTACAAGAGCTGCTAGAGATAATTGTATGTAAAATCTGACAGGCTGGTTGTACTCAAGTTGATCGATCATTCAACTTGGGTACATTCAGCCTGCCCATATATAGTTTGAATCTCGGATAGTCTCTACTAAACAGACCGAGATTCAAACCGTCTATGGCCGGCCTTATCTACACTCTTCACACGGGCCCGATCCGGGGATCTGCCTGTGGATCCCTTGCTGAGTGGGCAACTGACAGGTCTGTGTCTGCTCATGCTGTCCGTTTACACCCAACTGCCCTCTGATCCGGCCAGATGGAGGGGAATGGAGGCCTTCCATCTGTTTTTTTGCCAGATCAGATCAAATTGGAGGTAGGCGGGTGTAAACGTACAAATTTCCATTTAAATTTGCCATTCCATAGAGGAGAATGGATGGTCCGATCGGGTTTGCCTCAAAAACGGACAGGAGGACCCGATCGGACCACTCATGTGAAAGGGGCCTGAAAAAACTATTCGCATGGATTGCTTTTCAGAGCATTGGCTAGTTTAGTGAACCTGGACTAATACCGGTCACTGTAATGCTACCCATATTGCTGTCCTTTTAACATGGTGACATCAGCTGACACCTATGCTACACATGTGTAAAGTTACTTTCACTCGGCTAAAAGGACAGCAATAGGGCTGGCAATACAGTGATTGATATTAACAAGGGACTGTACATGTCTTCTAGCAGCTTCAGGGAAACACTTTTCCTTTTTTTTTCTTCACTCACCTCCATCTCTGCAGCAACTTCTTTGCAGAGGAATTCTGTCCCTCCCACCAACACAGAAAGCATGAGGCTCTGCAGTGATGGACTGTGCACCCTGTGTAACTATTAGCTAAGGAGGCAGCAGGAGGCGGAGCAGCCCGCCTCCTGCTGCCTCCTCAGCCAAGGAGTAACTGAAAGGCTGTTAAGTCCCTCCCTCATAATATCTCCCGCGTCCCAGCCCTGCCAGCTTACTGTGCTTACTATGTGCTTAGCCTCCGGCGCCTCTCCAGCACTATTTCTCCTCCGGCTCCTCTCTCCTGCACACTTCCTGGTTTCCGGGCCTGGGGCCCCTCCAGATGCTCGGGCCTGATACATGTGTATCGGCTGTACCCCCCCTGATGGCGGCCCTGATGACATCTGTGTGGGTGCTGGTGCCCCTGAACTCACACTGTCTGCATTTGAGGACATGTACCCACACAGATGTCATATTGGGATCAGTGACAGTGTCCATGCAGCTGCCTTGGCCCGATTGACATAAATAGGACTACCTATATGGGGATGCACAGAACACCTGTGGATCCCCATGCGGGTAAACATGGGCGTACGCTATAGTGCACCTTGTGTGAATCTGGCCTAAAGCAGGGGGGGCTCAACCTGTGGCCCTCAGAGCTGTCTGATGTGGCCCTCAACCTTAAACCAGGGAAGTGCTCTTCCATTTTAGGCTACGAGAAGTCTGGAAGTCTATGGCAAAATGCAGCAAACTCGCAGGAAAGCCGCATGGGCACTGTGCTGCACCCGAGGTGTGGGTAAACCCCAAAGCATCAATCTGAAAGCAGCCCTATTGTGGGCTCAGGACAGTAAGGGCTCATTTACATTTGTGGTTTAGGGCCTGTTTTACTTTTGTCTATCTAGTAAAGCTTCCTTGCTTATACCACAAAGTAACCTTACTAGATGGACGAAAGCAAAACAGGGCCGTAAAACCCCATAGTTGAGATGTATTTTTACCACAGCCCCCCAAACAATGGTGTAGCATCAGGGGTCACAATGGTGACCCTGCCCCATGCTCCAGGGGGCCCTGTGTGGCCTCCCTGCCACATTCTGAATTGCGCTTGGACAGGAGGGGCTGTGGGGGTGGCATATACAGGAACTGATCCTCTCCATTTTCCTCCTGCAACCGCTGAAAGTCAGCTTCTCCTCCTCTCTCTCCTAATGGCATTCAGCGGCTGAAGGCGGGAAATATTCATTATGCTATTCTAAATTCGGAACCATTTCATTTTATTGTGGCCCGTGATCAGTTACCAAATAACTTAAGTGGCCCTCGCTCTTCAAAAGGTTGAGCACCCCTAGCCTAAGGAGAAGCTTGTTTGTCTGTACTTCTCCTATGAATCACAGCAGTGCAGTTCGTTCCACACTCCTGTGACCAGTTTTCAGCAGACAGCGGGCTGGAGCCCGCTGTTGGCTGACGTCACAGAACCGGTCCAGGCTTGGGCAAGATTGCAACAATAAAGTCGTGATCCTGCAACTTGCCTGGACTGGCACCCGGCTCAGCCTCTCAGCGAGCCGATGAGAGCCTGGGCCAGCTGCTCCCACCCCTCCACAGCCCAGTGCTTCAGTCTCCAGTGAGCGTGGAGGGTGGGGGGTCAACAGAGAGCCGGTGACTGGCAGTAAGCAGCTCTGCTCAGGGAGCACCTGAGAAATGAGCGATCGGCAGTGTTTGATCGTTCGGTTCTCAGTATTAGAGCTAGTAAAGTAAGTATGATTATTATTAAAAAAAAACATACTTCTCTTTTAAGATTTCACTCATTCCTGTGGGCTGAACCAGAGAAATCAATAGATGGGGAATTTCCACTGCCAGCTACTGCATTCTAACGGCTGTTGCTCCCACAGATGTCAGAATACCCAAACATTGGTGGCAGTCACTGTTTAGTCGATAATTTTTTTCATGGCTCATTTGATTTTCAGACTGATGAGTGGGTGGTGCTGACAGGGTCACCTACAGCTCAGATTCCACCAAAATTGGTGGAAATTTGAGCCATGTATGGCCAGCATAAAAGAGGAAGCAGCGGGCTGCAGTAATGTAGGAAGTAGGAAATACACATGGTCAAGGTTTATACCTGCATTTGAGACACGGCTAGCAGCATCTTAAAGCGAGTTTGCAGGATACATGAACAAGAGGACTGTGACACTGTAACACATTGGCGCAACCACAGGATGTCATCCCACATGCATGATACCTGGGGGGAGGAAACAAAATAAAAACAGCATCATGTTATATCTCTTGCATCTAAGGCCTACGGTTTCATAAAAAGACAGCAAGGGTGAAAACGAGACTCTAAAATAAACCACAATTAATCACCTAAAAGCCAAGGTAAAGCAAATCTGTGATTTGACCAAGCAGTGTTAAAGCAGAACTAAACTGTATTTGAGACCCACAAACAGAAAATGCTATTCAATTCATTTTTTTAAATTATTTTTATTGTGTTTGCAATTATACAACACATTGGGGTTTATTTACTAAAGACAAATAGACTGTGCACTTTGCAAAGTATAATTAAACTCTGCAAGTGCAGCTGCTCCAGAGCTTAGTAAATTAGGTAAAGATTCACTTTGCAAAGAATACCCAAAGAAAAAGAAAAAAAAAGCATTTTTGCTTTGCACATGATTGGATGATGGAAGTCGGCAGAGCTTCTGCTCTTTTACTAAGCTCTGGAGCAACTGCACTTTGCACAGTCATATGCCAGAAAACATTACAATACAGGTAGTTTATACATAGGAAAGAACAAGATATACTTTGTGCTATATGAGTAATATAGTTTGCTTTAGTAATTTAACTTTATAATATTGTACATTATGCATATTGTAAATATCTACCTATTATAATGTTTTTCTGTACCACCTTTTGTACCAAATAAAAATAGTTTGTAAGCAAAGTGCACAGTCTATTTACCTTTAGTAAGTCAACCCCAAGGACTGTATCAAATTTTGTCGAAGACATAACAAAAAACACAACAACTACATACAGTCAGTGAGGCCCGGAACGGAAAAGACAGAAAGAAAAAGTAGTGCAGGGCCGGGCATGACAGTGTGTTTAGGGGAGACAACGCATGGGTTAATATTGAAGAGCTAGAGGGGAGGGGACAGTGAGTAAAGTCCAGGGGGAGTGGTACTATATAAGAAGGAGGAGGGACTGGGCTGGGGAACAGAAACTTGTGAAGAAGGAAAGGAGGAGGCAGTTTTTTCTCTGCTCCTCCAACATGGGACAATCGGGTGACTTTGCAGCAGCAGCGGCGAACAGAGGATCTGGGGTGAAGGCACAGAAGGGTTGCTGTCTCTATGGAGGAACAGGTGAGCGGATCGCGGCTGGGAGGCGAGGGTCGCTGTCCAAGTGGAGGTCGCGGCCTCAGGCACTCTGTTACCAGGGCCCTCATGCGGTGCAGTGTGCCAGGTGTGGGGCCCTCTGGGGGGGTACAATCATCTCTCCCAGCAAGGAAGAAGCCGCCAGTCTGTCTTAGCAGGGCTAGGGCGGACTCCACGCCGCCGGCCCAGCTCCGTGGGCGGGGTCAGGGGCTGTTATGGCGCCACTTCCCCGCCCGAGCATCGTGGGAAAAGAGGAGTCATCTGGGGGGGTACAATCCGGTCCCCCAGATGGTGTAAAGCCTGCAGTTGGCCTGAGCAGGGCCCGGGCGGACTACACGCTGCCGGCCAGCTCGGTGGGCGGGGCCACGGGCCATTATGGCGCCGCTTGCCCGCCCGAGAAACATGGAACTAGAGGAGACCTCTGGGGGGGGTACAATCCGGCCCCCCCTAGCTGAAGAGATACCTGCGGTTGGCCTGACCAGGGCACGGGCGGACTACACGCCGCCGGCCCAGCTCGGTGGGCGGGGGCTACGGGCCGTTATGGCGCCGCTCCCCCCACCCGCGAATAAGGGGACTAAGGGAGGCCTCTGGGGGGGTACAATCAGATCCCCCAGCTGCAGCGGACTCCACGCTGCCAGCACAGCTCAGTGGGCGTGGCCACCGGCCGTTATGGTGAATAAACGCCTGCGAGTCACAGAAATATGCAAGAAGACTCGGCGAGGGAGAATTACGAGCATAGCCATCGGGCTGCTCATACTATCTAAAAAAAAAAGCAGAGAAGGCGGAGCCCCGTGGGGATTCCACGGCCCCCAGGAGCTCTTTGCCTGGGGGGCTGAGGACATCACCGGTCCTGGCCTAGGACGACGGGTCGGAAAGTGAGCTATCGGTGTGCGAGGAGAAGGAGCCGCAGGGATGCGAGCCAGCGATGGAGGCAAGCGAAGTGCCTGTTGGGGTTCCAGTAAGTCCAAATAATGTTTAAAGTTTTGTTGTAAGCTGCGGGGCGGTATTTTGTTAGGGGGGTTGGAAAGGTGCAATGTAGGCGGCGGTTGCTCCGCCGGGTACAGAGGGGTGTACGCTGGCCCACAAGTGGCGGGCGGTCATTGGTAGGTGCACAGGTTGAAAGGGGGATATGTTCGGCTACGGGATGACGAGCGGTTTAGGCTGTGCAGGTCGGTATGGCTGTCTCTTCGTGGGGGATCAAAAGATAGCTGCCTCTGGATACGGTTTCTGTAGTAGTAGGGGCCTCCGAAGCAGTTCCTTCGGGAGTGGGGGCTATACCCCCCCCTCTGTACTGTCAGCCATGAAGAAAGGGGGGTGGTTTGTCGGTGCACTGAGAGCCTGTCAGTTCGGGGGTTTGCGATGTTACACTTGAGTGTTAAGGGAGTGGGAGGACGCATCCATGTATCGTGGCTTCATGTGAGGACAACGGACAGGCGAGCTTAGTCACAAATGGGATGACTTTGGGAAGGGGGGGGGGAAGGGTTGCAGCCTTTCCTAAGTAGCTTCCTCGGATATGGAAATGGTGAGGCTGCTTGCCTCATGGGTTTGTTAATGGTGTCGCCAGCGGGGGTGGCGCTTGAGAAGGAACCAAACAAGTTTCGCCGCGCTCCCCACTCATCTGTCCTAAAAAAAAAAGGGGGGGGGGGGATTTTGTCATAACCCGATGCGGTGCAACGTGTCCGATACTTCAGGTACGTAGCTATACGGTGGGTTAGGTGTGCTGGGAGGGGGGCGCCTATGGCAAACTAGGACATAGAATCTGTGTTCCGATGCCTTACAGTTCATTCGGAGAGCTTCGGCTGCTGGATAGATGCTGGCAGAAGGAGTTTTTATTTAGTTCGCTGCCTGCCCATGGGTTGCTCAAGTTAGTGGGCCAGGGTTGGATGTTTAGTTCCTTAGTGGAGTGGGGGGGGTTGGTGACATGTTGGTCCCTGATTCAATCATATATGGCTTGGATGTTTTTTATGTGTTAGGCTGCCTTCCTCCGATGTGTGTGCGATTATACTTTATGCGTTGCAGCACATTGCAGGTAGGTTCATATTGCCATTGACTGACAAACGCAAGGGGGCCCGATGAGGGTATTATAATATTTTGTTTTGGGCATTGTGATGGTTTCAGGGGTTACGGAGGGTCGTCTGCCAGCGACCAAGTGGAGGAACTGTAGAAAAGGGTTTAGAAGGCCTAGGGACAGCGCTAGATACAGTTGAGGACTTGGCATTTCGTGGCGGGGTAAGTCAATTTCGCCTGCCAGTTTGCTTTCTGATGAGTGGGTTTGGGCTGACGGCTGCAATCTGCTACAATGGGGGTTTCAGGCGGTTTCAACGGTTGAATGCAGTACATAGGGAGGGTTGGTATGAGTTCTTGGTCGCATACAAAGGACGATCGGGCGGATGCCGGCTAGGTGAGTAAGGTCAATGGACAAAAAGGGGTCATGAGCGCGGCGGGGTCAACGGGTGTGGGGGGGGGTTCTATTTTCAGGGCAATGGAGTGTAGAACTTTGGCCCCAATTTTGTTGGGTGGAAGTGGGATGTTCATTCGTTAATGGGTACTATGGGTATTTTCCAGTGGTTCTAGCTATGGAGCTGGGGTAAGGGTCAGGCAGGAACCTGACACGGAGCTGAATTGTGATTATGGGGTGTGGTTTCCGTGGTCAACCACATGTCCGCGTTGGCACATTGGGTCACACGGCGGCTACGCAGTTTTTGGGTTTCATTGGGTGCAGTTGAACAGTTTCCATATGCTATTCATCTTAAGTGCATCTGCAACACGTGGGGCTTACTCCTTTCATTGTTTTTTAGTGGGAACAGGTTCGGTGAGTTAGCAGGCCACAGAGGGGGAGGAGTTCCATACTCGGGCTGGATATGGGAGATGGCATTGGAGTCACCACAGGAGGTACCGGGCAGTCAGCCAGTGAGTCCACATGGGCGGCTTACAAGAAGGTATGAACGGAAGTGTGGGTTGTTCGGTGTAAGTTTTGAGGTCAAATATGGCTGTGTGGGGGATAAGGTTGTTGGTGGTATGGTGGTTCCAGGAACTTTGAAAACGGGGTCAGTGTCTGCTGTTGAGCAGAAACTCGGGGGTTTTGTTTTTTTGTTTAACTTGCTGTACAGGGTGGATTAAAAAAAAAAAAGGCTGAAAATGCTGCTGGGGAAGCGAGGTTGAATGGTGCAGAATACGCTTCACACTCCTTCCGCATCAGGGCGGCTGTGGAAGCTGCTGGATGTTGGTTGGATGAGGCGGCAGTGCGGAGGATTAGTAGGTGGGAAGCGAGGAGCTTACACACTTACATATGCCTTCATATGGTGGTGGTATAAATTTACTATATAAAATTTTCTTTGTCATTGTATGTTTGGTGGGGGGCCAGGAGAGCAGATGCGAGACCCATTGGCAGACAGTTGGGTATCTAGAGGAGGGAGGCATGTGCTCACTGGCTAGGGGTATAAGGGTTGTGGTGGAGCAAGCTGATATTGGAAGGGGAACGTTAGGCGGCGGGATAGACCGCCGGTCGTTTGGGTTCTGCAAGCAGGTGATAGGGTCTGGATGATCAGGGAGCTGATCTGGGACGTCAAGTCAGATATTTTACAACTTCGGAGGGTTGCATAACCCTCAGGTGGTGGAGAGGTTTGGGGCTCAGAATGGGGCATGGTGATCAGGCAAGGAGAGGTGGAAACTAACAGGGGCTTGTAATTGAGGGCGATGGAATGCACCTCTCGGTAGTGGCAATTGTTTTCTGGGTGCTGGGGCTGCAAGAGGGGATCCAGCGGGCCCTGTGGGTGTGGGGAGCCCTTAAGGATAAGGTGTCATCCTTGCGGGCTGTGGTGGTGTTTTGTTGGTCTTTGACAGTGGCAGTAAACATATGTGATGGAAAAGGGGTGGGGGGCTCATCGGTAGTATGTGCCCCTCCGGTGTATTACAGCGAAAGGTTAGCTGGAATACTTTAATGGTTGCACTGCGGGAAGGGGGTTGTTTCCGAGCTGATTATCCGCTGGAGGCCTATCATGTGGAAAAAGGTCCCGCAGTGTATTGGTGGAATATGTGTTGGAGTTCGGGGGTGCCGTCAAAGACCAACAGACTGGAGTTAAACAAGTTGTTACGGATGTGATATTTTGATATATATATTTTATATTGGAGTTATTTATGGTGTGAATAATAAATAGGCTGCTATGGCCATTTATACTCCAAAATTAAGGTGTGGTCTCTTCATTTTAGAAGGATAAGAAATGGGGGTGTTGGAGTGCAAGTGGTATAGCGGTAAGAAGCAGGTTGGGTACCTCTGAACTACACTGGTCAAGTGAGATACAAGCAAAACAAAAACAAATAAAATACATAAAAATTACACCCATACAGCACTTTCTGCAGCCCAGGAGAAACCAAGGCTATACACCCACCCAGTGTCAGGACAAGATCATCCAGCGCCCAGGGCAATGATTCCAAACTGCGCCCCCCCTCCCCAGCTCATGATGTGCAAGCTTAGGGGATCCTACACCCAGCAGTCACTCACTTGTCAAAATTACTGTCGCTGTTACTACTTCTGTCAGCCTTGCAACAGAAGGACGGTGCCCCCAGTAAACCAATGGGGGCCAGGGCAGCTGCCCGTCCCGCCCACTCCCTGTTCCGGCTCTGCACACACCCCACCCATAATAAAACAAGATAAAAAAAAGGGAATCACACATCTCTTTATACAATGCAGATATGAGAAACATTACATATAGGCATATAAACAGCCAGGGCAAATGACAAAACATTTTGCTTAGTTTAGTATAGATAGCATAGACAGTACAGACAGTATAGACAGCACAGACAGTATAGACAGCACAGACTGAAGTTAAACCAAAAAGAAGCATTCAATCAGAAACAGTGGGGTTGATTTACTAAAGAGAAAAAGACTGTGCACTTATAAAGTGCAGTCGCACTCTGCCAGTGCAGTTGCTCCACAGCTTAGTAAATGAGCAGAAACTCTAGTGACTTCCATTATCCAATCATGTGCAAGCAAAAATTATGTTTTTTTTTTTTTTTGGGGTACTCCTTGCATAGTGAAGCCCTACCTCATTTAATAAGCTCTGGAACAACTGCACTTGCAGAGGGCAACTTCAGTTTATTTGCCTTTAGTAAATCAACCCCAGTGTGCAGAGACTCCACCCATCCTCACCATTCTTTTCGAAGTGCCCCTCTGCTAGCGTAGGTTGCCTTATAAAGGGAAAGTGCCTTGTTCACTAAAGCTTTCCAGGAATCCACGGAGTGTGTTTCCACTTTCTTCCAACAAAGGATAATGAGTTTTCTGGCATAATACAACAAGGAGGGTGCGTATAGCTCTGGTGGAAGCCAACCCATCCTATTTATTTCATTTTTAATATTCAAAGCAAACTCACCCATCTATCCATGTCTCCATGCTTTATTTTGTTGAGAAAATACTTTGAAAAACACCACCTAGCATTTCAAGCCGAGGCCATCTTAAGTAAGGGCAGATGTCATGTAGCATTTACTTCCTGGAATCCATCTGCCTTTAGCTCAGGCATGCCGGCAGGAGGGTGTGCTTAGCCGAGAAAGCCCCTCCTCCAGATGAAAGGGAAAAAAAAGCCCATAAAGACTCCTGGGATGCAGGACATCATTTTGGCCTAGGCCAGAAACCAGGAAGCAACTGAAGAAATGTAAAAAAAAAGTTTAAAACAAGTAAATTGAATATACTGTCCTATCTATTTACTAATGCTAACAGCACAAGAATTAAAAATAGTTCATGTTAATTGAGGAGGTTTAGTTCTGCTTTAAGTCTTAATGCTCACTTCCCCAGAAGCACAAGCATTTCTTTTGCTTCACCTCTCCATTCAGCCACTGGAGAACTCAGTACTTTTAGTGGCTCGTTCTCCTTCTCCTCATGTGAAAAGGCTGGTTCAGGGCGATTGGCCGGGCACTATCACACAGTAAGGAGATACTCAACCCTGTGCTCAGGCTAGAGCAACTAAGAGCTTACACAGGACTTCTTTTCCTTCATCCTGGCACTGTAATGGAGCTGCATGGAGCAAAAGAGAGGCAAGTACATGTTCCTGGCGAAGGAAGCATTAAAGTGAACTTGTTCCTTGGCCCTTCATGTCAAAAATCACAGGTTTACTTTAAAGGCAAGTGTGAAAATTCCATCACATTTTCTGCACAGTGATATCACTCATAAAGCTGACATCTGCATAGTAAATAGTTTGGTGGGATTGGAATAAAAATGTATTCCCATTGTCTCCATCCCCTACATACCGTAGTGAATAGTGGTTACTGCGCAATTGGAAATCATAAGGAATACAAATATGACGAGAAAGCATCAGTCTTCACGTTTTGGTAAACATGGAGACCAATTGGAAACGGGCTTGCTATGCCTACCTTAGTAAACCACAGGAAGTCTTGCATCAAGAGACATGAATATGAGTCATCTATTTCCACCACTGGGATCTGTTCTTCGTGAGTCACTAGAACATTGTCATCCTTATAAAATATGGAGGCAAGGTACAGACCCCTGAAAGCATTAAGATACAGTTTTACTGTTTCACTAGTATCATTATTTTCACAAATTATCTTTACAGGCGCTCCCTCCAAAGATGAACAAACGCTGACTTCAAATTTCACCAATTAAAGATTTTTTATTTTTTTTAAAGGGTACAGCTATAAAACCTAGTGGGGATGTAAAAGGTGCTACTGCTTTTAATACCATTTACTTTTACTTTCTAATTTGCTTCTGATTGGATGTTTTACGCATTAGCTGCACGCAATAATGACAAGCTCTGAATCCAAAACCCACTTATTAACCTTCCAAATGGTATATAAGCAAAAATCCCAGGCCAAGATTTCTCAGACTTAAATCAAACATGTCCTTCAGCCCTTTAGTCTTGGATTAGCCCCCAAGTCGTATTTAATTGTTGTCTCTGCCCCTGTTATGGAGATACACCCTATTTGTCTTGGAGGCCATTATCAACAGGGCTGAAAATGAGGAAAAAATTCTAAATTTTGAGTTGTCACCAGTACAGGGGAAACTGTCAATGTTTTGCAGTGACAGCTGTCTAAGGGCATGTGTTGAGGGGCTATTGTTCACTTCAGATGGGTTTTGCATCCCCATACAAGTCTATGGGTATGCAAACCTTTTTTGAAGCAGGTCAAATGCAGGTCAGAAGGAGGTCAGTTGCAGGTCAAATGTACCTGGTAATGAATTCTGAATGAGCTCAGAAAAGTCTCAAACTGGAGCCATCAACACAAGCCAAGAGCTTATCAACACAGGTCTTAATAGAAGATATATCTTGCTTCCCATCATTTTTAGGGGCCATCAAGTAAAGGTAAATCTCCCCAGTGGGACATAGAGGAAAAAAACAAAACCTTATGGGTTTAACCCATCTCTTCTTTATCAAAAACATAAAAGGTTTTGGACTTAGATATATTTTACGGTGTGGAACATAGTGTTTGCAAATTAGCCACCATTACCCAAATACCTAGGACCAACGTTCCTCCACCCAGTTCCTTTTACCTCTTGAGGCTTTTGAGAAACTTGCTACTGGGATGAAAAAGATGCTTCAAACTTTTGGAAACAGAATGCTTTCTGCTCTGCGGCTGGTTCTTGAATGGCTCTGGAATAGAAGGATCTCAATGAACACATCACGTGCAAAGGCAGCATATAGTTTTCATATGATTATGTCATTAATTATTGTTAGCAAGTCATTAAAGGCTTTTACAAGGTAAAACTGTTTACACAGGTGTGTATAAGTCCATAGCAGCCAATCATAAATCATATTTTGTTATTCTGGATATGCTAGGCTATTAAAGGCATAGCTGCATATTTTGGCTTACACCAAACATACAACATCCTTGGTGTTGAGTATGAAATAAACTTGCATATTTGCTGGACTATATAGGTAAAACATAGGAATGTACACACAAACCAACATGCACAAGGATCTATATAAACTTGGGTTACTGAGTAGGATTAAGAACAGTGCGATGATCGCAACTTGCCAAAACTGTGGACAGCATTAAGTACTAACCATGACACACACAGTGCTGATGACCCGTCTTCACCTGGCTAAGCAGAAGATCCAGGGCTTCGGCCTGACCTCTTCTTCTTGGTGCACGACCATCATACTCACGCCAATCTGGATAAACAGAAATCAAGCAATATATTTTATATATATATATATATATATATATATATATATATATATATATATATACACACACACACACACACATACATACAGTACATACATACACACACACAGTTGTGCTCATAAGTTTACATACCCTGGCAAAATGTATGACTTTTTGGCCATTTTTCAGAGAATATGAATGATAACAAAAACTTTTCTTTCACTCATTGTTAGTGTTTGGCTGAAGCCATTTATTATCAATCAGCTGTGTTTACTCTTTTTAAATCATAATGAAAACAGAAACTACCCAAATGACCCTGATCAAAAGTTTACATACCCCAGTTCTTAATACCATGTATTGCTCCCTTTAACATCAATGACAGCTTGAAGTCTTTTGTTATATTTGTGGATGAGGCTGTTTAAGTTCCAATGGTAAAGCTGTCCATTCCTCTTGGCAAAAAGCTTCCAGTTCCTGTAAATTCTTGGGCTGTCTTGCATGAACTGCACGTTTGAGATCTCCCCAGAGTGGCTCAAAGATATTGAGGTCAGGAGATTGAGATTGTCACTCCAGAACCTTCACTTTGCTCTGCTGTAGCCAATGACAGGTCAACTTGGCCTTGTGTTTTGGATCATTGTCATGTTAAAATGTCCAAGTACGTCCCATGTGCAGCTTCCTGGCTGATGAATGCAAATGTTCCTCCAGTATTTTTTGATTACATACTGCATTCATCTTGCTATCAATTTTGAGCAAATTTTTTAGCTCACACATCCCCAAAACTCCACCTCCGTGTTTAACAGTAGGAATGGCGTACCTTTCATCATAGGCCTTGTTGATCCTCTCCAAAATAAAGCTTTTATGGTTGTTGCCAAAAAGCTCAATTTTGGTCTCATCACTCCAAACGACTTTGTGCCAGAAGGTTTGAGGCTTGTCTCTGTGCTGTTTGGTGTATTGTAAGCCGGATACTTTGTGGCATTTGCGTAGTAATGGCTTTATTTTGGCGACTCGACCATGCAGCCCATCTTTCTTCAAGTGCCTCCTTATTGTGCATGTTGAAACAGCCACACCACATGTTTTCAGAGAGTCCTGTATTTCACCTGAAGTTATTTGTGGGTTTTTCTTTGCATCCCATTTTCCTGGCAGTTGTGGCTGAAATCTTAGTTGGTCTACCTGACCATGGTTTGGTTTCAACAAAACCCCTCATTTTCCACTTCTTGATTAGAGTTTGAACACTGCTGATTGGCATTCTCAATTCCTTTGATATCTTTTTATATCCCTTTCCTGTTTTATACAGTTCAACTACCTTTTCCCACAGATCCTTTGACAATTCTTTTGCTTTCCCCATGACTCAGAATCCAGAAACGTCAGTGCAGCAGTGAGTGACGTCATCGGCCAATCACAGCGCCGGAGCCCGTGATACCCGGAAGTAACTCCGGGAGACATGTCGCCAGCCAAAGCGGTGTGCTGGGACAGCTGCAGGGGCTTCGAACTAAGGTAAGTATATCATAATGAGCTAGTATGCTATGCATACTAGCTCATTATGCCTTTGTCTTGCAGGGTTTTTTTTTTCTCACCGTGAGTTTACAACCACTTTAATAGCCATTCAAACCCCTTTGTGTCAATTTATATGCATGTTATCAGGCCAAAATCACCAGGGTATGTAAGCTTTTGTTCAGGGTCATTTGTCATGGACTTGTCCTTTAGAGCCCATTCACACAGGGGCAACACGACTTCCAGCACGACTTTGGGAGGCAACTTGGACACGACTTGAGTATGAATCACAGCACGACTTGGGGCAACTTACAACACAACTTGAAGTCGCCTCCAGGACAGGGAATTTTACAAGTGGCCAATCAGAGCTTATCAGCTGTGTGTGAGAAGGAGGGGGCTGGCTGTTTAGTGGAGGAAATTACTTTCTGTTTCTTTTCTGCTTCCTGTAAAGTTGCCTCAGTATGAACAGTGATCAGACTTGGAGGCAACTTCCATTGAAATCAATGGGTACAAGTTGCCTTCAAGTCGGATTGAAGTAGTACAGGAACCTTTTCTGAAGTCGGAGCGACTGCAGTAGTGTGCATTAAGACAGATCCATTCACTTACATTGATTTTTTCGTGTAGCGCGACTTGAGGCGACTAGGGGCGACTTGGGGCGACTTGAAGTCGGATCCAAAGTTGCCCCTGTGTGAATGGGCTCTCAGTGATTGTCTTTAAATGATGAGTTATTTTGTGCTGCACTGATTTTTGCTATATATTTCATTGAGGAGTTTTTGTAGTGTCAAGTTCAGCTGGTAATCGATATATATATATATATATAGCATCTGTGCTGAATTTAATTTCTACTGGTATTTTATATACTGTACAGTATATATGAGAGACATCACATGCTTGTAATTATTGTTAGTTATTCTTAGAAGCTGCAACAATGCTACATTAACAAAGGGATAGGTCAGAAAATCCCTGCTGAATAATAGGCATCTCTACGTCTCTAATTTATTAACTGGTTGTCTGGCTATTTGCAGTAATTCATCACCTAACATGACATTGCACATGTGTAAAACTTACTGGATGGAATAGCGAAAGCTGGAAGTGAAGGTTGTGGCAGTCCCCAGCCTTTCATGTTATATGCAGATACCTGAACATAGTATCTTGTGCCCTATAAATATAAAAGAGATACAATATTAGTACTTTGCAAAAGTAAAGAGTTGAGTTTAGCTTGTATCAGGTTTTCCAGAACAATATAAAGTACATTTATAGAAACGCATGTTAACTTCTCTCTTAAAGGATTTTTTTACTAATTTGACATACTAATAATAAAACATTTTTTTCTTGATGCACCAAGTCCAAGTGTTGGTAGATTTTAAAGTGAGAATGTTGGTGTAACACAAAAACCAAAGCACCCTCCTAATACCTAGGTCTCCCTTACTTAAACAAGTACTTAAAGTTGATAATTCCCCACTTTTACTAAAACTCCAGCATTGCAGCTCTACATGCTGTTATAAAATTATCTTACATTCATTAGTTAAACAAACATTTTTTGCTTTTACTTACAATTACAGTTTTTCTATCTCCTGGTTGAGTGAGGCACGGGTGATGTAACCAGGACCTCACAGATGCATCCTGGAAAGGCTACATCACCAGTACTTCCCCCCTTAGATTATGTGAACTGTCACAACTTTCAGGAGACAGAGCCAGAGTTCCAAGAAGTTCCTGACAGGGAATGCAACACTTTTGATGATGGTTCTGATACAGGTATTGTAGCTCCAGAATACAATTGTCCAAATGGGTCACACTTTATTTTTTTCTTTCCCCCTTTTTTTTTACGTTTTTTTTTTTTTTTTTTCCCCTAGCCCTCAGGGCTCTGAGGAATATGTTTGTTTCATCTTTAATACAGGTTACTTTATTTCATGTCATCTTGTGCATATTTCTATCTTGTATGTCAGTTTGAGATGCATGGATATAGGTCACTACTATCTCAGTTTGTAAAAAAAAATAAAATAAAACATTTTCCCCCTTTTTTTTTATTTTTCTTGTATTTACATACTTTTGGTTGGTATCGTTATAATTTATATACGCTGATGTGTATTTGCTGACATGTATCTACAGACTCATGCAATAAACATACTGTTCTTAATAAAAAAAAAAAAAAGAGTTCCAAGAAGTAAAGGGGGCATGGATTCATCTGCCTGTGAACATGGCATGAGCATAATGGAAAATAAAATATTCAAGTATCTGTTTGTAGATTGCCATATCTAAACGTTTCTAAAGGTGTCTTTTAAGATTAATTTTAAGGTAACTTTTAAGATTGCGATGAAGCTCCTCTCTAAAACTTGGCCCCCATCAACCCTAAACACTAAATCCTTAAGTAGGCTTTTAACATTTGCCCCCCCCTCTTCCCCCAATACTAGTACTTTCCTATCTCCTAAAGCAGTGGTCTGCAAACCGCGGCCCTTTGCTTGCCTTTATCCGGCCTTTGGGGCACTATTCCTCCCACTGACACCAACAATGGGGACAAAATTCTTGCCACTGACACCAACAATGCAGCACTATCCCACTCATACCAATAATGGGCACACTTCCACCAACTGACACCAATGATGGGGTACTAATCTTCCCACTGATACCAACAATGGGGCACTATTCCTCCCACTGACACCAACAATGGAGCACTATTCCTCCCACTGATACCAATGATGGGGCAATATTCCTCCCACTGATACCAATGATGGGGCAATATTCCTCCCATTGACACCAATAATGGGGCAATATTCCTTTCACTGACTGCAATGATGGGGCACTATTCCTCCCACTTGCACCAATGATAGGGCACTCTTCTTCCCAGCTAAAGATGTGGCATTGTTTACTCCCACTGACACCAGGACATTTTCTGCTCTCACTGACAACAGTCCGGCCCCCATAAAGTCTGAAGGGCAGAAAACCCGGCCCCTTGTTTAGAAAGTTTAGAAATCCCTGTCCTTAAGCAATTCATTAACACTTAACCTTCCTCCAACACTCAACCTTTAAAGCCAGCCAAACATGGATCAAAATTCAGCCAGTTCAGCAGAGCCAGCTGAATATCGATCAATGTGTGGCCACTGCAATCGACTTCTGTTCAACTGCCCTGATGGATAAAAAACACACGATCAGCACAGCAAGCAATAGGCTGCAGCACTGATCTGTGTATTGTGACAGCAGGGGAGTCTCCCCGTTATCAGAATACAATAGACAAAAAAAATGACCCATGTGCCTTAGAGCTCGTTCAAATTAGCAGTTGAGGGGTCGTTAACCCCTACAGTATAGCCCTGTTTTTACCACCACCAAATGCTCCCTCTTTAGCTGCAGAGGCAGCAGCTGAGGGTGTACATTAGGGATAAGCTTCGCGTTCGAGTCGAACATCGGCTGTTCGCAAGTTCGCCGAACAGCGAACAATTTGGGGTGTTCACGGCAAATTCGAAAGCAGCGGAACACCCTTTAAAAGTCTATGGGAAAAATCAAAAGTGCTCATTTTAAAGGCTTATATGCAAGTTATTGTCATAAAAAGTGTTTGGGGACCTGGGTCCTGCCCCAGGGGACATGGATCAATGCAAAAAAAAGTTTTAAAAACGTACGTTTTTTCGGGAGCAATGATTTTAATCATGCTTAAAGTGTAAAAGTAATAAAAGTGTAATATTCCTTTACATTTCGTACCAGGGGGTGTCTATAGTATGCCTGTAAAGTGGCACATGCTTCCCGTGTTTAGAACAGTCTGACAGCAAAATGACATTTCAAAGGGAAAAAAAATCATTCAAAAGTACTCGCGGCTATATGACTTGTAGTTCCAACAATACACATAAAAGTTAATTGATAAAAAAGGCATGGGATTTCCCCACAGGGGAACCCCAAACCAAAATTTTTTTTAAAATGACGTGGGGGTCCCCCTAAATTCTATACCAGGCCCTTCAGGTCTGGTATGGATATTAAGGGGAACCCCGTGCCAAAATTTAAAAAAAGGCGTGGAGGTCCCCCTCAAAATCCATACCAGACCGGATTTTAAGGGGAACCCTGCACCAAAATTGAAAAAAAAAATGGTGTGGGGTCCCCCCAAAATACCATACCAGACCCTTATCCGAGCACGCAACCTGGCAGGCCGCAGGAAAAGAGGGGGGGACGAAAGAGCGCCCCCCTCCTGAACCGTACCAGGCCACATGCCCTCAACATTGGGAGGGTGCTTTGGGGTCCCCCCCAAAGCACCTTGTCCCCATGTTGATGAGGACAAGGGCCTCATCTCCACAACAGTTCCCGGTGGTTGTGGGGGTCTGCGGGCAGGGGGCTTATCGGAATCTGAAAGCCCCCTTTAACAAGGGGACCCCCAGATCCTGGCCCCCCTGTGTGAAATGGTAAGGGGGTACCTACCATTTCACAAAAAAAGTGTCAAAAATGTTAAAAATGACAAGAGACAGTTTTTGACAATTCCTTTATTTAAATGCTTCTTCTTTCTATCTTCTTTCTTCTATCTTCTATCTTCCTTCGTTTTCTTCCTCCATCTTCTTCCTCCGATCCTCTGCTTCTTGCTCCGGTGTTCTCATCCAGCATCTTCCTCCGCGGCATCTTCTTCCCTTCTTCGTGCTCGGACTGCTCCGCATCCATGATGGAAGGCTCCCACTGTGTGACGCTTCTCGTCTTCTGACGGTTCTTAAATAACTGAGGGCGGGGCCACCCAGTGACCCCGCCCCCTCTGACGCACGGGGACTTGACGGGGACTTCCCCGAGGCTTTCCCTGTGACGTCAGGGGGGCGGGATCACCTGGGTGACCCCGCCCCCTCTGATGTCACGGGGAAAGCCACAGGGAAGTTTTTAAAACCTTTTTTTGCATTAATCCATGTCCCCTGGGCCAGGACCCAGGTCCCCAAACACTTTTTTATGACAACAACTTGCAAATAAGCCTTTAAAATTAGCACTTTTGATGATTCATGTTCGAGTCCCATAGACTTTAACGGTGTTCGCATGTTCTAACTAATTTTTTGCCTGTTCGCATGTTCTGGTGCAAACCGAACCGGGGGGGGTGTTTGGCTCATCCCTGGTGTACATATACCGAGGCTGTATTGCTTTGCACCAGGAATTATACCTCCTGACACTTTTGGCAGACATAGCATCCACCAAGTGAGACCCATTCTAGTGAATAGAGCTGCTCTGCAAGCACCATACACCGCACAACTGTGTGCAATGCACACAATTGTGGTGCCCTAGTGTGCGGTTCAAGGGGTTATAATACACCTCCTCATCGCCTGTCAAATGCTTTCTGAGGAGCGATTAAGACGTGGTTTGCTCTTCAGAAATGAAAGCAAGTGTGAACAAGCCCTTAAACAGTAACCTGTAAACTACGGTTACCAGACGTCCCTGTTTTCCGGGAGCAGTCCCTGGACTGAGGACACTGTCCCCGGACCAAATCTGTCCCCGGTTTTGTCCCTGCATAGCAGGGGCGGACTGTGTCCTCAGTCCGGGCACTGGGTCACTCTGATGCCTGCGGCAAGACACTATATACAGCCGCCGCTGCACAGTGCTACACTTGCAGAGCTGCAGCGGAACGGTACACTGTCCCTTCCCTGTCAGGAATCTCTGCCCAGCCCGACAGGAGCTCGGCGTGACGTCAGTAAGAGGTCAGAGGGCGTGATGGAAAAGGTGGAGTGCTGCTGCTTTGACCTGCGGGGATCGTCCACTACTGTGACAAAGTGAGTGAGGCGGATAAAAAATGCTGCACTGCTTTGTCTTAAAATGTGTGATCTTCCTGAAGCGTGTTTTTTTGGTGGGGGGGGGGGCTGGGGGGGTTAATTAATCTATAATGCTTTTTGTAATATGCAGCATGCAGGGGGTTAATGTATTGCCATTGGTCAATGGTGCATTAGTGACCAGTGGCAGTTAATTAACCTCTTTGTGTTACATTAGCAGCAGTGGTGTCAGTGTTTATTAACCCCTTCATGCTGAATCATAAAGGGGTTAATTAACACTGACACTGACACCACTGCCACTAATGCAATCATATTATAAAAAGTATTATAGATTTACTAACCCCCCCAGCGTATCAGTGTCCACCAGTGGAGCGTATCAGTGCTGTCTATCAGTGCACATCAATGCCAACTTATCAGTGCAGCCTCATTAGTACCTCTCCACCAGTGCCTATTAGTGCAGCTTATCAGTGCCACCTTATCAGTGCCACCTCAGTGCAGTCTCATCAATGCCCATCAGCACAGCCTCATCAGTGCCCATCATTGCCACCTATCAGTGCCCATCATTGCCACCTATCAGTGCCCATCATTGCTGCATATCAGTGCCCATCATTGCTGCATATCAGTGCCCATCATTGCCACCTATCAGTGCCCATCATTGCTGCATATCAGTGTCCATCATTGCCGCCCATCAGTGCCCATCATTGCCGCCCATCAGTGCCGCCCATCAGTGCCGCCCATCAGTGCCGCCTATCAGTGCCGCCTATCAGTGCCTATCATTGCCACATATCATTGCACAGTGTTGAATATTAGTGCCACCTCATCAGTGCCGTCTCATCAGTGCAGCCTCATCATCGCCACCTCATCAGTGCCGCCTATAAGTGTAGCCTCATCAGCGCACATCGGTGAAGGAGAAAAACTACGTATTTACAAAATTTTATAAAAGAAACAAACTAATGGGTACTGAAATTTATAGGTAAAGTTGATCCAGGGAAAATCCAATTGCCTCTCGGGGGATCTGGAAGGAATTGTTTTTCCCTGCTGTAGCAAATTGGAGCATGCTTTGTTGGGGTTTTTGCCTTCCTCTGGATCAACTGTGGGTATAGGTTTGTGTATATGGGATTGTATTTATTTTTTTGGTTGAACGTGATGGACTTGTGTCTTTTTTTCAACCTGACTAACGATGTAACTATGTAGTTATGTAAGAAACTAAGAAAAACTTTTTTTTTTCAAAATTTTTGGTCTTTTTTCATTTGTTTAGCAAAAAATGAAAAACCCAGTGGCAATTAAATACCATCAAAAGAAAGCTCTATTTGTGTATAAAAAATGATAAAAACGTCTTATAGGTACAGTGTTGTTACCATGCAATCTTTTACTGTTCTGAATTGTTAATTTATTTTGTTATTGTTGAACCAAAATTCTTTGGTAAGAATAAAATACAAAATATACATATCTTATCAACTTAACATTTGGTAGTCAGATCCCCAAAAATTCTAAGAAGTATCTTTTTTTTAATCTCATCTCATTTTATCTCGTTGAAGAAATGTGAGAAATAACGTATATATTATACAATCATTCCATAAACACAAACCACATACACTGCATATATCATTTGAGGAAAATATGCTTATAAAAAAGTTTACCAATATTCCAATAATAAATTGGATTTCATTTTAAAAATCTTACCTAAGGGCCCTTTCACACTGGGGTGGGGGCGGCGTCGGCGGTAAATCGCCGTTATTGTAAGCGGCGCTTTACCGTCGGTATGCGGCCGCTAGCGGGGCGGTTTTACCCCCCTGCTAGCGGCCGAGAAAGGGTAAAAACCACCGCAAAGCGCCTTTGCTGTCCCATTGATTTCAATGGGCAGGAGCGGTGAAGGAGCGGTATACACTCCGCTCCTTCACCGCTCCGAAGATGCTGCTAGCAGGACTTTTTTTCCCGTTCTGCTAGCGCACCGCTCCAGTGTGAAAGCCCTCGGGCTTTCACACTGGAATTAAAGCAGCGCCACTTTCGGGTCGGTTTGCAGGCGCTATTATTAGCGCAATAGCGCCTGCAAACCGCCCCAGTGTGAAAGGACCCTTACTGTAAACTAAAACCTAACATTAATTAACCCTATTCTGCATACTTACCCCAACCAGGTCCCTATGCAATGATAGAATGCACTACTGTGCTGGAAAAAAACAGCATGGAGATCCCTATACACAGGGATTTTCTGAGAGAATAGGTGCAGAAACTCCCCCTTTCTGAGTCAATTCTTGTCTCTGCCCCTACCCATCTCCAAGCCCTGTTTCTTGATTCCACCCCCACTCAGCTCTTAGTACTGCCCATTTTAGAGGATACAGGTCCAGTAACTTGACAAGAAACAAGAAAAGCAGTAATATAGATCCCCTGCAGTCAGCAGCAATAGACCTTCCCCAGCAACAATAAATTTTCCCCAGCAAAAATAGACCCCTGCAAAAACAATACCTCCCAAGCAACAATAGACCTTGTGCAGCAACAACTGATCTCCCAGCAGCCAGCAGCCATAGACCCCTCTCTTAACAGCAGATCCATTCCAGCAACAATTGACCACTCAGCAACATAACCCCACCCAGCAAACTGGCAACAACAGACCTCCATGCAAAAATAGATCCCCTGCAGCAACAATAGATCCCCCAGCAGCCAGCATCAATAGAACCTCCAGCACACCCCAGCACCCCTTGTACTGGAATAAATGAATATATACTACTAATAATGGCAGTATATTCTAAAAAGCTTTTGTCTTTAAATAAGAAGTTTGGCAGATGTGATGAATTTCATGTTATTTGGGGCTGATCAAACTGATATAACAAACGCTTTCAATTGTATGTTTAACAGACCAAAAGGGAGCAAATAAGAGAAAACTATTGTTGAGGTTTACATACACTTTAAGCTGCCTGAAAGTAAATGAATACAAAATTCTTCCAAGAAAGCACAAAAGGAGAAATAGAAGCTCTCAGGAAGGGACATTCATTACAAAAACCACTTGTTTGTGTTGCTCTTTTTAACCTCTTAGCTTTGAGCTGCTTGTCAGCAGATTGCAGCAATATATAATAGGCACATAAAGTGATTCAGCTTCTGATGGATGTGTGCAAAAAAAAAAAGAAAAGAAAAAGTTTATATATAATTGTGCATGAATCATATCTCACCAGGCATTTGTTATTCAGAATGAGCAATTGGTTTTGGCATTAGAGGAAGAATAATGTATGAAAATAGCTAAGTATGAATTACATGCATGAAAAGTGTGACCTATCTTACGATGGAGAGCAGCTGTAGTCTTTATTTATGCACCTCCTAGTCAAATCACCAAAAGAAGTCAGTTAAAGGATAAGTCCACCCTAACACTAAAATTGCTACATCTACAGACATCCAGAATCTATCACTAACCTAGACCTGTAAAGAATAAATCATCTAAATCTACATACCTTTTCTGAAGCCATTCTAATCCGGTCTCCAGCTGTGAAAGCTCTGCAGAGGACACAGCAGACAACGGCTGTGAAATGAATGGGAAGTGATGTCAACTATAGAGTTACTATGGGGCTTCCGTTGTCAGCTGTGTCCTCTGCACCCCTCTACACAGCGAAGCCACAGATGACAGCTCAGCGAGGGATCGGGTCGGATCGGCTTAAAAAAAGTTCTTCTTTACATAGGTTAGTGTTAGATCATGGATGTCCACAGTTGTAGGGATTTTAGTGTTAGGGTGCACTTATTCTTTATAGATGTCTCTAGCAGCACACCGGAATAATTGATATTATCTCTGTCACTACAAACATGCAGTAACTAATGAAATTACAAAACGGGACAGGCTGTCTTTGCTATTTCCCAGTCTATTCTTAAAGATGAATTCCACCTCTCTTTTCCCTAGAACTGGATGGAATGATCACTCCCAGCATAGATCATATCTCTGTACCATGTCACTTTGTTTTCTGCAGATCCCCTGATTTCTGGGTTTAGTTGTTGCTTTGTGTCATGTGACACTCTGTATATCCTGCTGATAGACTGTCACTTTTACAGCCACTTCCTGCAGCAGCTAGAGTATGTACTGTAATTCCCCTTTGTAGTCTTTCAGATTCTGCAAATGATGTAACTTCCTTCACAGCTCTGATGATGGGTGGGATTAAATACATCCTAATTACCATTCAATCCCACCCAGTCACACCTATAGGAAGAATCCAAACCTCCCAAGTCCCACCTCACAACGCTCAGCATTATGCCGACCAGTGTGAACAGGGAGAGTTCTACCGCTCAGATCCCACCCTCCAAGAGCTCTGCTCTCTGTGATCTGATTCATTTACATATGAAGGGAACACCTTCATAATAACCTCCCATAGCCCTTCCTCTGTAGTCTTGCAGTAAGCCATTAGCAGACATCTTAACCTTCAAAAACTCATTTCAGGGAGGTGGCAAACTCATTTCAGGGAGGTGACACGCTGCCCCCCCCCCCTTTAATTAAATGCAGCCTATTCAGTGGCAATTATATTTTGCAGTTTTTGACATACCTAGGTATTCTGTGTCTCTTTTTCTCTTTTACAAGTAAATGTTTTTTGAATGAGTAATGTCTGCTTCAGAGAGAAGGGAGAGTGCAAAACTGTAAGAGCCCTTTCACACTGGGGCGGCTGGGCGTCGGCGGTAAAGCGGCGCTATTTTAAAGTTAAATTTGCAATAAAATGTATTATGTCATATTATGGCAATATTCTCCTGCTATATCCCCAGCTCTTCAGAGGAATCTGCTAGGACTGCCATTGTAACATCAAATATTATAAAGACTTTTGGCATAATCTACTGAAAACTTCTATTTGCAATATACATTACATTGTCATACAGTGGCATACCTTGGGGTGTAGGACATGAAGAACAGTCAGCCTCGGGTAGAGCAAACTGGGGATGCTCTATAATCACATTCCAATTCACCTGCATATACAAGCAGGACCCAGTGGCAGGAAGGGAGAAGTACACGTCTAGAGGGAAGCCAGGGGTGCTGTCTCTTTTATAATACTGGGAAGGGAAGCTGAAGCATGTCACCAGCTCAGTAACGTTCCGCTCGGGCTGCTCTGTTATTCTGAGTGACAGGCTCAGCCGGGAGATTGCCCGGCGCTCGCGAGTGTCTGTGAGCCCGCAGCCAAATGCGGGAGTCTCCCGCGATTTGCTGGAGACTTGAGATGTCTGCATTAGTATTTGGCATGCTGTAAGACAGGAATGGCACAGGAGGAGGTATGACACATTTACACCTTTCACCATCCACCTGAAGGTCTAGAAACACCCACGGTAACTCTAGGACCCACCCACATCAACTCCCAGAACTGGTACAAGTGACTCCCACAGCCCGCCCTGAAGCTACAGAGGCTCAAAGGATCATGGGACATGTAGTATTAGGACTGGAAAAGAAGGTAACAGGAAGTCAGAGAACTTTGAAATTCAGCTAGGAAGAGGAGTGACATCACAGACACAGAAACCTGCTGTATACAGCTAAGGAGGGAAGTTACACATAAACTGACAGCAGGGTTGTGATTCATTTACACGCATGATGCATTTGTTGTATTGGAGAGGAAAAGCTGGATTTCTTCTTTAAAGCTGAACTCCAGGCAGATATCAAAGAGATGGGGAATGGTAGCATTTTTCTGAGTTCCAAGACACTCCGGATCATGATGTCTGCTTATTGCTGTTACGTGATGCCTTACTTGGAGTTTGTAGGACTTTAGTATCCTTCTTTATTTTTTATAATCTATTTTGCTCAATATGCAATGTATCCATCTAACTGTTGAGCTTATCTGTTGGATTGAATATTAATACAATCCTTTGTAAAGTAAAAGAAATAGAGGTGGGGAATAATTTTCCTGAATTTTAGTGTTCCAATTGTAGTGATCCTATGCCAATTGGGCATCACAGTCCCATACCCAGCCTGGTGCTCTGCTGCTGTAGTCTCCTTTCTTCAAGATTCAACATGCTATGCATTCAGAGATGGCCCTCTTGTAGAGTTTCCTGTTAAAGCTTATCTTTAGGCATGACCCACATTTACCCTCAAACCACCGTTTTGCAGAAAAAAATCTCTGGGCATGACCCAATTTTACCCCAAAATCACCCTTTTCCATCTCGTTTCCACATATCCTCTCTAGGCCCAAACACCTGCAATAGGAATCCATGTTCCCCTCCCCATTAAAGACTATCATATTGAAGTCATATCTTGCTTTTCCAATGTTCTACTAATTTAGGAACAACATAACACATTTCTGTCTCAGCATTCTGATGTTCCGTCTTTATTAGACATGTGCAATTCGTTGTGGTCCAAATATAAATTCAGACACATTTTTTGGTGATTCGGAGATTCGAATGTATCCAAATCTCCAAATGAAATAGTAAGGAATTTCATTGAAATTTGTTTTATTTCGTTTCATATATTAGTTTTCTAACGGATTCCAAATTTTCGAGACAATTGGAATTCGGATTGTGTGAAAAATTGTCAGATGGCGGGAACCTTAATAAAGGACTTGTCAAAACTCATGTTGTGTTTTTACTTACTTTTTACACTTTTTTAGTGAATGGGTAGGCCATATTCATTCACATGTGGGGGTAGGATCTGGGGGCCCCCCTTGTTAACCTCCCTGGTGGTTTTACAGAGTGTGGCTCGGGGTTAAATTTCAGTACCATTAGCGGTAACCCTGAGCCACACTCGGGATTACATCTTAGGATCCTGGTGCGGTATACTTACCTTGTCCCCAGGATTCTGTGATGTCCCCCCCGCTGTGCCTGCGGGCTCTGTCCTCCGTCCGATGCCTCTGTGTGCCAGGCTCCGTTCCCTGCGAGCGTCGCGACGCACGGGGTGGAGCACAGCGGCAAACTAAAAAAATTGAAAATTCATAACACATACAGTACACTGTAATCTTATAGATTACATTACTGTATGAAATCATTTCACATCCCTTTTGTTCCTAGTGCTTTGTCCAATGCCCTGCATGTAGTTTTATATTATATGTTAGAAGGCCAGTGTGCTGGCCTGAATTTATGGGAGGAGCCCGGAGGGTATTTAAGCTGACCACTTCCCCTTCCTCTTTGTCAGTTTCAGTGAACGATACTACATGTCACTGTGCTGACTCTTCCCAGCTTACTTTGTGTTCATAAGTCTGTGCGTTTGATTACAAGTGGGTTGCGGCGTCTTCGTCGGCGGTTCTCGCTTGCTGTTGCAGGTAGGGTTCAAACCTTTTTTTTCATATGCAATGTTACCATTGGATATGTTTCCTATACCTGCAAACTTAGATTTGCAGGCTTGCTCTGCCTTGCTTGTCATCCTATCCACAAACATACGATTTGTTCGTAGATCCAAGCCTCTGAGCCATTGTTGGTTGTTCTCTGATATCACTCGATACAGGCTTCATTTTCTCATAGGATTCACTGTCTATGGGGTTGCCGTCTCATCCATTTGGAGATCAGCATGTATTATTTGCATGGGTTCTGTGTCTGATTGAGGTGGTAATTAGACCCACATGGGGCCTTGTCTGCACTTTGATTAGCCTGGGGGGCTGGGCGGTTGGAATGTGTTCGGTTTTAGAAGTAAGGTGTGGTATACACGCTGCAACCGATTTGTATTGGATTCACTTCATACATCTTACAACCGATTTGTATCAGTGCCATCTCTTTACAGCTGATTCATATTGCATACCTGCTACAATCCGATTCCAACCTAGTCGCATCAGCAGCACAACGGTTCGCATCAGATGCATCCCGCTCACTGATTCTTATTAGTCCCTGTTGTACCCCACAAATGGTTCGTTGTTTATGTAATTTTCTACTGACTGTTTCGTATTGTCTTCATGTCATACGAATCACAGTCGGATTCAAGCCTAGTCGCCTCGGCGGCACAATGGTTTGCATCGGTCTTATCCTGCACACCAATTTGTAGTGGTTCTTACCATACCCTACGATTCATTATTTATTTTTTGTCCGATTCACATCACCTCAGCAGCTACATGCATCACAGTCCACTCCGAACCTAGTCGCACAAGCGGCACAACGGTTCGCGTCACGAGTATCCCACACACCAATACGTCCAACAGTCCCTATAACAAATCGACGATTCGTTACGTATGCCACTTCGCAGTTCCTTCCTACATATACAATTTCTGCTATCCTTTTCTTTTTCGCCTATCAGTAGGTGACCTTTCTTGCAATCGCTGCAAGCTACGCATTTCATCATAACTCCTTGCAATCGCTGCAAGAACACGCATCTCAGCATATACCCATTTGCAATCGCTGCAACATGCATCTCAGTATAAACTCCTTGCAATCGCTGCAAGAACACGCATCTCAACATTTACCCATTTGCAATCGCTGCAACATGCATCTCGGTATAAACTCCTTGCAATCGCTGCAAGAACACGCATCTCAACATTTACCCATTTGCAATCACTGCAAAATGCATCTCAGTATAAACTCCTTGCAATCGCTGCAAGAACACGCATCTCAACATTTACCCATTTGCAATCGCTGCAACATGCATCTCAGTATAAACTCCTTGCAATCGCTGCAAGAACACGCATCTCAACATTTACCCATTTGCAATCGCTGCAACATGCATCTCAGTATAAACTCCTTGCAATCGCTGCAAGAACACGCATCTCAACATTTACCCATTTGCAATCGCTGCAACATGCATCTCAGTATAAACTCCTTGCAATCGCTGCAAGAACAGGCATCTCAACATTTACCCATTTGCTATCGCTGCAAAAACATGCATCTCAGTATAATCTCCTTGCAATCATTGCAAGATCACGCATCTCAACATTTACCCATTTTTGCAATTGCTGCAACATGCATCTCAGTATAAACTCCTTGCAATCGCTGCAAGACACGCATCTCATCATAACTCCTTGCAATCGCTGCAAAAAACACGCATCTCGGCATATACCCATTTTGCAATCTCTGTAAAATTATGCATCTCAGTACAAACTCCTTGCAATTGCTACAAATACACGCATCTTACCATTTACCCGTATACAATCACTGCAAAACATGCATCTCAGTATAAACTCGTTGCAATTGCTGCAAATACACGCATCTTAGTGTTTACCCACTTGCAATCGCTGCAAAACATGCATCTCAGCATTTACCCATTTTTGCAATCACTGCAAAACACGCATCTAAGTATAAACTCCTTGCAATCGCTGCATAAACACGCATCTCAGCATTTACCCATTTTTGTAATCACTGCAAAACACGCATCTCAGTATATACTCCTTGCAATCGCTGCAAAAACACGCATCTCAGCATATACCCATTTGCAATCGCTGCAAACATGCATCTCAACATATACTCCTTGCAATCCCTGCAAGCACACTCAGTGGTGCTCATACAGCCCACTTCATTTTTTAGTGGCACTTAATCGGTCACTCGTCTCCAGTGGCATTCATACGAGCCACTCATTGTTTTCGTCTATCTTTTCTCCCTCAGGTCAGTCGAGTTCAGGTTCCATCCTGTACCAGGTTGGATGTTATTTCCCAGGTAAAAAAAAACAAAAAAAAAACAAAAAAACAAAACAAAAAACGCTATGTTTGCATCTTCACCAGGGCCAGTCGCATACAAGGGGGACACAAAAAAAGAAAAAAAAAAAAAAGTAAAGAAATCTTGTTGCACTCATGTCACCCCTACTGCAGGTGTTCCCGGTCGACCGAGTTTCGATCACAACCAGGACCTCGCTACTAGAGCGTCAGTCAGGGCCTAGTTCATGGGCTTTTCTATCGCATCATTCTGCAGCACCCTTTCACTATACCGTTACTTCACATACATCATTGGACTTGATCTCCAGGTGTTAGTTCTGTCACATATGTCTATACATGACACTCTGTTTTCGAAGGGCGACCCTTCACCTCGCAGACAAGGTCGCTTAACAGTAGACTTGCTGGCAGTGCAAGTGTTAGCAGGTCGAGCACACGTCACCCCCTACAGACCGCAACATTCCTACGTAGGCCGTACCAGACTTCTACTTCTCGCCCCAGTACGCCCTGGGGTTCTGGTCTTCAGGTTTGTGCTTGCCACAGACAGGCACCCGAGCTATCGGTTATCTGGCCAGTCACCTCCTGGCCCACCTCGGTCGCCACGCACTCTTCTGAGTTTTCTAAATTTCCACTCAACATAAGTTCTGCACAACAGAACTCTGTCAGCTCCTGTCTATGCCTATCATTCCTTTTTCTGTACTTCTTCCTTTTTCCTCCTCTCTGAGTTTTCTCTTTACCACTCCGCTCTCTATCCTATGGCTATGACTCCTCTTAAATATGAGCACCCAGCCCCCTTTTTGTCTTCTGGCAGCGAGGACTTCACACCCGCCCCTCTGTTACCCCCCCCCCCCCCCAAACGGCTCAGAGCGCGGCTGCCTGCAGTCCCTCAGGGGACGGAACATCCCCAAACTCATAGCTAAGTCACAGGGATATTCCCTTTCCTGCTAACGGCCAGGAAGGCAAAGCTTTTCAGGCTCCTCTTCCCGCCTCCAGCTGCAGCTGGGCCCAACAGGCATCCCTACAATCCATGCACTCTTTGGTCTCCCCCTTAGCCGCAACAGTTCGGACGTCCAGACCAGAGTCACACCTTTGAAAGTTTGCCCATCCATGGCCCTCCCGGACCTGGTCATGGTCCCGATGACCGCTTCTCCTTCTGCAGGTACACCAGGCTCTGCACCTATCGTCCTCCCCATTCATCTTGTCCCGACCAGCATCAGGGAGGATATATTGGAGGGCAAAGACGTCAATTGGCATCCCTGCTCATCTCAGTCCATGACTTGGCTGACAACAAATCATACGCCTGGGGGGGATGTCTCAGTGGTTGTCAAGTCGAGAGACCCCAGCCTCAGTCGTAAGCTGTCAGCCACTGAGTTCACCCTGGCCTTCGGGATGTTCAGAGATGTACTTTGTTCAGCCACCCTCAGCAGTAGGGAGGAGCGGGACTTATACCTTCATGCAATGACAGATCTTGCTTACAAATATGGAGGTTTTGCCGTCTACGACCATCGGTCGTTTTTCAGCCAAAGCAGCAGCGAGACTTGCCCAGTTCCAGATAAGCTCTGAATGGAGCCTCACAGACACGGAACTCTTTTGTCGCCACTTCGCCCATAAAGCCGACGGTTTTGCCCAATCCCTCACTTAAACCTGTCACACCAGGCCCAATGTCACAGGGTTATCCATTATCCGGACGATTTTCTGCTTATCGAACACCTAGACATACCCCCCCCCCGGTAGATCTAGACAAGCTAAGAGAGGTCTTCAACAATCTCAATGAACACATAGTGGAAGGCCCAACACATTTCATAAGTTTCTCAGGCATCGTCCTGGATACGCACGCCATGCAGCCTAGCCTGCCTTCTGACAAATTAGCTTGTGTTAGGTTGGTCATTCAGGAGTTTACCCAGTCACAGGAATGTACTAAAAGACAGCTGCAGTCCTTGATAGGGATGCTCAATTTCGCTATGAGAACAATTCCTCAGGGGCGGTCGTTCATCTCAAGGCTCTTAGTCTTTCTTGCCCGAGTGCAGGACCCGACCAAGTCCTCAGACTAGACCCAGCAGCAATAGCAGACTTGGCTATGTGGGACGAGTTCCTCTTCAACTTCAATGACATATCAATGTTTTTCCCTCAGTATCAGCTCAGTCGCGCCAGGTAGTCACAGATGCTGCAGCCTCCATTGGCTTTGCTGCAATTTTTGGCCATCACTGGTTTGCCAGACCTTGGCCCCCGGAAATCTGCCTGATTCCTGGCTTCCCTCGATCTTCGTCATTGTTCGAGCTGTACCCCATCGTGGCAGCAGCCCAAGTCTGGGGCCACACGTGGACAGATCAGACAGAGCTCTTCACCACAAGACAACCAGGTTACAGCTGACATCATTAATAAGGGTAGATCCAAGTCGCTCCCCGTCATGTCCTTCCTGCGCAGTCTGCTGCAATTGTCACTACATCACCAAATTTAACAGTTACTGTAAGCATATCCCTGGCAAGTGCAATACCGCAGCCGATGCACTGTCCCGCTCCAATTTTGTCTTTCTTCCAGGAGGAACCCGGAGCCGACCCATCATCCACTCCTATCCCACCTTGGTCTCAACTAACAATGGATTGATGCCACACATTGCCAATGCAACCCGGCTCATCTACCACTCACTGTCTAGCAACACACTAAAGGCTTATCCTACGGCCTGGAACACCTACCGTAGGTTCCTTGCCACTTGTCCCGGAACCACAGTAGATGACGTCACTCATGTCCTAGCCTTTATATCTTATTGCCACACACAGCTGGCTCTCCCTCATACCCCTATCAGGCTGTACCTGGCCGGTATCCAAGCCACTATGTCCTTTTATCTTTCGGAAAACGCAACAAACCGGACCCGGAGTGGATATAAACTTCTTTCGAACCAGCAACGCCTGGTGCCCAACAACGATCTTTTGACCGTCTGCTCTTTCACCCAGCCAGCCAGTCTCCAGCCCGTTACTGCCTTTTCAGGTCAACCCCCTGAGTGGAAATCAGTTTATTAAACATGTTTGGGTCCTACTGGTCAACTTAGGCCTAGACCCTGGGCGGTATTCTGGATATTCCTTTGGATCGGCGCAGCCTCAGCCACATCTCAGCATGGAGTACCAGACCATGTGACCAAGAAGCTAGGCAGGTGAAAGTCTGCCTGCTTTACCAGATATATATATATGTTCCCTCAAGATGGCCCTTTCTCCAAGCTCACTCAATGAGGTTAGAGGCAATAAAGATACTTCCCTACCTGGTTATTTTTGGCCCCTTTTCTTGCCATACCTACCAGACGACCAAAAGCCACACCTCAGGTCTATTTATGTTGTGAGTCTTGTCGCGTGTTTATGTGATCCACATTTGTCTCGGTCTTAGGGCCACGACCATAAGTTAGAAGGCCAGTGTGCTGGCCTGAATTTATGGGAGGAGCCCGGAGGGTATTTAAGCTGACCACTTCCCCTTCCTCTTTGTCAGTTTCAGTGAACGATACCCTCCCTCCCATTCCCCTTTTTACAGCACTTCTCAGCAAATTCTCCTCCACAATCATCCATTACTTATCTTGGGTATGGCCCCTTTTCTTGCCATACCTACCAGACGACCAAAAGCCACACCTCAGGTCTATTTATGTTGTGAGTCTTGTCGCGTGTTTATGTGATCCACATTTGTCTCGGTCTTAGGGCCACGACCATAAATACTGTTCTTTCTGCCTGGAAACTTGAGATTGTCCTTAGCAACCAAAAAGTGTCCCTTTACGTCAAAAGTGGTTTGAGACCAGCTAGAAAACAGCGATAGTAAATTAGAACACTTGCAGAATTGAGTGAATTGTGGGGAAATTCATTTTATTATTATTATATTATTATTTTTTATAATTATTTATAGTTATTTATTATATTATAATTTATGATTTTGTGTTTCAAACTTTATCATATCCGGGATATCTACTAGACTCTTGTTTGGACAGATTGAAGTGTGTTATTGCTAAGAATTACAGGCCTACAATATAAAATGCCAAATTTCTATGCAAAACAATTGTACTGCTTTGAGACGCAAAAATCTGACATAATCATGCCGCCAGGGAGGCTACAGGGGACTTCCAGATTTGGATAAGCTCCCTTCCTGCAGACCCCCACAACCACCAGCCAGAATTGTGGGGAAGAGGCCCTTGTCCCCATTAACAGGGGAACAAGGTGCTTTAAGGTGGGAGGGGAGAGCGCCTCCTGCCCCAAAGCACTCCCCTGATGTTGAGGCCATATGGTATGGTCTTTTTTTTATTATGGTATGGGGTTCCCCTTAAAATCCATACCAGACCCGAAGGGCCGAATCCTAATGAAAAACTTTCCTAAAATTTGGAATGTGTTAGAAAATTGATGAACTAAACTAAACAAATTCCGAAACAAAACAAATGTTTCCGTTCTGCACATGTGTACTCTTTATCCTGACCCTGGAGGTACACGTGAGGTACACGTGAGCCAGACAGGGCCTGCCAATGGGAAAACTCTCAGGGCACCTCACTACTACATCAGGAGCACTCCAATCCTCTTTCTTCCCATCAGCCCCCTCTACATCTCCTCTCTCTCCTTTTTATCTTGTCCTAGGTAAAGGAGCCCAGCCTACACAAAATAGGAAATAGGACATGGTCACCCTAAAAAAACCTAACCCCTGCTTAAACCTGATTTTCATAGTCCAGCTGACAACACTGCTTGGGTTTTCAGTGTAGCAAAGGCAAGGTTGTCTCCCCAGAAGTTAGGAGCTTACTGGCAGGATCAGCAGGTATTTTTTTTTTACTTCCAGTTTTTTTAAAGGGATAAAACATTGTGAACGATGCTGGTATTGCAGAGATGTATTGCAGAAATGTACTGTTGCTGATACATACACCCTAACTTGAAACAGTCAATCTACTCTTCTCTGACATCTCTTAATAAGGTGTTTTTGCCACAAAACTGACACATGCTCATTGTTCTCTGTTTTTGCACTATTCACTGTAAGAGCCCTGGTGTCCAACCTGTGGCCAAGGGGCCATATGCACCACTTTGGTTCTTGTTGTATGTCCGTTGGACCCCACCACTTTGTGGAGAGAATGTGAGAGCACTGATTTGAACCTGGGTAATAGCATTAGTGATCTCTACTAGCTTCATGTAATATGTCCCCAATCTATCACTGTCTTCTGTAGCATGTCACCAATCTCCAACCAAACATTTAGCATGTCCATAATCTGTCTACTTTTGAGGCCTAGACCTGGTAAATTTTTCCAAAACCTTTCATGCCCCAACAATAAAAAAGTTGGTGGAGGTTGTGGAGTGGACTAAGAGACTCTGCGGCAGACTTGGTGGCCCTGTAGGGGATGAGGTATCTGGAGGAAGCTGGGGGAGAGAGAATTGTGGGACACCGTTGGAGGCAGTGTAGAGGACTGGAGTCTCTGCAGCAGGCTAGGGGGCACTGTGGGAGGCTGGGTGGCACTGTGAAGGCCGGGGGCTCTCAGGGGGACTGGGGGGCACTGTGGGAGGTTAAGGGATCTGCAGCTGGCTGGAGACCTGGGAGATGGAAGGCCATGGCCCGGCAGTGGACCATGGCCAGGTGGTTGAGAACCACTGCTCGAGTATGTCTGCAGTGTCTGTAGCATTACATGTACTGAACATTATGTGCAGCCATTTGGTGATGTCAAGGGCTGCAGCTGAGGCCCCCTCTGCAATTCTTAATTTGACAACAATTGCTTTAAAGGCTCTGTATGAAAATCCTAGCAGGTCAGCAGTTTGACGTGCAGTAACCACCATGAAGTCAACAATTATGTCAATTACACTTATATCACTTAGATACAGCTAAATAATTTGCTGTTTTTCCAAATTAACATGTAGATGCGTCTTGCTAAATTTAGACATCACATTTAATAAGGAAATGTTAGAAAGCAACATCTATGACAAGGCATTCCCCTTTAACCAAGGGCAGGCCACACCTTCTACCCTGTGGAGATGGAAAGAAAATATGTCTGTTTATACTGTATTGCACTAAATGCTCACATAAACACAAAAGAATGTTTTTATATGCAAAAAATGGTTGACCAAAATCACTAAGTACTCCAAATGGTAATAAAGTGATATTTATTCTCCATGATATTGTTTTTCCCGTCGTCCTGTCTTTTGCAATCCTGGCAAGAAAAAAAAACCTTTGCTGTGTTCCCAAACTGTCAACTCTTATACAATAGAAGTTAGGAGACAGACTTTGGATTTTGTATTGACTTTTTTCTTTTTGATAATTGTTTAAAGACCTATAAAATTCCTATTTATACTCATTTCACCCACAGAGTCCTTCTCACATAGCTCATTCTATAAGATGCAGCATGGTCCTGGGGTAAAATGATATTACATAGTGGCTACATTATGGCTGGAAGTTTGGGGCAGCTCTGGAAGAGGGTGAGGGATGACGATACAGAGACAGCTGTCATGCAGTTCTCAGAAAGATAAAACAACTCCGCTCTCTACCCCCAACCAGCCTATGACCTTGTTAGCTGCAGGGGTTGAGTCCCGGAGATGGAAAAGGTGACTGAGTGGAGTCCCAGCTCCTGTTCTCCAATTAGCTATGGAGTTGGTGAGAAGGTTTTGATCTGTGTAGGTGGCGGATGGCCAAGTTCTGATTTATTACAAGGGTAGGGATGCTGGGGGGGGAAGGGGTGCCAAAAAAGCGTTAGACGGGAACAGGGCTACAAATCAAGAAAGTCATGGTGGGAGATTGCCCCTTTAAATTATTACCATGGATGACTCAGTAAATGAAAAAGAAGATTATCTGAAAATACACTGATGTTGCACTGTCTGTAAAGGGGCTGAGCTGCTCGAGATCTCATTGAGAGCCTTGTAATTGTTTCCCATGCCAGAGAAAGTATCAAAGACTTGTAAATCAGCATTCACCTGCTGCATCGTCTACAGCCCATCTGCTACGCCACCGTCTGCACTTCAGAAAGACTGCACACGCAGACGGGACGGCTCTGGTGAGAATATGCTGTTGTTGTCAGTTACAGCTAGTAAAAAAGATTAGAACCTAATGGAAGTCCCAGAGCCCGCATACTACATAATCTATAAAATGATTTCTTTCCTGACCAACTTTACCCATGTTTTCATACAAGGTTTTATGAGTAAGAGTTAGCAGTGTGTCTTGAGGTTTTTCAGTACTGTGGATGGGATATTCTAAAGAATTGGCTTCATCAAAATGGCTGAGAAAATAAATTTCTCAGCTTGTGTTGGCCCACAGCAACCAATTAGATTCTTGGTTTTGCTCTTTTAAAGTGAAAAGGGAGATCTGATTGGCTGCTCTGGTGCAGCATTGGCTGCTTGAGACAATTCTTCAGTCCCAGTCCACCCAAGGCGTAGGGACGGCATTGGGTGGACTTGGCCAAAATAAGACAAGGCAAAAAGCGTTGTTTCCTATTATGCCAGTTCATGGCATGTAGTACTTTTTTCAGTTGAGCCTGGTGCAACACAACCCACCAGATTGGACCGTGTTGTGGCCAATAGAATTTAAAGTGTTACTAAACCCAGGACCCTGCATTCACTATATCTGGTCTCCCACAGTACACAGAACATGGACATGCAATTATTTTAGTAAATATAAACAGCTAAATACCTTTTCTCATCAGCAGTATATAGCAGTCTTGTGACTTCTATCAGTGACCGGCCGAGCATTGGTTAAAGCTTGTAGGAGGAGCTTTTCTCCATTCTCCTCTGACTGTCCTATGAGGCTCCATGACCTCTGACCCTCTGTCTGGACAGTACTGATTGTCCCTGTCCTGATCACATGTACCCTCCCCCCCCAAAAAAAAAAAAACTCTCTAGCAATACATACCAAACTGAGCATGTGCAGAGTGCCCCCACGGCTCTCTACTATCAAGAGATGGATTGGGGAGAGTGGAAGAAGGGGAGGATCAGAGAAGACAGGATCAAACAGCCTTTTATACACAATGTGGAGGATTAACCCCTTAGATTCCACAGTGAGCAACAAACTGAATTGTCCTGTCTAACAGTTCACGTTATCAGATGGATAAGAAGTTAGGTGAAAGCTTTTTAACAGGGCAGGGGATGACAACAAAAAAAACAACCTGATTTTCTAACTCTTGCCAACTCATCAAAAAACTGCAATAAAATGTAGGCTGGAATTTGTTTCTTCCAATTACTTTGATTCAAGTCTACCCTCCCATCCCAAGAGAACTGAAGGCAAAGAAATGCTAACTTGTGGTATAGAATGTGCTGCTCCTGTTGTGGCTGGTTACTTGACAAAAAGTGAGGGAAAATCCCAAATTTTAGAGCTATCATCAGAGCAAAAATTGAGGGTGAATAATCCACTACAAAAGGGCTTTGTGGAAGTTTAATTGAGAAATGTAAAATAAACCTCTGCTTCGCAGTAACAGCCGCAACAATACTAACTTATACTAAATGATTGATTAACCGCTGAAGATTTTACCCCCTTTCTGACCAGAGCACTTTTTGCGATTCGGCACTGCGTCGCTTTAACTGACAATTGCACGGTCATGCACTCAAACAAAATTCACGTCCTTTTTTTCCCACAAATAGAGCTTTCTTTTGGTGGTATTTGATCACCTCTGCGGTTTTTATTTTTTGCGCTATAAACAAAAAAAATTGTGAGGATTTTGAAAAAACACATTCTTTTTTACTTTTTGCTATAATAAATATCCCCCAAAAATATATATAAAAAAACAATTTTTTTTCCTCAGTTTATGCTGATATGTATTCTTCTACATATTTTTGGTAAAAAAATTGCAATAACGTATATTGATTGGTTTGCGCAAAAGTTATATGGTCTACAAGATAGGGGATAGTTTTATGGCATTTTTATTATTTTTTTTTTATATTAGTAATGGCGACGATCTGCGATTTTTATCGGGACTGCGACATTATGGCGGACACATCGGACATTTTTGGCACTATTTTGGGACCATTGTCATTTATACAGCGATCAGTGCTATAAAAATGCATTGGTTACTGTGTAAATGACACTGTAAATGACACCACTAGGGAGCGATGAAGGGGTTAAGTGTGTCCTAGGGAGTGATTCTAACTGTGGGGGGAATGGGCTTCAAGTCACATGACAGCGATCACTGCTCTCAATGACAGAGAGCAGTGATCTCTGTCATGACACAAGCCAGAATGGGGAAATGCCTTGAGGCTCCGTGACACAGTCGCCGGGAGACCAGCACGGGTACACTATACGCGGCGGGCGTGCGCCCGAGTGATTACCATGCATTAACATAGCGTTGCCTTTTGACCACTTACGGGTTCATTGTTGGCTGTAGAGCCCTGCGTGGCTCCTTCAAGTCTACTTAATGGATGCTCCACCTTACTTTTGTACTCTTGTACTATCTGTACATGTTGTCTTATTTCTCTTTCCAAGTCTGTACTTGTTGAAAAACAATAAAAATCTATTAACGAGAAAAATGCTATTTTGCCTGAATGGGCACAAATTCCCCCAGACACACTCCAAAATCTTGTGGAAAGGCTTACCATAAGAGTGGATGGTGTTATAGCCACAAAAGAAGAGGGTTGACTTCATATTAATACCCATGGTTTTGAAATGGGATGTCCATGCACAAGCTCATATTGTGTAGGATTGATGGTAATGTGTAGAGTTGGGCCGAATACCCCCCCCCCCCCCCCCGGTTCGGTTTTGCACCACAACACTCAAACATCGCAAAAGTTCGGACCTGAACTCCGAACCCTATTAAAGTCTATTAGAACCGAACCTGAAAAGTCAAAAGTGTCAATTTTGAAGGCTTATATGCAAGTTAATGGCCATAAAATGGGTATGGGGGCCCAGCTACTGCCCTGGGGACATGTATCAATGCAACTTTTTTTTTTTTAAAAAGATAGTTTTTACAGGAGAAGTGATTTTAATGATGTTTAAAGTGAAACAATAAAAATTCATTTAAAGTTAGTGCCTGGGGGGTCCCCTTAGTCTGCCTGTAAAGTGGTGCATCTGAACCGTGTATAGAACCTGCTGCAGCAAAACTGACATTTATAAATTTAAAGAAAAAAAATGACAATACAATACCATTGCCGGCAATAGAAAAATGTAAAAAAAAAACAGCGTGGGGGTCCCCCCAATCCATACCAGCTTGGCAGTCCAGGAAAAGGGGGGGGAGCGAGCGCCCCTCACTCCTAAACCATACCAGGCCACATGTCCAAAGCACCTTGTCCCCATGTTGATGGGAACAAGGGCCTCTTCCCAACAACCCCGTCGACAGACCCAAAGGGCCTGGTATGGATTGGGTGGGTTCCCCCTTGCCATTTTTTTAAACATTTTTCTAATTGCTGGCAGTTTTTTCTTTATTCATTCAGCTGTCAGCGGGGAGGCCCATTGACAGCTGATGACTCGTCCGTTGTTAAGGATGCCACAGCCGGCTTCCCGGCCCGCTCCTTAACAACCAGCTATTCACTGTGCCCTGATTGGGCAAAGCTTTGCCCAATCAGGGCTTAGAATGCACTGTGCAGCTCCCTGCAAATTCGGCTGTTCATCAAACGAGCGAACAAGCAATGTTCGGGCCGAACTTTTGCTCAGCTCTTACCGTTTGCCCAACTCTAGTAATGTGTCTACGAACGTTTGGCCTTATACTATAGAAGATCCTTAACTGGGTAAAGTAATATTGAAATTAGATATGGTGTAGGCCTACTTTAAGCTCAAGTATGGCTGTAACAAAGATATGGAAAAAGAAAAATTACTTTTTAGGAAAAAAACAGCAGCTGGCTTGGTTTTGGGGCTGATTTACTAAAGGGGTCACTTCAAACATTTTATAACATTAAAGTGATTGTAAACCCTCTCCTTGTAAAACAACAAATATGAATGAAAGGCAAAACATTTGTGTATTGATATAAATGAAAAAACATAAACACCTTTTTTTCCCCCTGTTTTATATGTGATCACATATCCTCTGTTCTCAGCTGCATAAGAGCTGGGGGGAGAGACAGCAGCACACTGGTCTTCCCACTGAATGGCTTTGCAGAGGGGGCATGTCAGCAGAAGTCTGATCATTGGAAGAGAGCACATTGAGTTCCCAGTACAGGTAGAGAACTAACCATGGTGTGTTCTCCTGCTTAGTGTGGTCAGTTTTAGTAGGAAAGCAGAGGGACTGGCAGGAGCACCAGGGATTTCAAACAAAGGAAGCAATACAAAGACACAAGATATTTTTTTTAAGACAAGTACATGGTACAGCAGGCATATATCATGAATATTAAATGTTTACATATTCTTAAGGGGCAAAATTCAGTTTTTAAAACATTCCCTGTGAATCTGAGAGGGCATTTGAAGTATCAGGGTACAATTAGTCCTATAGCCAGTTAGCTCCTTTGCATCTACATTTATACTGTAAATAAGCAATGGGTTACTTACTGAAACAAGACCTCTGATGTTGAACTGCAAGTTTCTCAGCTTCTCGATAACCACCTCTCCCACATTTGGACAGAATGAAGATGATAAGCTCCATTCCACTGCAGAATAACAAAGAAACAAAGTGCTTTGCTTATTACATAATCTATCAAATAAAATAGGACCTAGGATAGATTTTCTAGTGGGTTTCTTGCTTGATTAATACTGATGGCCATTCTGGACAAAAGAGACATGTATGCACTGTGTGCAATTATTTCTAAATTAGATATTTACATCTGTGATAAATTAATAACTAGCTGTTATTAAAAAAAATCTAACAAAAACAATAGCAACTGTAAAGCTGCATTAATAGAAAAGAAGATTAAAACATTTATATGTTATGAAAATAAATAATTCAAAACGGTCCTCTTTTTTATGACAAACACTAATGACCTGCTTACATATTTGCATAGTGGGAACATTACATGGGTTGCTGCACTGCGGTGTCATTCGTTCTGAATAACACCTCTAAGCGCTAAGATAACGCACATGCGCACTAAGCCAACGCACGACCGCAGCGCAAAATTTGTGACCTGTCCGATTTTTGTTTATTGTTTGGTGCATTAGCAGTCGATTAATAACAATGGGCTGCTATGACAAGATGCACATAAACACACTACATAACACGTGTTAACACACTGCGCAAATCTAAACGGGACTTCAGGCAAACTGTTGTGTGATTCTCTGCCGTTCATTTTAAGTGACACCCCAACAAGTGCCACAATGGTTTACCATTTTAACACACGACTACGGAAAGATGTGAATGATCTGTTGTGGTGTGTTGGAAAACAGAAAGGTGACGGTGTAGTAAAAGGTCTACCTTACCAATGCCTTATTGCAATGCACATTAAGCCTATGTTCACACTTGTGCGGGTGCACTCTGTCTCGCAGCTGCAACCACCCACCCACAAAATGCAGGACCCACGAGCGGGTGCCATTAATATTAATGGCATGCTGTCCACATTGGAAATCGCACCAGCAGTGGGAACCGCACTGTACTGCAGTTCCCGTGCGGTCTGTGATTTCTGGAAAGGTGCAAGGACCTTTTCCCTGCGTTCGTGCGAGGCACGACAGCCCATATAAATGAAAGGGCTGCTGTGCCCACGCAAATGCAGCCTGCAAAGTAAGAAAAGGTGTGAGCATAGCCTAAGACCCCATACACACTATTAGATTTTCTGCAGATTTTTGTCTTCAGATTTACCAAAACCATGTAATATGAGGTCAAACCTTAAGAGCTTCAATTTGTATGCAATCAGGCAGGCCCTTGCACTACATGGTTTTGGTAAATCTGAAGACAAAAATCTGCAGAAAATCTAATAGTGTGTATGGGGCTTAATGTAGAAAATACTAGGGGGTTGATTTACTAAAGGCAAACAGACTGTGCACTTTGCAAAGTGCAGTTGCACTCTGCAAAAGCAGTTGCTCCAGAGCTTAGTAAATGAGCAGAAGCTCTGCTGACTTCCGTCATCCAATCATGTGCAAGCAAAAATGCTGTTTATTTATTTTCCTTGCACGTGATTGGGTATTCTTTGCAGAGTGAAAGGGGTTGTAAACCTTCGCGTTTTTTCACCTCAATGCATCCTATGCATTGAGGTGAAAAAACACCTGTCAGTGACCGCCCCCCCCCCCCCCCAGCCCCCCCATTTTACTTACCTTTTTCACGGCGGGGACGTGCTGTCTCTCTGCCTAAGGTTCTTGGCTTTTGATTGGATAGATTGATAGCAGCACAGCCATTGGCTCCCGCTGCTGTCAATCAAATCCAATGACTACGAGCAAAGGGGGCGGGGCCGAGTCCTGCATTTGGCCTCTATGGATGCCAAATGCTGGACTCAGGAGTGCACCCGCAAGGTAACCCCCTCGGGGAAGTGCTTCTCCAAGGGGGTTATCAGATGTGGGGAGGAGCCGTGAGAGCCACCGGGGGACCCCAGAAGAGCAGGTTCGGGGCCACTCTGTGCAAAAGGATAATAAGTATAATATGTTTGTTTTTTGTTTTAATTTACCTTTACAATCACTTGAAGATTTTCCTCATTTATTAAGCTCTGGTGCAACTGCACTTTACAAAGTGCATAGTCTTTTTGCCTTTAGTAAATCAACCCCAAGTGTTAATATGTGTGCATTAATATGTGAATCTGGCCTAATACTTTCACAAAAATGAAAACAAAATCTTGAGAAAACATGAGAACTTTTATTGCACAGAGTTGCTACCTTTGTATTTTGTGACAACAGCAGAGTTGACACTCAATGGCTCCTGGAATGTCACTTGTAGTGTGGTGCTGCTGGTTACTGCCAGACGAACATTGGTTGGAGGGTCTGGAACCCCTGCAAGAAGGAGCAGAATAAATTTCCAGTGTGAGTAGAAAAGCTCAGTTATTTTTCATCATAGACCAAGATTTCTTATATACACAGTTATGATCCAATCTAAAAAGGAAAGGTCAGCCCGCCAAAAACTGATATTTCAGTTATAGGTGGTACCTGCTGGGTCAACCACTGGCTTTTTTTTAAGACATTAGTCCTTTTATAGTTCCTGGCTCCTGCTAGCAGGCTTTAGAACGTCTTGAAGCTTGTTGAAAGCCTGCTAACAGCTTGCTTAAAGTGGCAATCAACACTGCCATTAGGATCTGTGTTCATTTACAAACTGGGTATAAAACAATGTGGCTGTTGATGGCGCCTGATTAGTGATATTAAATCGCGTAGCTGCCCCTTTGAAAGAGTATGAACCCAAATGAGATGATGAACAAAGGTAAAGGTGTTGGCGCTACAAAACATCACATAGATAATGATTCAACATAATAAATGGTGCATATTAAACCATGTGCAAATAGCAAACTATAACAGTCCAATGTGACAATCCCAACACCATAAAAACATAATATAAATTCTTCTAGTTGGATGTGTCTTCAAATAAATGCTTCACCACGAGTGCTCATGAGGTAGATGGCAACTCACCAAAAGGTGTTTGACCACTTTTTAAGGTAGGTCAAAATGCGCTTTAATTGTATGTTTCACGGTACTGGCTTCCTGATGACGCCAGTACGGTGAAACATATGTTGGAGCTGGGATTTGTCATTTACAGGTCCCATATGTCACAACCAGTGGCAGCCTGTCCATTAGGGGCGCCCAGGCGCCGATCCCTCTATCCACACCACTCCCTGTATGTATAATAGATAGTATCATGCGTAGCATATGTGTCCGGCCACGTTTAGGATGCCGGGCGCCTGAATTACAGCCGCGGGGGTGTTTTTAGGCTCTAATAGGCTTCAAAATAGGGTGGGCTCGTGGCGCAAACATACTGTTTGCCGCCCCCCCCCCCCCCCCCAAAAAAAAAAATTACCACCGGCCGCCACTGGTGACAACCAAGCAGTATACCCAGAACGAGGTGAGGATCACACACCGTTACGAGCCTGGTATACTCATCCACACATGCCGTAGACACCTTAGTGCCAGGATTGGCACAGTCACATGTGAGTGCAACCTATGTTCTAATTTTAAATCCTTTTAAATAAAAAGGTACTACACCATAAAGCTCTTCTTTGTGTCCCTGGTGGAGTCTGTTCCCACATCCCCAGTCTATGCCAGAGGGAGTCCCAAAGTGGAGAGACGCAAACCCAGGATTTATCCAATTAAAGCGCATTTTGATCTACCTTAAAAAATGGTCAAACACCTTTGGTGAGTTGCCATCTACCTCATGAGCACTCGTGGTGAAGCCAATTTATTTGAAGACACATCCAACTAGAAGAATTTATATTATGTTTATATGGTGTTGGGATTGTCACATTGGACTGTTACAGTTTGCAATTTGCACATGGTTTAACCACTTCAATACTGGGCATTTTCACCCCCTTCCTGTTCAGACCAATTTTCAGCTTTCAGCGCTGTAACATTTTGAATGACAATTGCGCGGTCAGGCAACACTGTACCTATATGAAATTTTTTCCCCAGAAATAGAGCTTTCTTTTGGTGGTGTTTGATCACCTCTGCAATCTTTATTTTTTGCACTATAAACAAAATAAGAGCAACAATTTTGAAAAAAAAACAGAATATCTTTGACTTTTTGCTATAATAAATATCCTGATTAAAAAAAAAAAATCTTCTTCAGTTTAGGCGGATATATATTCTTCTACATATTTTTGGTAAAAAAAAAATTGCAATATAATGATTGGTTTGCACAAAAGTTATAGCGCCTACAAAATAGGTTATTGATAGTAATGGCGGCGATCTGCGATTTTCGTCAGGACTGTGATATTACGGCGGAAAAATTGGACACTTTTGACACTAGTTTGGGATCATTGACAATTATACAGCGATCAGTCCTATAAATATGCACTGATTACTGTATAAATGTCACTGGCAGGGAAGGGGTTAACACTAGGGGGTGATCAAGGGGTTAAATGTGTTATCTAGGAAGTGATTCTAACTGTGGGGGGAGGGGACTGACTGGGGAGGTGACCGATCGGTGTTCCTATATACAAGGAACACGCGATCTGCCTCCTCTCCCCTAACAGGACGTGGATTTGTGTGTTTACACAAACAGATGCACATCCCTGCTCTGTGACAAGCAATCACGGGTGCCCGGCGGACATACACGCGCATCAGCTCCCGAGTGATGCAGCGAGTGACGGCCGGGAAGCCGAGGACGTCATATGACGGCCGCCCAGGATGAGAGAGCCACCTTGTGGTCATCATATTACTATACGTGGAATGGGAAGTGGTTATTTTGCACCATTTATTATGTTGAATCATTATCTATGTCATGTTTTGTAGCTCCAACTCCTTTATCTTTGTTCATCATTTGCAAACTGGCGCTGAATGGTACTTTAAAAGCTTCAACAAAGCTTGCTGAAAGCTCTGCAAATGCTTTGTCAAAGCTTGCTGTTCATACTGCTCTTATACAAGCTGAAGCCCATGCAAAACAGGCCTAAATCTGTCACACAGGCCAAAGAAAACTTGACACATTTTAATGAACCTGACTTACGTGCATGCTCAAATCCCGCTTTCATGCGCTTGTATAGCCGATATCGCCACTCCCAGGATTTCAGTTGCTTTTCTTTTTCAGAACAATCTGCATTGGGAGCTTCGTTAACAACTTGAGCAGTGAGGTCGTTCACTCTTTGTTCAGCTTCCCGCACCAGCGTGGACAGATGGAGCGACCGACTTTCCAAGCTCATAACTAGAAGGGTAAAATATGGCAGGTAAGTGGTATAGACTGTTCTGTACAAACCTCATTCCTGGTGTGATAACGACTATGGCTCGGCATAGACTGATCAAATTTTAGCTGATTTGTGCTGAATCTGGCAAAGTTTGAGCCCTGCAGTGGCGTCTCCAGCTTTCATATTTAGGGGGGTCACATGGGGGGACAGGGACAAAAGTAGGGGGGCAACTATAAAATGCAATTATATATATATCCTGGGGCCCTTTACTATGATCCCACAACGGGCCCTTTCACATGTTCTGCAGTGAGCTCCCCTCCTACTGTATTGGGGCCCCCCAGGGTGGCAGAAAACAAGAGATATATGTCACCAACATACCAAGAAAACATAAGGGTCCAAAGCAGTGGGAGAACTATCAGGGTTGCAAAGGTTGTCTTGCCACCGGGCCCTGGTGTTCTGCCACTGTGGGGTTCCCCAGCCCGCTCTTGCTGTCCTGCCCCTGCTATTGACAGCGCTGGTCTGGCATCTCTTGGAATTTACAGGCTGGTTCTCCTGTCCTAAGGACAGGAGAAATTAGTCTGTTTTTTCAGTAACTGAGAGTTCTGGTGAAGTCCTTCTTGCAACCCGCTCTTCTCCCTGCCAATGAAGATGCAGGGGAAGGAGCAGATCGGGCGGCCGTGGTTGTGTGAGCGCTTGCATTATGCAGTGTCAGCGAGCAGAGGGAGGGGGAGGAATCACCTGCAGGAGCTGACTGGGGACGCTCTACCTCTCAATAGAGACTGTGTTACTCCAGAGGTGGCACGAGTAAGATGTGGCGCATCCGCTACGAATGCAAACAAAAAGACATTGCCTTTTTGTAAAAAAAAAAATGTTTTTTTTTTAAATTGGGGGGCGCATGATTGGGCACAGTATAATATTGGGGGGGTCAGGCCCCCTCTGCCCCCCCCCCCCCCCCCCAGGGACGCCATTGCCTGCAAGCATCACCTAGGTCAACAAAAGCTGACCGAGGTAAGTAGAAAATTATCGGTCTAATAATAACTGCATCCTATCAGATGCAGTCACTGTTTGGCAGTGCCAAAAGGCAGTCATGGTTCCTACAGCTGCTTAATACAATTGCTGGCAGTGGAGATTCCTCCATCAACGTTGTTTATGGCTACCGAATAACAATAATGATGTACGAAAGAAGCACAAGTCATTCCAGCAAGAAAAATAATGCACTTAAACGAGTATAATGAGCAAAAAGGTTGCCAGTTCTTCATTAACTAGCATTAGTTCTGCTTTAATTAATGGCAAAATAAATAAATAGTTTCACAATTATATTATTGTGGGATGTGAAAACATATGTTTTCAGATTTTTTAGCAAGTATTTTGTAATTTAATAGATGCTCTTTCAGGTTCCAGTTAAAGCATCTAAAATCACATGCAGCATTTTAAAGAGAAGCAGTCGCCGGAAGAAGGGGGAAAACTGCTGCAGGTATAACGTGTATGCACCTTTATTGTCATGGATGAATCACAGGCTATTTTGACAGGCAATCCTTCACCACTTCCTGAAGCCTTTGCCGTGCCTCCTGTGCATTCCTGCTGAATAGTGATGGGCCAATAGGAATGTGTGCAGGCAGAGCGACAAACTCCAACACTAGCCAGAAGGGTGAAAGCTTTTCCAGCATGCTTTAGTTTTATTTTTTTTTGCTTTACCCATTTTATTTGGTTTATATAGTAAAGCATGGGATACAGAATGAAAGAAGGGGCAATGGGGGACATCTTTGAAATGTGTCTCTGCGCTACTTTTTCCCATAGTTGCTTAATTAAGGGGCAGCTCCACCAGAGACACCGCTAACATAGATTTGAATGGTACTGGTCTGCAGCGTTAGATGTGGACCAGTCTTTGCAGACCACACGCCTGCTGGGACTACACAGCACAAAACAAATGAATTGAGCCACTTGGCTATTACGCTATACCCCTCCACCAGGGGCAGCTTGTCCATTAAGGGCTCATGGGCGCCGCTCCCCCTATCCATCGCCCCCTTCCCCTATCCATGCGTCCGGCCTCTTGCAGGACGCCGGATGCATGAATTACAATGGTGGTGATGTTTTTTTGAAGCACCTGATTAGAGCCAGAGGCTCTAAAAAGGCTTCAAAATAGAGTGGGCTCAGGGCGCAGAGAATGCGAATAGAGCCCACCCAGGTGTGTTACAACAGAGAAGAATATTGGCAATTGTAACGCTGATCCTCCTCCTGGCAAATCAGGAAGCGGGTATTGAGACCTGTCACCCGATTGGCTGAAAGGACAGGCTATCCTATTGGATGCCTAGGAGGACAGGAGGCGATGGAAGTCTGGAAGCCGCTGTGATGGAGGAGAGAACACGGAGCTGCTGCCCGCTACCAGCCTAGATGGGGCAAGTGCAGGACCAACTGGCAGACAGCGGGGGGAGGCGGGGAGGTGCTGCTGGCCCCGCTCGGGGAGGGGGGGTGTGTTTGTTTGCCACCCCCAAAAAAAAAAAAAAACACCATCTGCCAGTGCCCTCCACCGGGGAGACTTTCAGAATGTAAGGCCTTAATGCTATATTTACATGCCCAACTGGAGTTTAGCTTTAAAGCCCAACTCCAGGCAAATAACAATGATCCCTTGCAATGGGACTGTGCCCACACTGCAATCAGTTCCTCCAACCCTGCAGCATCTGCACACCAATGCTCCACTGGTCTAGGTTCCTAGTGTCATCAAGACTAGAGTGGGGTTCAAAACCTTGCACTGGATGTGAGGACACCAAGGGACAATCCACGCCATGGGGACGCAGAGGATCAGTAAAATGGTTTCTCCACTCCCCTAAACGAAATGAGCTATTAACCTTTGCATTGCAGGCACAGCCCCCATGTATGTTTTAATTGCCTGGAGTTTACCTTGAAATATCTTCACTTGTTATAAACTCCTGAAACATTTACACATAAACCAACCTGTTATTTATGTTCTGTGGCCCTATAAAAACAGGCCGCGTAATAATGTTGCCATTGGTATAAATAATGAGGCAGTGAAGAGACAGAGTGGAGAACACTGAAGTAGTATTGTCTGCAAAGAAATAATGGGTTATAAATTAAGCTATAAACTGTGTGGTTGAAACCAAAGCTACACTACTATTAGCATAACAACCCTTCATAAAGAATTCTGTAGCGGTAATGGAGCATCCCTTCCGTGCACATTACTCACAGTGTGGGCTCTCCTTTGCTCCGGCCTGCAGTAACGTCTTCGCTATGGGTGCATTGTTGGTCATGATCGCTATATCTAGTGGAAGCAGGCCCTCGCTATTTGGTGTGTTGAGATCCAGCTCCTCCACACTATATTGCTTCAGTAATTCTTGTACCCGATCAAGATCTTGCATTTCCACTGCTTCAAAGAGTGCAGAATTCCCCTGAAACTACAATAAAAGGCATATGTGAATGAACCTGAAAAAAGAAAAACACCAGACTAAAAGCTAAATACACACTTAAAGACATACAGTATGTGCTTATGGTTTACCTGCCAAAACATTTTTTATTCTGTACACTCAGTCTTGTGATTTACATGTATTGTTCACACTGCATAGCCAGACAGGTGGCACATGTAGTTCCTGCTTTAGCAATTAATCGTCCTATGTTGGGCTGGGACAAGGGGTGGGCAGGAGGGGAAGTCGCCCTGGGCACAGTGGTATGGAGGGCACCCACAGTATGCTCCAGATAAGTGGCTGGCAACCAGTGGGCTGTCACAGCGTGCTCCAACATTTTTCACCTTATCTGCCCACAACTGGCTTGGAAACAAACCATGCACGCGCAATTACCTTCTAGCTGTGAGAAAACATGTGACTGGCCACACATGTGCAGCACGCACTCAATGCCAACCATGGGCAGCTAGAGTCATTTTAATAGATAGGAAGTAAAGGGAACTTTCTAACTCATCCCTGACCCCTCTATCCAAAACCAGAAAAAAAAGTTTATGACATGACATACAATCTCCAGTTTGCCCATTTCCTAATAAAAACTTCACTTTTCTACAGATTTCACCTGTTTTTGACGTGATATATATTTCTGCTATGTATCTATAGTTGTGTGGAAATTAAGGTAAATGCCATTGACACCCTCATTATCCATTCATAAATCAACCTTCTTTCATCAGCATCAATATTCTGAAGTGACATACAAGGGATGACTTCCGCAGCCTCTCCTTTTCATTTCGCGCCGCCAAGCTGCTTTCATCGAACGATGTGTAGTTCACCCGGAACTTCCCAGACAGGTTCCTGTACAGCCTCTTGGCAGCATTGGGCGAGGAGGGCCCTGGCGGCTTCTTAGTCTGTGCCAGCTGGAGGTCCTTCATCTGCTGTGTCATCTTTGGAGATGAAGACCTGAGCAGAAGACAGAAAAATAAATTAGACAATATAATATATACAATATAATAAGCTGCAACGAAAACCTTTACCAGTTGGGCTTATGCAGCTCTGAATATTCAGCCTCTAGGCAGAACTTGAGTTACAAAAAATTCACAGCCCAGTTATAGAAAAAAAATTGCTTTTGTTGCGATACTCACCTTCAATCCAGAGATGTCCCTCAAAGTAATTTCTTTCCACCACTAGTCTTCTAGGTTGAATAATGACAAGGGTCATGCAAACTACTTCTTCTGAGCCCAGGGTGTCATTTGCTGTTAAAAACCTGTTCGTTTGAGAAAATTTTTGTATTCTGCTCCTTAGAATTTTCTCATCACAATGGTCGAAAAATAAGGTTGATTTGACTTTTGTCTACCAAAGTTTAGCAATACAGTTGGGTCACCTCCTTGCCCCCTGCCTGTGATTGGATACATACATTCATCATAATCCTCTACCTTGTAGCATTATGGTTTTCAGTTTGAATATCAAGCAGGATACAACCTGCATGGATTTTGCATGTTCTCCCTGTGCTTTTATGGGTTCCCCTGGTTACTCCAGTTTCCTCCCACGCTCCAAAGAAATGCTGATAGGTTAATTGGCTCCTATCTTAAAGTGGGAGTCCGGCGACCAATCTTTTTTTTTTTTTTTTTTTTAGGTCATTGAGACACTTTGCTAATCCCAAAATAATACTCACAGTTTGGGTGTAATATTTCCGCTTCTGTCTGTTTTCGTACTGAAGAATAACTTAAAAAATGTGATGTTGGCTGTTTCCATCTTGCTTGTGGGCATGTGAAGCCCACAAGCATTGATTTCCGGGATGCGGTGAATGCTGTTCATTCACAGCTTGTTCACACGCATGATCATTGTTTCCGCACTGAATCTTGGGAAGCCTGACACTAAGCTCCCAGGAGACAGTGCGGCGCCAGGGAAAGGCAATAAACATGCCTACACCCATGGGAGGAGAGACAGGAAGTGCCACAATAAAGTACAATATAAAGGTAATTACAGCGATAAAAAAAAAAAAAAACGTGCGGCATTTGAACATCTATGCAATTAACTGAAGGGGGTAAGAATAAGTTAAAAATTTGAGTGGAACCCCGCTTTAAATTGGCCCTAGAATGTCTATGCACATTCCACATACCAGTCCCAAACTTTGCAACTAGAGAGGGTTGTAATAAATATACAGAGAAAATTTTGTGGCAAAGGTTCTGAAGCATATCAGAAATGGCACCCAGAGAGCTAGCCCACAGAATCACTGAGAGTTGGAAAAGCCTGAATGGTAAGTTTATTCTTTAGAATCCCCTGCCTAGCAGCACTAGGGTTCTTGGTTCGCATCCTAACCAGGCCACATTGAGTTTGCATGTTCTTCCTGTGCTTGTGGGAGTTTACTTCAGGAACTACTGTTTCCTCCCATACATTAAAGACAAGCTGGTAGATTAATTGGCCCTTGTAGGTGTGTACCAATTGGCTATGTGCATGTTATAATGTTCTGCATGTTGACCCATTACTGAGCAATTGGGGAGGGTGGAGCAAAGACCTGGTGACCTACCTTTTAGAAAAAATTGGGCAAGAAAATACTATGGAATAGACTCTGAAGCATCAGACATGGTGCCCGGAGAGCTGGCCCGTAAAATTGCAGTCGGATATGACTACAGGGATATATACATACATACATACACACACGAAAATTGTATTTATGGAACATAGGTTGAAGGATCCTAGCACATTCAAAATACAAGACCACACTTTAAAATATTACATCAAACTAAATGCTGGGTCAGTCCTTCCTGACTACATTCGGCTTCATTTTAAAGCTAGTGTTATGTATAAAGGGGAGGAAGAACTCCATCACAAAGGGTTTGTTTCATAGAAGAGACAGATGTATATACACCAGACAGAATTTCTTTCTGCGTGTGGTGCGGTGCACTGACCTCACGAACACGTTTATTACACAGCTGTGTCACAACACGTCTCCTCCTTCAGAGAAATGTTATTGTAACCCTGGCACCCTTAATCTGAACGTTAAGAACCCACCTTTGATTTACAGTAGCCAGCAAAGCCATTTTTTTTAGAATCATTAACTAGCTAAGTGCTGGACTACATTGTCAAAGGTTTAGCGAAAGAGTCTGCTTTGAGCGAGGCCTTGTGGAGTTAATGGTACAAACATATCTTAGTAAAAACGTATCCCCATGCAAGAATTTGCTCTGGAGACTGCACCACTTGAAATTCTTTAAATACAGAGCTGGAGACAGGCAAGAATGCTGCGGACTGTCTCTAGTGTAGGGAAACAAACCCATACTTGTTGGATCTCTACAGCGCAAAACGTTCAACTGAATGGCCGATCTGGAGTGTTCGCGGCATGGTCGCCGTCATGTGACGGCCACTGACAGGAATATAGCAGGCTGACACTTATAAGCCATCACCCTAAAGTGCCCCCTGCTGCTATTCAGGACTATATAAAGCACCCAATAATGCACTTTTACATTGACCAAGCTAATTGTAGAAGCCATACCCTGTCTGCGGAACAGGTGGCAAATAATCTGGCTAATTGCTGTATATTTTAGTGCACGGTAATGTAGATTGCCTTTCTATGGATGTCCCTTTCCAGCAGAGCTTAATAATTCTCCTTCTCAGACATTGGTTGCTGTCTTTTTCTATAGCCCCGCTATTTCCTCCACCCCTCCCTTCTCTTCCCTCGTGGCCAGTACAAGTTCATGCTAAATATGGCTACTTTCATTCTCCAGAGTGAAACTTGAACCTCGGCACCAGGCTGACTGGAATCAGCACAGGGTCGGGGTTACAAGGGCCGCACATTCCCAGTCCATACACTCCCCTAACCCAGCTTGCTGGGTCTCTCAGTGTTCGCTCCACATTTTCCATCATAAAAGACATTTCCATGGCCTAGGGCGATAGCGAGCGTTCTATTCTCTGCAGGACTGCACTATCCTTTCTTTCTGAAAGGGTCGGTTTAATGGATCTCCAGGTTATAGGACACACAGGAAACACAATAGAGACATTCAAGGCTAATCCATTCAGTGTGCTTCTCCTGTGTATGCAGCACGTTTTTTATAAGTCATGTTACTTAACCAGTCTGCAACAATATACTGATTTGTTATTGATCTTATTTGTAGCAATGGTATTACGTACTATATAAATGTTTATACCAGATGCAACATAAAGGCCTACTCTGGATCTCCTATATTGGCTGCATTTGTGTTTGTCAGCCAGGGTGCCATTTGGGTTTCAGTAGGGTGCCATGAGCATCAGGCAGAGCTTGCTCTGGATCAGCATCATAAGTTGCCATGGTTGTGTTGATGGGCCGGCCGCCAGCACCATAACAACCAATGACATTCTTTGGCCAGGACACACAATGTTATTTGTTGCTATGGTGCTGGCGGGCAGGCTGATCCAGGGCAGGAGACATGCAATGCCACCCCAGCATTCAGGAGAAGACAGAAGTCCACTTTTAATGAACAGAAAGGCCTCTCATCACAATAGAGCCCTTGCCTACATATCAGAGTCTCAGACTTGAAGGGAGGACTGTGATCTGATGGGGAGACCTCTGACATGATGGGAGATTTCTGATGTGAAGGAGGGCTTTGATGTGATGGTGGGGACTTTGGTGTGAAGGGAAGCTCTGGTGCAAAAGGGGGAACTTCTGATGTGATGGTGGGACCTTTGATGTGATAGGGAAACATCTGAAGTGGAACTTCCGATGTCAACTTAATTTCATCAAGGAGGTTGTGTGCATCATCCCAGGTTCAGGTTTCCAATTGATAAGTAACATTTACATTTTTAGACTGGGGTGTCTCAAGATTTTGCATACTTTTAATGTAAAGGAAATTTGCCATGATAGAAATATGTGGTTTTCCACTGCCTTCCACAAATGCTAGTTGCTTACCTGTCAAGAATCCAGAAAAAGCTGCCATAAGTGAAGCCAGAACTTCTTATCTGCATACTTCTGTATATTTTCTGAGTCAGTGACTCAGAAAATATTGAAACAAGAGGCTCAGCATGACAGTCAGGCAACGAGCATTTTCAGAAAGCGGTAAGGCATGGCAGCTTTTCTAATTTTATGTGTGCATATATGTGGGAGGGGTGGGGGTGCTGGACCACTGAACATCAATGCTGGGGGGGGGGGGGGGTATTTTTACACCCAGCTACTAGAATGCTAAATGGAGGGTACACTTATGGCAATGACACCAATGGGGTGATACTCCAACACTCTACACCATTCTCTGTGAAGCAACACCCCTTTATTTTCCATGCCTCTTCTTGATACCATCAATGCATCCCCTTTTTTTCACAAACCTTGGTAACCATGCGAGACATAGCATCTGTGAGTGCCTGCACATTGGGCAGATTGATCTCTGCAAAAAAGTGCAATTATACATACAACTGCTGATATCTGCCCTCCCCCAGCTTATTATACTCCACACCCCCATGCATGCATGATATATAATTTCATGATAACGAAAAATTGATTTATGGGGAGGGTGTAAATAAAATATACACCCCCAGTTGCCAGATATGCTAGTTATTTCACTAGGACAAATCCTGCATGCTGGTCAACTGTGTTTTGGGAACAACAAAGCATGTGGCCCTGCATTCTCTCGGCATGCAATCCTGCAAGACAAGGATTCCCAACTCCCCCTGTCTCCTTCCATCCTTATTCCCCGTATACACGGGTCGGATTTTCCAACGGAAAATGTTCGATGGGAGCTTGTTGTCGGAAATTCCGACCGTGTGTAGGCTCCATCGGACATTTTCCGTCGGAATTTCTGACAAACAAAATTTGAGATCTGGATCTCAAATTTTCCAACAACAAAATCCATTGTCGTAAATTCCAATCGTGTGTACACAATTCCGACGCACAAAGTTCCACGCATGCTCAGAATCAAGCAGAAGAGCCGCACTGGCTATTGAACTTTATTTTTCTTTGATTGTCGTACGAGTTGTAGATCACCACGTTCTTGACGTTCAGAATTTCCTACAACATTTGTGTGACCGTGTGTATGCAAGACAAGTTTGAGCCAACATCTGTCAGGTTTTAGCTGTTGTCTATGTCCCTGTTAAAAAGATTATGCTCACTTACTGTGTCAGTAATTGACCATAGGGCAAAAGTTACTAATGTTGTTTCTATGAAATCAGTCCTGACTCCTGAAAGGAAGCCAGTAGGTGATGCAAGCCACCAGTGTCCATGCATAAGTACTGAGTAGGTTTTGTATAAAGGTATTAGGCTAGCACTAACAACAAAAGATCTAAAGTAAAGGTAAGGGCTAACACCTTAAATAACAGCAGAAATATGAGTATGAGGTGTTTTACCTGCCAGAACAAGTGTAAAGCTGACCATACACTGCACATTTCACCCAGTTACTAATGAACCAAACAAAATTACCTCATCGGGTGTCCCTGCCGACCCCGCTCTGTTTGACAAAAGTCGATTGTTTGATGAACTTTTGTCAAAGGGCCCTGGAAATTTCTCAGGGAAACAATGGGTACATCCAATCAGATGCAGCCACTGTGCAGACATTTTGATGGCCGGTTGTACCAGCCATCAAAATTTAATAGCCTCCTCAGAAGATGAATTCATCTGCACTATAAGGTCATCTTTATTTTTTTCGGCTAATTTTCAAATGGAGTACCTCTTGTTATTCAGCACTGAGATTCTGACCCCACTTTTCTCTACTGCAGTTAAAGCAATAGAGCTTGGTCGAGTACTGTAATCTTGTAATTGGATAGTGGAATAACAGCAAAACACCAAGAAGGTCAACCCTGGGTTCTCTCTGCACACTCTGTAATGTATTAGATGTTCTGTTTCTTTCTTTACTGTGCAGAGAAATACAATAGCTAATACAAATACAGGCTGAGGTACTATGAACTTTTAAGAATATTGTAATGATATTATTTTCTGCCTACTTTCTAACCCAACCTTTCTCAACTTTTTTACCCCAGAGGAGCCCTTGGAATTCATCATCAGGTCTCAAGGAACCCCTGAAAAAAACAATTCATTGAGGGTCAGTAGGAAAGATGCCCTTTATATTGATGGTCAGTGGGAAGAATGTGCCCCCTACAGCACTGGTCAGAATGCCACCTTTTTAGACAGCTAAAAAGATCATTTGGCATTGACCCTAGAACTAAGCATACAAAAAAAAAAATAATTTTCAGGTCTCAGGGAACCCCTGCTAAGATTAGTCCACTAGGGTCATTAAGAAAATGCTTCTAACATTGGTGTTTAGTGAGAAGAATGCACACCTACAGTGGTGAATATAATGCCACCCCTACAGTCAGCTAAAAAGATCATCAGTGTCCTGCTACTGGCTTCACCAAGTGGGGGCAGATCTGATAGTATGAAGGCACAATTAGATAGGAAATCAATATCCATAACTCAAGGAACCCCCAGTACCAATGCCTCATACATTGGTGGTCAGTGAGAAGAATGCCTCTTGACAGTGCTGACTAGAATGCCAACCTTACAACCATCAGTGTCCTGCTACAGGCTCTACCAAGTGGGGATGGACCTGGAAATATGAGGGCACCATCAGATAGGAAGTCAATTAACCACAACTGAAGGAATCGCTAGCACTAATGCCCCCTGCATTGGTGATCAGTGGGAAGAATATCCCCATTACAGTGGTGGGCAGAATACCAGCCTTATAGACAGCTAAACAGACCATATATGTCAGGCAGCTGGCTCTGCCAAATGGCACAGGCCCCTGAACTATGCACACACCATCAAATGGGACATCAATTAACCATAGCTCAGGAAACCCCTAGCAACCTCTTGACGAACCTCAAAGTTCCACGGAACCCTGGTTAAGAATGGCCTCAGCAAGGGTAAATTGGCCTAACAAGTCCTGTTACTGGTGCCCAAACATCAACAAACAGATACACAAAGGACATGCACAAACATGCATATACCATAAATGAAAGGAATAACGTTTGTCACAGCACACATACAAAAATTCTGAACTCTGGAACTCTCCAGACAGACCAGCAGTTTAGGCATACGAAAAAAAAAAACACCACATTTTTAAGGAGAAAAGTTCAGGGCATAGAGGAAATGTCTGCAATTAAATAAATGACACAGAAGAGCTGTCAGCTGTACCTGTCAAAGCATTTATTAATGTGTGCTGAAAAACAAGTCTCTGCTCCTGTCTGCATACTAAAAATATGTATAGCAGCAAATCATGCTACCAGTTTTTCCCTTGGATATTTTCCATAGTGAATTATGGAACCTCTGCGTCTATCTTTCTCTTTTTACACCTGAAAAAAAAACAGGAATGTCAAATATTTATTGGGAAACTAACATTTCTTTGCTTGTAGCATACACTTTTGTAAAAACAAGTCACTTACTAAGGAGAGGAGGTCTTAGGGTACTCATCGTGACTGAGGAGACTGTTGTAGGTATCTCTATGGTGACAGGAGCAGCCGGAGCCAGCAGATTAATATGCAAGGAGTCAAGGCCATCAGGGACATGCTTGGAAGCGACAGGGTGGGGTTAGGAGTGGACAGGGAGACAAGACACCCCACCTTCTGACCAACGTCTCTCTCCAGTGAAACATATCTGACCCCACGTGAAGTGGTAAATGACTCTAATTAGTCTCCCTGTCCTAGATACCTCCAGAACAGCAGAACTATTTAAAGAAGAGAATATGATCACAAAAATATTTTTCCCTGACAGTTCTTCGGGGTAATGCACACTTCTTAACTCTTCATGACCCAGAGGAAAAGCTTGTAATCTGACCACTGTATTAAGCAAGGCATAGCTAAAAACCCTACTGAGGAATTAAAGTGGAACTTTAGTCAGAAAATTAAGTCTTGATAGCTCACTCCAGGCTGGCCGCTTTTGTAGGTATAGCTATATAAAACATTAAAAATAAGAGTCTATACTGTTTAAAATCCAGTAATACACTCAGTAATACACTGTCTAACCCTGTTCTGCACATAACCAGTTGCTCTCTATTCTCGGCACTGTGCCAAAAATCAGAGCCACTAGAGGCCAATCAGCTGACTGCTTTAAGATTTACTGCTGCTGAAGGGGGAAGAAAGCAACAGGAATGACACAGATTGTGTGGAGGGAACAGAGATTGGGGAAGGAGAAAAGGAAAGTAGGAGAGGTGACAGGTCAAATTCTGCTGCCAGGGAGACACGAAAGAATACTTATAAGAATAGTGTCTTATCTTCTCTCCTTAATATTCGGCAGCCTGTGAACCTCAGCACTGTGAAGTTTCTGTCAGCCTTCCTCTCTAGCTAAACTAAGACATACAATCAAGACGGGAAAAGTGCATACTTTAATTACAGAAAGTGACATATCATTTTAGAGACCATCGAGAGAGGGAGAGATTCCAATAAGGAAGTGACTGCTCTGGACTTCAAAAACTTGGTGACTTCTAGCAAGAAGAGACAGGATTTGCTGGAAGCAAATTACGATACACACTCATTTTGGTAGCATAATTATTAATGTGGAATGTATGTTTTTTTGTTAAAGAACATTAATTGTTATTAAACTGTTATAAGTAAAGTTCCGCTTTAAGAAGGAATATAAGGAGAGCTGGAGAAGGTGGTGACCAATGAACTAAAGACCCCATTAAATAAATAGATAAGCACTAAGGAGTCACAAGACAGACAATTGGACAGGTCAATCCAGACTTTGCTTATCTCTGAACATTGGCTCTTCTTTGAAGAGGTTTTATAACATCTTGAACATACATTTTGAAAAAGTGTATAAAATGGCACCTCTTAATAGAACACCATTTAACATTGCACTTTAATCTGCAAACATAAATATATTTATATTTCAATATTTTTGATTGAAGTAACAAAATAATATCATATAAAGCATAATCTTTGTATTTAAATGATGATTCCACAGAGCAGCCTTCTCTGTAATGGCATATTCATGTCCAGCCACATCTATATTGACTCCACTTGCAGTCCATGAGCACCACTGTATAACCATTAAACTACCCATACCCACATGGATTGTGCTATCCAACAATTCTGGCCTGATCTGCAACACCTTTACCCACCCAAAGTGATGCACAGAGGACAAAAAAATAAATTGTACGTAGCTGACCACACACGCCTACAGAACACAGCGGACAGGCACAATAAGGTCTAGGAGGAATGGCACCAGAAAGAAATTCCATCCTAGCAGATCTTATGCTCTGCTCCAGATATCTTGCCCTTATGAATGTCCTCAGGGCCCAGGATGTGGAGAGATGTGGACTTGCTCCCCTTCTCTTTTCTCTTTTTTTTTTTCTTCTTCCTGGTTCTTTCTGTTTTTCCTTTCTCTCCACCTCTTTCTCCTCTCAGTTTTTTACATGGCTGTACTGACAATTCAGTTACTCATGATAATCACCGGGAAGGTACTATCCACGGTCCTTGGTTATCTCTAGAAGCTGTTGGATACATTAGGCTGTTTAATGATCAGATCACATGTGAGAGTGATCAATAGGTCTTACATGCTCCTATAGTCTGTTTTCTATGGAAATTATTATCTCTTGATACCATGACCTTTGTAACCTTCCTTCGAGCTTCACTACTTTGCTAATAGTGAGTTATGTGCATATTTTCTGATATCTGTATTTAAAAAAAATGTTCAATAATAATTGCTATTAATAAAAAAAAAAAAATTCATTAAGAATTTCTTGTATATACTCTGTAAGTACCTGACCAACACATCTATATGAGCTTGTTGAACATCCCATTACAAACCATGGACCAACATATAGAGGACCCCCTTTGCTGCTAGAACAGCCTTCTCTCATCTAGGAAAGCTTTCCACAAGATTTTGGAGTGTGTCTGTAGGAATTTGTGTCCATTCAGTCAAAAGAGCATCTGTGAGGTCAAGTACTGATGTACAGTACCTGTCTAGAATGTGGACGAGAAGCCCTGACTCACAATCGGCATTCCAATTTATTGCAAACATGTTTTGCAGGATTGAGGTCAGGGTTTTGTAAAGGCCACTAAAATTCCTCTATGCCAGGGATCTCCAAACTTTCTAAACAAAGGGCCAATTTATTGTCCTTCAGACTTTAGGAGGACCGGACTGTGGCCAGCAGGAGTGAAAATTTTTCTGGCATCAGTGGGAGTAAACTTTGCCACATTTAGTATTAAGGGGAGGAATAGTTTCCCATTTTTGGTATCATAGGGAGGAACAGTGTGCCTCACTATTGGTGTCAGTGGGAGGAATGGTGTCCCATTGTTGGCGTAAGATGGCAGAATAGTATCTTGTATCAGTGGGAGGAATGGTGCCCCAAGGGCCAAATAAAGGCAAGCAAAGGGCTGCATCCAGCTCCCAGGCTGCAATTTGAAGACCACTGCTCTATACCAAACTAATGAAATCTAAACACTTTTGGGCATATAGGAAGGTGTAATGATTCACAAACGTTTGGCCATACAAATGTATAATCCGATGCGGCATAGGTTTGATGTATTTTTTATTTTTTTTGGCCCTGTTTGATATCTAACTGGGTTTCCATTATCCTTAAACAATGTCAATGGCTCATACAATAGCCAATTGGATTTTAGTTATTTTCACTACAGCTGAATAATGACAATTTCCAATTTTGAACAAGACCTGTTCCCTGTATTATCCTCAACAAACAGGATCTTTAGTAGAGAGTAAAATACACTGCAGGCCCACGCATACTGTAGTTGGTAAACCGTCCTTCCTGTTAAATGTTTACAGTTTGCAGAGATTACAATAAAGTCAATGCAGAAAATGTGTCAGATGCCTGTCCACAAAGGCATCTCCAGACGAAGACTGCCAGTCTGCCAGCCAGATTGTATAACAGTGACACAATCTGTTCAATAGCCACACATTTACTGTCTGTGACTGTTCTATGCCTATACACATAATAGTGCTGATATTAATGCTCCCTTAAGGCTGAGATTCCAACTAAGCAGTTAAAAAACTCCCATTGCTCTATGGGTACATATTTAAAGTAAAGCATTACATATTATATTTTCCTATTTGAAAAAAAGGGCATCCAAGAGGTGCTGGGACTTTGATATGAGTTTAAAGTGGTTGTAAAGGCAGAAGGTTTGTAAAGCCTTCTGTGTGCAGCAGCCTCCCCAGCACCCCCTAATACTTACCTAAGGTCTCTCTCTGTCCAGCGATGTCCACAAATCCCGCGGCTGTCCAAGACTCTCCTTCCTGATTGGCTGGGACACAGCAGCAGCACCATAGGCTCCCGCAGCTTTCAATCAAAGTCAGTTAAGCAATTAGGAAACAGAGGGGGCAGGGCCAAACGTGAGCTCCGTGTCTGAATGGACACACTGAGCTGCGGCTCAGCTTGGGTGCCCCATAGCAAGCTGCTTGCTGTGGGGGCACTTGACAGGAGGGAGGGGCCAGGAGCAGCAAAGAGGGACCCGAGAAGAGGAGGATCCAAGCTGCTCTGTGCAAAACCAGGACACAGAGTAGGTAAGTATAACATGTTTGTTATTTTTAAAGAAAAAAAAAACGTGACCTTAGTATCACTTTTAGTATAACTACTTTCCACCTATGCCAATTCTGACATTTCATCCATACATATAAAAATCATAATTTTGTTGCTAGAACGTTACTGAGAACCCCCAAACACACACACACACACACACACACACACATATATATATATATATTTATTTATTTATTTTAGCAGGGACCTTATAGAATAAAATGGTGGTCGTTGCATTGTTATGTCAGATTATAAGAGTCAGAAATGCTTGATAAACCCAAAGACAGGAATTCTAAATACTGTCCCTCCTTCAATTAATGGAGAATAGTGGCAAGGCTCATGGTATAGGATTTTGCATCTTAGTAGACATGAATGAAGGAAGAAAGACCCACATAGCTTAAACTGTATAAACATTTATTAAAACACAAAGAATGCTAATAACTCATATTAAGATGAATAAAATCCAGCATGAAAATGGAGATACTTGTTCCCAGGAAACAATTGGAAATCTCACAGATTTCACAGACGTAGACTCTGCCCTACATGTTTCGTCAAAAATAACGTCATCAGGGGCGTCAAGTGTATCAAGCGTTTCTGACTCTTATAATCTAGAGCATCGTTTCTCAAACTTTTTTCAGTCAAGGCACCCTTTGAAATTATGGACAATCTCAAGGCACCCTTTAAAATTATGGACAGTCTCAAGGCACACCATTTGAAAATGTAAAAAACTATTCTAATAGTTTTACATAATGTGGCAGCATCAACACACGTAGGACACCCAACATTAAGGTGATTATTCAAAGCAAATGTATTTTTGCACACTGGTACTGACTAGTATTGCAATGTTTCTCTTTTCCCTCAGTTTCTCTTCCTTACCCAGCTAATGTGACCCCAGTGCTGATGGAGAGGGGCAGGGGAGGGTCAAACAAGGATGCCGTGCAGGCGGTCAACACCCTTCTTATCAACACTGATGACATCACTGATTGTTAGAACGCCAGTGGCTGGAAGGTTGAAATGGTGCACAATAAAAACCCGTGGCTTTGTGTAACTAAAAGGCAGGCTTGATCCACCTGCTGTATACATTTTTAGGCATTTTGCCCAGGCACACCTGAAGAAACCTCAAGGCACCCTGGTTAAAAAAGGCTGATCTAGAGTCCAGTGTTTCCGGTAAGAAGGCATTTTGTTCATTTTTTCGGTGGTGGCACATCTGGGTGATCCACTCACGGAACAATTATGTTTATCCATGCTGGATGCACTTTTAAAGAACTGTTGTAATTTGCACTTCGTTTTCACCACCATTGACTATTTATGAACTCTCGTTATACATTGATTATGCATTTATTGTGATTTGCACTTTACTTTCACCACTATGAACTATTTATGAACTTTCATTATACATTGATTATGCATTTTTTTTTCTGTCACTTTTTTATTTACATGTTTTAATATTCATTTAATATGCAACTCTATGCTTATATTCACTGTCCACAATCCAACCTATTGTGTTGTTGCCAGCAGCTTTTCTGGTCCCACCTGTGCAGAAATTTGGTGGTTTATATTTTTCTCCAAAGATTGCTGGCAAGATGTGGCATGCACTCACCAATGCCTGCCAGAAGGCATTGTCTCAGAGTTTATACACTCCATTCTGAGAAGTATTTGGTGTACTGCCTTCAGAGTCTGTCTTATCATATTATACAATTGGACCCTGCTATACACACATTTCATCTAATTGCTTTGAGAAATGGTTAAGCAATCTCCTGCATATAGTTTATATTGGTGGGTCCTGGCTTGATGTGGATGGACCTCCGCTATTCACTTAACTGGCATCATTCAGATGCTGCATAAAGCGTTTGTGAATGCTGGGGTTTTCAACCCTCAAGAAGTCAGCTACCAAGGCAAAAGTGGCATGGATTATACAATATATCATCTGTGGGCCGAGACTACGGAGCAGGAAAGCAGAGGCTTGGTAAATGAAACATGGCACTGTCATGAGAGGTAGGTGAGCAAAAAAAAGACAAGAGTGTATAGCAAAATATTACAGTTCTTCCTTAAAGCATATCTAAACCAAGAACAAAAATGTAATGTATTGCAGCTTACCAGTCATTAGCTGTGGTGGCTGCATTTGTTTTCTTTTTTTCAGGATAAGAACATTTTCTTCAAGTACAGAAAAATACTTGTTGATCCTGATAGGAATCCGTAATCCTTGTGGTTTCCTGTGCACAGAACTGAAATTTGAAACAAAGTTGGAATCTTTCCAAGCTATCTTCTGTGCACCACTGCTATCCATCCTCTGGATGTAATGGAGATGGGTGGAAGGTATTTGTAGACTAAATCAGGAGAGCAGCCTATAGCAAAACTCTGCTCCTCTATACGAAGAATTTGATAAGTGAGTATTGTCATCTAGGATAGTTGGCGTGTTAGTGGCAACATCAGCAGATGAAAATTAATTAAACAAAAACCTTAAAAAAAATAAACAAATGCAGCCACCACATCTAAGAACTGGCAAGCTGTAGTATATAAACATTTTTTGGGTGTAGACACACTTTATATTTGGGTTACTGCTCTGAAACCTCAACCCTAGGGTAAAGGTGATCATTTAGTACCAGGTCCACTCTGTTTACTTCCTGGGGGGTTTCTTCTTCCAGTCATCCACATCACTGCTTGAATGACGTGGACAATTCCCATTGACCAGCCAGTGGTGGGGACCTCTTAGAAACCAGAAGAGATCTGACGTCAGACTGAATGGAGTGAAGGTGACTGGATGGCTGCTCACGCAGATGGAAAATGCATCAGCAAGTGACCTGGATGGGGTTGCTCGGTTGAGTATAACTGACTTCACCAGATAGGGGAAGCTTTACACCATGCAAAATGTGTTAGAGGGGGTGGGAGGGATGACCAAGAAGAAGATTTTGTCTGGAGTTGGGCTTTAAATAAAAAAAAAAAAGAGGCAGGAGCAACAGATTGTTGAGCGCAATAGGATTGTCAAGAGTAGGCACCTGAGTTTTGTCCCACGTCCGTCCGTATCTGAAGGCTCCGTTCACACTCCCCTACACCCGATGTCCTGCTGCAATTCACAACAATGGAAATACCATTATTCTTCATGGTGCCAGTTCACATCAATGCAACACGGCGCAGTTCGATTTTTGAAAGCTGGTGCTTCCATTGGTGCAGCATAGTGCATTTTTGGTCCTTTAGACTTGGGAGCACATGTACATATGCGTTTTGGTTTGTTTTTGGCAGGGTTTTGTGTTTAAAGCGGACCTTAATCCCTCAGACCATCTAAGGCTCTTTGCACAGTTGCTATCCTGCGCAATATCGGCACTTTGTTTGGCTCTTTATCTTTATTTACACTTTAGGCCTAGGTGAGAATGATGTGTTCTTGCTGCTTCAGTCTCCTGGGATTTCACATCACCTCCTAGGAGTCTGTAGGAGTAGAGAATAACAAAGATCAGTGGATGGAGCTATGGTCATCATCGGAGACTGGCTGACTGAACCCATAAGAGGCAGGCGATGGCTTCCAATGACTGAGAAGAACCAAGTCGTCGGTTCAGGAGCTAGGCGGATGCACCTGTTCAGCGGATCGCAGCAGGACAATGCTGGATCGGTTTGACAGGTGAATATTTGACAACACTGTATAATAGGTAAATGGAGCTAAAAAAAAAAAAAAATCAGAGGAGTGACGGAAATTCCTTTTTGACAACCAGTCTCCTCCTCCTACAAAAAAAAAATATACACAACAGGGGGTCCAGTCCGTCGTGAAATGTCTCACTGCCTGTGATTAGCGCAGTGCTGACTTCCTGGCGGGCTCTGCATGTGGGCTGTGCAAACACGCCGGAGCTCATCCTTATTAGTAAACGCACAACAATAAAATCAGTCTGTATATGCAGTAAAGCATGCTTGGTTATACTTACTGTGGAACCTAAGGGGTTAATCCTACGTAATTTGTAAAAAGGCTGTTTGATCCTGTCTCCTCTGATCCTCCCCTACTTCCACTGACCCCAAACCATCTTCAGATAGTACAGGGTCTAGGGGACAAGCTGCACATGCTCAGGTTGGTGCGTATTGGTAGAGAGTTTTTTTTTTCTTTCTTGGGAGAGTGCATGTGATCGGCACAGGGTCAATCAGCACTGCCCAGACAGAAGGTCAGAGGTCCTGCATCCTCATAGGACAATCATGGGAGAATGACAACTCCTCCTACAAGCTTTAACCAGACACTGATAGAAGTCCCAAGACTGCTATATACTGCTGATGAGAAAAGGTATTTAGCATTTTATATTTACTAAAACTATTGCATTTCCATGTTCTGTGTACTGTGGGAGACTAGATATAGTGAATGCAGGGTCCTGGGTTTAGTAACACTTTAACCACTTCAATACCAGGCACTTAGACACCTTCCTGCCCAGGCCAATTTTCAGCTTTTAGTGCTTTTGCAATTTGAATGACAATTGCGCGGTCATACAACACTGTACCCAAACAAATTTTATCATTTTGTTCCCACAAATAGAGCTTTCTTTTGGTGGTATTTGATCACCTCTGTGGTTTTTATTTTTTGCACAACAAATAAAAAAAGACTGAAAATTTTGAAAAAAAAAAAACAAGTTTTTCTTCTTCTCTTAAAAATTTTTGTAAATAAGTACGTTTTCTTCTTCAATGATGGGCACTGATATGGCTGCACTGACAGGCACTGATAAGGCGGCACTGATGGGCACCGATGAGGTGGCAATGACAGGCACTGATGATGGGCACTGATAGGCGGCACTGATAGGTGGCACTGATGGGCACTGATAGGTGGCACTGGTATGCGGCACTGATGGGCACTCCTAGGTGGCATTGATGGGTACTTATGGGTGGCACTGATGGGTACTTATGGGTGGCACGGATAAGCACTGATGGGCACTGATAGGTGGGCACTGATGGGCACTGACAGGTGGCACCGATGGACACTGATGGGTGGCACTGATGACACTGATTGGTGGCACTAATGGCACTGATGGGTGGCATTGCTGGGCTTCACTGATATATAATGGTGCCAGTCAATGCCCATTTGTGGGCACAGAATGGGCATAATTTGCACATGTGGATGGCCATGGGTACATACCTGGCCATCCACATGTTGCCCCCTTCCCTGGTGGTCCTGGTGGCTTCCCTGGTGGTCTAGTGTGGGCATACGAGGGGGGGCTGCGCTGATAAACAATCAGCGCAGACCCCCCCTGTCAGGCGAGCCGCCGATCGGCTCTCCTCTATTTGCGTCTGTCAGACGCGACTGAGGAAAAGCCGATCAACGGCTTTTCCTATTGACATCGTGATCAGCCGTGATTGGACACAGCTAATCACGTGGTAAAGAGCCTCCGCCGGAGGCTCTTTACCAAGATCGGTGGAGCGGTGAGTCAGACTGATATTTCATGTCTGAGGTTTACAGCAAATTTAACCACTTCCTGCCCGGCCTATAGCAGATTGACAGGTGCGCGGTGGCTGTTATCCTGCTGGATGTCACATGACGCCCAGTCAGGATAACTGAACCACCGCCCGGCCGTCAATCTGCTATAGACCGGGCGGGAAGTGGTTAAAGTTGCTGTAAACCTCAGACATGAAATATGAACAAAGCATATCCTTCTGTAGTGAGTACTTGTCTCAATTAAAAGCACTATGTGTAATTTCTGTCGGTTTCTTTGTGCCTCTGCAGTTAGCATGAACCACTGACAATTTTTCTTGACACCAAGAGTAAAAAGGTGACAGGGGAGGGAGCTCCAGCAAATTGACAGCCTCAGCTTTGTTACTGTGAGCTGTGTGAAGAGGGTGCTTCCCTTTCCACCAATCAGCTCTCAGACCTCTCCTCATTGAACTCTGCAAAGTGTTACTTCAGCTTTCCGCCCCTTTTTTCTGAATTCTTAGGTGGGTCATAGAAGGTGCAAATTTCTTTCCTGCAGCCACGGGTTGCAGGTAAGAGATTTACATGATTCCCCCATCAGCACAGACAGTGCTGACAGGGGAATCCCGCCTGCCGCTTCTCCTTGAGGGAGAAGACAGTGATTATTGCTAGCAGCTATAGCAGCCGCTAGCGATAATCACAAGTAATATCCAGCAGGCTCGTTGTACCCAAGTTAATCGATCGATCACCTTGGTACATTCAGCCTGCCCATACATGACTCAAACCATCTATGACCGGCCTTAGACAAGCTTATAAATTCAGCATTTTGAACGGCTGTAGAGAAGAGAATACTACAGATAGACAGGTACCACTTATGTAGGATATGTAAGGGTTTACAACCACTTTAAGAATGAAAACATGCATAACAACTCACTATAAAAACACGCTGAAAAGTGCATGATCTTACACCAGCATTAGTGTGAATCTAGGAAATGACATTAAAGACCAGGACGTATATCTGAGACACTGACAGGGACCAAAAACCAGGCTTCATTAACTATCCTAGGTGTGCGTCAGTCTTAAACCCTGGCTCCACTAAGAACTCCTCACAATTACTTGCTTGCCTGGCTTCTTTGATACACTAAATTGTCAAAAGTATTGGGACACCTGCCTTTATGCCTTGGATGGTTTTTCCGACGGAATTCCACTCAAGCTTGGCTTGTATACACACGGTCACACAAAAGTTCGCTGAACTTTCGACCGCCAAGAACGCGGTGACGTACAACACTAAGATGAGCCGCAAAAATGAAGTTCAATGCTTCCGAGCATGCGTCAAATTTTTTTGCGAGCATGCGTAGAAATTTTGCGCATCAGAATTGGTACAGACAATCGGAATTTCTGATTGGAACTTTTTCCGACCGAAAAATTGAGAACATGCTCTCAATCTTTTGCTGGCTGGAATTCCGCCAGCAAAAGTCCGATGGAGCATACACACATTTTCCGACCAAAAGCTCACATCGGTCTTTTGCTGGCGGAATTTCCGCTCGTGTGTACGGGGCATTACACGCACGTGACCTTTAATGGCATCCCAGTCTTAGTTCGTAGAGTTTAATATCGAGTTGGCCCACACTTTGCAGCTATAACAGCTTTAACTCTTCTGGGCAGGCTGTCCACAAGGTTTAGGAGTGTGTCTATGGGAATGTTTGACCATTCTTTCAGAAGCGCATTTGTGAGGTCAGGTATTGATGTTGGATGAGAAGACTTGGCTCACAGTCTCCACTCTAAGTCACCCCAAAGGTGGTCTATTGGGTTGAGGTCAGGACTCTGTGCAGGCCAGTCAAGTTCCTCCACCCCAGACTTGCTCATCAATATCTTTATGGACCTTTATGGTGCGTAGTCATGTTGGAACAGGAAGGGGCCATCCTCAAACTGTACCCACAATGTTGGGAGCATGAAATTGCCAAAAATGTCTTGGTATGCTGACACCTTAATGCCGCGTACACACAGTCGGACTTTTCGACCGGACGGGTCCGACAGACTTTCCAGCGTACTTTCGATGGACTTTTGACGGACTTCAGACGGACTTTTTAACGAACGGACTTGCCTACACACAATCACACCAAAGTCCGACGGATTCGTACGTGATGACGTACACCAGACTAAAATAAGGAAGTTGATAGCCAGTAGCCAAAAGCTGCCCTTTTTGCGTTGGTTTTTGTCCGTCGGACTAGCATACAGACGAGCTGATTTCTGGGTCCGGTGGAGTTACGACGTAAAGATTTGAAGCAAGTTCCAAATCTAAAGTCCATCAGATTTGTGACTGGAAAAGTCCGCTGAAGGTCCGGTGAAGCCCACACACGATCGGATTGTCTGCCGGATTTGGTCCGTCAGCGCCCGTCAGACCAGTCCGGTCGAAAAGTCCGACCGTGTGTACACGGCATAAGAGTTCCCTTCACTGGAACTAAGGGGCCAAGCCCAACCCCTGAAAAACAACCCCACACCATAATCCCCCCTCCACCAAATCATTTGGACCAGTGCACAAAGCAAGGGCCATAAAGACATGGATGAGCAAATTTGGGGTGGAGGAACTTGACTGGCCTGCATAGAGTCCTGACCTCATCCCAATAGAACACCTTTGGAATGAATTAGAGCGGAGACTGCGAGACAGTCCTTCTTGTCCAAAATCAGTGCCTGAACTCACAAATGCGCTTCTAGAAGAATGGTCAAACATTCCCATAGACACACTCCTAAACCTTGTGGACAGCCTTCCCAGAAGAGTTGAAGCTGTTATAGCTGCAAAGGGTGGACCAGCTCAATATTGAACCCTACAGACTAAGACTGGGATGAGTTCATGAGTGTGTGTAAAGGCAGGTGTCCCAATACTTTTGACAATATAATGTAACTTCAGCACAAGTTTAGCATCCTGATAAAAAAAATGAACCCAAACAGCCAAGTAAGAGATTTACATGCCATAGCTCAGAAAAATGAAACACAGATAGATCAATGACAGCTAACCCAAGGAGTTTTATGAGCACGATTGTAATTTGTGGAGACAGTCGCGGGAGTCAGAACTGATGAGGGCAACAAAACGCTTTCACTTCATATACAGTGTATAATTCATAAATTAACCCTACCCAAGTATAACCCAAACTCATCATGCAGCAACCTCATTTATTAGAACCTCCAGTGTTATTTTTAAGTCCCGGCTTCGTTTTCTTTCCTTTAAATATTTTTTCCTTAAATGACATCTGATATGACCAGCAAGCATAAGCACTTTTATTTTGTTTAGAAATATGCCGCCTAAAAAAAAAAAAAAAAAAAATCTGTATCAAAACTATCCATATCACAGCCTTTACATATAGAATCCTAGTATCAACCAGGCATCTACCAATCACAGCACAGATTATCTTGCCGCATTCCCAGAATGCCATTCTTCATGATTTTTCCTACCTACAGCAGGCTAATGTTTACCTTGTCTATGGCTGGAGCCAGTCTGGATATAAAATAAAATCAGCTTCATCCTGCCTATATTTAGTTGAACAGCACAGTGTGATGGATAGGGAAAAATATAAAAGGGAATAAAAATACAATAGCGCCACTAAAATTTAAAACTAACATTTACAGCTGAAATGGAAGGCAAACACAAGCGGCTTGCGATCTCTTCTGCATAGGTTAAATATGGGCGACGCAACAAAGAAATACTGGAAGTCAATGATCCAGATCAGCGCTCCATAATTCGCGTAGTCTGCCCATATCACAGCCGCCCCACACACACACACGCATATCTAATCCTGGTACTGTATGGCAGCTTATAGAAATACTCATTTATCAAAATGCAGGGTAACATGTCACTTGTCCTTGTACAATAATAAAGACACTGCTATGTATAGTACTTGTGTGTTTTAGTTCGACTAACGTATTAGCCTCTGATGCTAGGATTATGCATGGTATCTCCGCTTTATATTATCCATGTCTTAGATCTTTGATCCTAAAACAACAGAAGTCCATATATCAAAAAGCGTATTGTCCCTGGCAACAGATCAGCAGCAAAATCACTCGGAACGCATTGCTGTGTCAGCTCCGCAGTCAGCACAGGCTGTGAGCACCCCCTACTGTTGTCATACAAAGTCAGACTGCTTTTACAGCATTTTCTCTTATGTAGTAACTACCATCGGTTTTTATAGAAATTTGAAAACACAAAAAGGACAAAAATGCCAACTGTGCCCCCCCATGGTGCTGGCTGGCAAAGCACGCTGACACTTGGGGTAACTAGTCAAATGGGAGGCTGTAGGTTGCCTATGTGTGAAAGATTTCACATGTGGGCAACCAATGTTTCTGAACAGTTAAAGAGGACCTGAGTTTTTGACACCGTGCCCAAAGAATACAAGCAGAGGGCTAAGGACTACTCTGCTGTCTAGTCTGTGGTCTCCCTGCAGCTTATCTTTTCCCCATCACTGATCTACCATGCATTGTTGCCTCTGTGTGGAGACGACCAACTGTGTAGAGCAGTGGTTCTCAACCTTCAAGTGCTGTAGTGCTGTGACCCCTTGATAAAATTTCCCCAAGTTGTGGGGACCCCTAACAGTAACATTTTCGTAGCGTGGGTTGTCAGCACCCAAGGCAAGGCAAGTAATTTGCTCCCCTAACCCACGGACATTTAGCGCTCCCTGAATCCCTTCCACTCATACAGTATGAAAAACCCCTTATGGTACATTTTAGGATGTACCACTCTCTTTGTTCTCCTTTCTTTTATCTCTCTATTCTAATTTCTTGTGTTTTTCCCCCATCCCTCTATCTAGCTGTCTTTCTTGTTCTCTCTCTTATTCTTCCTCTCCCTTTTTCTTTGTTCCTACCCCACTTTCCTTCTCCCTTCTATGTATTCTCTATTTTTATTCCTTCTCTTACTCCTTGGTGGGGGGAATGGGATGAGTGGCAGTGCTGGTGGGAAGTTGGGATGAATGGCAGTGCTGGTGGGGAGTTGGGATCAGTGGCAGTGCTGGTGGGGAGTTGGGATCAGTGGCAGTGCTGGTGGGGAGTTGGGATCAGTGGCAGTGCTGGTCGGGAGTTGGGATCAGTGGCAGTGCTGGTCGGGAGTTGGGATCAGAGGCAGTGTTGGTGGGGAGTTGGGATCAGTGGCAGTGGTGGTGGGGAGTTGGGATGAGTGGCAGTGCTGGTGGGGAGTTGGGATCAGTGGCAGTGCTGGTGGGGAGTTGGGATCAGTGGCAGTGCTGGTCGAGATTGGGATCAGAGGCAGTGCTGGTGGGGAGTTGGGATCAGTGGCAGTGCTGGTGGGGTGGGATCAGTGGCAGTGCTAGTGGGGGTGGGATGAGTGGCAGTGCTGGCGGGGAGTTGTGATGAGTGGCAGTGCTGGCGAGGAGTTGGGATGAGTGGCAGTGCTGGTGGGGTGTTGGGATCAGTGGCAGCGCTGGGGGGGAGTTCTGATCAGCCAACTTAGGTGCTCTTGATCAAGGTCATCTGCCTGATCTGAGAACTGTAGTGGGGACTTTTAATGGCAACTCTAATCACAGGTAGTGTTACTCACTGTGACTCCAGCTCTGTGGTGTCTCGCAGCAGTGACACCTATGCCAAAATCAGGAGATAGGGTTTCCTCCAGCCCCTCCCACTTCACATTACTTACCAGCCAGCTGACCTCTAGTCTCTGCCCCCCCAGCCATGCCGTGAACTGAATGGGTGGCTGCAAAGAGGCTGAGTGGGGGGTTGCGGGCTACAGGAACAGCCCAGCTGGGTGGCCACAGGCTCTAGGGAAAGCCCTGCTGGGCGTCTGCGAAAAGGGAATAGACAGTGCGGGCTTCAGGAAGAGCCAAGGATTCGGTGACCCCTGGCAAATCATCATTCGACCCCCAGGTTGAGAACCATGGTGTAGAAGAATAGGGCTTTGCTGCCTCATGTCAGAGCTGCTCCCCTGATGACTCATGATCTAATGAAGGAGGAAAGTTCAAGAAGCAGCAGAAAAGGTTCAAAAGTACAGCTCCACAGAACAAACGAACCAGAAACTGGGAGATCCTTGCACAGTAGGTCCCCATGTACAGCTTCCTCTCCAGCAAGGAGACAAGTGAGCAGCACACTAAAGGCATCACTAAACCGCACGTCAAACCTTGTGAGGCTAGCAGTCAGTGGCAATAGCACCTTAGACCTCACATTTCATATATACAGGTTTAAGACCGTCTTTCACCTGGGGCCATGGCATCGCTAAAGCGGCGTTCGTTTTAGCTGTGCTTTTCGGCCGCTAGCGGGGTGCTTTTAACCCCAAATAAGGGGTTAAAAACTCCTGTTTTGCGGCACTTCCAAAGCGCTTTTCAGGCGCTTTGGAAGCGCTGCCCATTCATTCCAAAGGGCAGGGCATTTTGGGAGTGCTAAATACAGTGCTCCTAAACTGCCCCAATGATGCTGCTTACAGGGCTTTTCGGAATGTCCCACAAGCGCACCGCCCCAGTGTGAAAAGTCACACTAGAATGAATGGGAGGTGGTTTTCAGGCGCTTAGCAGAGGATATATCCAGTGCTAAAGCACCTGGAAACCGCCCCAGTGTAAAAGGGGTCTTAGACTACAAAACAGGAGTGCACTGTTATTTTTTAAGACAAAGGTTAGATTTTTCAGTGTAAAGCCTAGGCACAGATAACATCTTTAGATGTTCCCTATAAAACAGCAAATATTCACTTTAAAGGGTTAGTCTACTCAAAAGTGATAGTTATAGGTGGAGTCTGATGGGTTGTGTCATGCCATGGTTTGCTATATCTCTTGAAGCTATCAGACCCCCCTTGTCTTGGTTCCCAATGGTGTCCCTGCCCACTTTGGAATGTTTTTGTTCATTTTGGGGTGTCCTCACTCCTTATTTCTGCTTAAGTACTCCTTTAAATAGTTACAGAAGGTTCAGGACATAAGTAGTATGGCTTTGTATGAGTAGCCAGACCTGTGATTCATGCATCCAAGCCACCAGTGCCAGGACAACGTCATCCAGTTCCCAGGGCAAAGATGTCAAACTGCACCCCCCTCCCTCACTTACAACATTCAAGCTTAGTTGATCCTATGCCCAGCAGTCACTCGCTTGTCAAAATCACTGCCGCTGTCACTACTGCTCGCAGTCTTGTAACAGAAGGAAGGCACCCCCATCCCTACAGTAAGCCACTGTGCCCAGGGCAGTTGCCACTCCGGCCCACCTCTTGTCCCAGTCCCACCTGCCATACTGCATCTCCAAGGAGGTCAAACAACTGTATCCTATTTCAGTATCACAGCTTCTGGGGTCACCTCTCCACCTCCAACTTACTGATTGGACAACGAATCAGTAGAAACACCTCTATCCAATGAGCAGACGTAAAAAGTAGCTACAAAGTTGGACCAGCAATACTAGCATAATGGGCCCAATACCTGAGACATTTCCATTACCTGTGCTCTGCAGCATGCTGAAAAATCCCAGTTGACTTCTTTGGGGCCAATGAATTCAATCAGGAACCTGAAGCATACTGGGAAGGGGAAAAGCTGAGTTTTTAAGCAGAGTGTCCACTGAAGGAGGCAAGTCTAAATTGTACATTACACTAACCTTCCCCACTTCTGCAAAAGCAAACATCCTGAAGATCCAATAATGGGGAAAAGTAGAAAATTGGGCAAATAAAGTGCAAGAGTCAGCTTTTTGTGCATGTTATTAGAAGCATTCACCATTACAAAAAGACACAAATCTGCATTGTTATCTCCTACTTAATAAGTCAGAGAGCTTGCTATAGATGTAACACCTACCAGCTGTACATAATAACAATTCCCATTGTAATTGGGCTTCTGCTTTAGCATTCTGCTTGAAAATAAAGAACTCTGCTCTCAGTTCTGTTCAGACAATGACAAAGGTAATCACAACCCAGCGATATGGGAAACACAACCTCAGTTGGACCACAATACCTGATATGTGTCCTGCAGCAGCATCTATAATTCCAGCAGTTCATCTTCCTTCCAAAACACCTACTGAATCCCTGTGCCCCGACATGAAACCTCCGAGAGCTCGATCCTGCACAGAGGACTTGTGATGACATGTACAATAAGAGTTCAATAAGGATGAAGAGGTCTGTTTTTAAAATCTTTAGCTGTGAGTTCAAGGCTTGTTGGGATATACCTAGATATAGAAAGTTATATACAGCTGTTGGGATTATGAGAGATGTGAAGGATTCAGAGATATACTGTATCCTAATAAGTGTATTGCTATCTCCATCACATGAAATCAAACTAATAACAATGAGTTGGGTATTTATGAAAGAGTTGTTTGAACATGGATTTCACGGGCCACTATAAAGAGAGTTGGCAATTAGCTGGTTTGCTAGTTTTCTGACTGATCCGGGGTACTGTTTTCCCATGTATTTATAAATCTACAGGCTGGTAAACTGGAAAAATGGAGTTTGATAACAAAAGTACCATAAAACTGGAAATAGAACAAAACTTATGAAGAGACAAAACGGGCAAAAAAATAAAGAGGAGGCTCTCAATTGTATTAAAAGTAAAAAAACTTCAGTCTCAACGAGATTGAATCACAGGTTAGAATGGACCCATATAGACCCTTTCTGTTCTCGGGATGAGCTCCCAAAAACATGGAGCCAACGAAGAGTCTGGTCTCCTAAAACCACTCTATGGATTTCACAGCTAGACACTTGCAAGATGTAGACTTGGTACCTACTGATAAAACAAAAACAGAAAAGCGCCTCTGAGTGCAATGTTTTATTCTGTAGTACAAAAAGTATTCAACACTTACATCTCAGTAGGTACAGGTATTCTCATGGGAGAGGGTGATATCCTGAGGATGTAGCCGGTGTCAAAGGCATATTTCCAAGAGGTACCGAGTGTTCCTATAGATTATAGAGACTCAGCATCTCTCACTATTTATTGGACGTTTTATATTCACCTATGGACTTTTTACAATTGATTCTGATATTTATTTATAGTCTTGATTTAACTGATTGTGAGCTATTATATCAGTGTCCCGAGTGCTAGCATTTCCTGTTTTTTGGGTAACTAATGATGATAGCTGACAAGCAACTAAAGTGAAGCATTATGTCATCAAGCGTAGTCCATGAACAAATTCAGGTGGATCTGTATTAAGGGTGGTTGTAAACCCTTACCTATACCCAGTGAAGTGACTGGCCTCACGTGATACATGGAGAATAAATTGTTACTGAACCCAGTAATATGAAAATAGTTCATCCGCCCCCCCATAGTGCTCACAGCTTATAAATCATCTTTTTACATTAAAATACTGCCACTATATACCTTTTTGGATGATCTGTATACCACGGTTACATGATAAACTGCACAGTTTCTCCAGTGCTGAGAGTTCAGGTGGGAGGAGATTTCCACTACAGCTTGTATACACGCCCACATGTGTGATGTCAATATCATGTGACCTGGCTAGTTTTGAGAACTATTAACTGTTCTCTCCAGCATAAAAGACACAACTGAGCATGTGCAGGTCGGCTACCCTGCCTGTGTTAGTTGGCCTTCCAGATAGACAGTGCAGAAGGGGGAAGATCTATGCATACAGGATAAAACAGCCTTTTTACACAATGCAGAGGATTAACTCCTTAAGTTCCACAGTGAGTATAACAAGCATGCTATGCTGCATAGAGAGACTGATTTTACTGTTGTGGGTTTTGTAAACACTTTAAACAAATCCTACTACATAAGTTGTACCTGTGTAACTACAGCTGTCCTTCCCCTACATCCATTCAAAGTGCAGAATTTACACAGGAACTCTTGGGTCTGAAAAGCAGGGGGGCGGAGAGTTGAAGTTACATCAGTGAGGAGAGCTCTGAGAGTTGATTGGAGGGCTCTTCACACAGTACACCGGTATAGAGTGGAGGCTGTCAATCACAGACTGTGTCCTCCCCTGTCACCATTTTTATTCTGGTGTCAGGACAACTCAGAAGAGGAATGAGGCAGTGAACAGAAATTACACTTAGTGCTCTGGATTGAGACAAGCACACACTATAGAGGGATATGTTTTGTTCATATTTCATGTCTGAGGTTTACAACCACTTTAAAGACAAAACACTGAATTAACCGGCAGACAAGGGAACAGTTGGGTTTGAAGGGCAGGATTGGGTCCCTACTAGAAGTGTCTGGAGGACTGAGACTATGTAACATTTTTTTTTTCCCTCTCTTGGAGCCCTTTGGCTAAAATTCTACAAAAAAAATTGCAGGAGGAAGGGGGGGGGGGGGGTTCAGAAGGCTTCATACAGTATTGGGAAATATGCCATCTCTCCTTGGTCATGTTTGGTGGTCTTTACAAAAAAGTGTTATTATCCAGGTGTGCCTAGGGCAGAATGATATGTAAACATGGCCCTGTGCAGGACACGTACCAAAGCTCACAAGGACCCTCAGGAAGGCATCTGCCTGGGCCCAAGAACATCACACCTGGCCAGAAGGGAAAAATGCCAGCATATAAACTGACCAGACTGAGGGCTGGTAGCTGTGAATTAATGGTGCCTGGGAGCTGTTCTTCACAAACAGGCCACAAAGATTTTTTTATTTTTATCCAGATGTTGGAGAAGGAAACAATAGGATCATAACCAAAGTTTTTGGAGCTCAGAAATTTTTATTTTATCATAAAAATCCAAGATCCAACAGGACAACGCGTTTCGGGGATGTACTGTACCCCCTAAAAGAAAATAGTATATATAGTCACATGGTCACTTGGAAATGGAGAAATGTTCTATCTCAGCCTTTCTCAACCTTTTAAACACAGCAGAACCATTGAAATAACATTTTGGTCTCAGGGAACCCCTGCTAAAAATTACTCTACAACTCATGTTACACTAGTGTGATGAGACAGGTAAGAATGCTCCTTACACTTGTGGTCAGAGGGAAGAATGCTCCTTACACTTGTGGTCATTGGGAAGAATTACAGATAGTTAAAAAGATCAATGGTTGGTGCCAGTGGAAACCCTGGTTGAGAAACCCTGTTCTATCTACCTAATCTACAAATTATTTCTATGTTTACGACAACACTTCTCTCCTCATTATGTAACTTCCTATACATATTTAGTATTCTTCTAGCTATAATGAAGGGGGTACTTTCCAACCCTCAAAACACGTTGGCTTATTATCTTGGATTGTACGTAAAAATATATATTCGTAGACTTCAAAAACATTGGTTAGGGCATTTTTCAGGTGCCTTTTGAACTGCCAAACCAGAGCTTCTGTACCCTACACCTACAGCATAAACTCCACAGCTTCCCATCCACACCTCCCAAATGTTTCCACCACCACAGGTGTCAACAGGTGCCAATAGAAAAAGGGATAAAAAAGGAAACACGGAGGTGTTGTCCCCAGCCAATCGATTATAACATTAATTTTCCTAGTGCAGGTAAGAAATTACAGCTCAACTCCAGCCAAACTTTTTAATTTGTTTTGGATACAGTGGGGAAGGGTTTAGAGCACATGGCAAGTTTTGATTGCCATCTGGGTCTTTAGGGGGCGAATTGGAAAGGGTTACAAATTCTGACAGTGTTTTTCTGCTTGTGCCTTCCTGTTCTGTTCAATTAGTAAATTGATACCCAACATGTCACGCTTCAAAAATGCGCCCGCTCGTGGAATGGCGACAAACTTTTACCCTTAAAAAACCTCCATAGGCGACGTTTAAAAAAATTCTATAGGTTACATGTTTTGAGTTACAAATGAGTTCTAGGGCTAGAATTATTGCTCTCGCTCCAACGATCACGGCGATACCTCACGTGTGGTTTGAACACCGTTTTCATATGTGGGCGCTGCTCACGTATGTGTTCGCTTCTGCACGCGAGCTCGTCAGGACGGGGCACGCTTAAAATTTTTCTTATTTATTTTAACTTTTTTTTTTTAATTTTTACACTGTTCTTTTAAAAAAAAAAAAATGTGTCACTTTTATTCCTATAACAAGGAATGTAAACATCCCTTGTAATAGAAAAAAAGCATGACAGGACCTCTTAGGGGTCAAAAAGACCTCAGATCTCATATTTACAATAAAAATGCAATAATAATAAAAAAAATGTAATGTCATTAAAAAAAAAAAAAAGTCTCTTTAAGAGCTATGGGTGGAAGTGACGTTACTTCAGCCCTCCAATGGTATGGAGACAGGTGGGGGCCATCTTCCCCTCACTCGTCTCCATACCACACACGAAAGAGGACCCGATTGCCTCTGCCACTACCAACAGTAAGTGGCGGTGGGGAATCGGAGCACGCCAGGAGGGGGGCCCTCTCCCGCTGCCGATAAAAGTGATCTAGCGGTGAATCCGCCACAGAGACCACTTTTATCTGAAAGCAGACCGCCCGCTGAAGAAGAGGATACCAGGGTTATGACAGCTAGCTACTGCCATAAAAACAATACTCCTCTTCAAAGTACCGACGTAAAACAATGGCAGGCGGTCCGTAATTGGTTAAATACCCTACAAGAAATGCACTCAGCACGAACCCTGGGTGGGCCAATTTACTAAAGGAGTTGAGAATCCTTACCCAAAAATGTGTGAATATTAAAGTAGTGTTACACTCTCAGCGTTTTTACATTTAACACATTGAACACAATAAAATAAACATTACCCAGCCAACTATTTGTTAAAATTCTTACCCTAACACTTGCTGTTTACAACTTTCAATGCTGTTGGCTCTTGCTCTCAGTGCTGCTTTTCTGAACTTCCAGTCTTCACAGAAAATAGTTAACAGTGGACAGTGCAGTCTACAGCCAGTCTAGGTTTGGAGAAGAAAGGGAGAAGGAAGAAGGAGAAGCAGGGAAGTGCCCTGCTATCCTAGGCTACCAGGCTGTGTGTATCTATTGATGCACACAGTATTGGGAGACACAACTTTACTCCCTGCATGCAAGGGTGGCTCCAAAGGATGCTGAAAGAGAAAGGAGCCACCCTGAAACAGGAAACCTGGGGGGGGGGGGGGGGGCAGTTATGGTACCATCTCAAACTGGAACACAGGCAAGGATTAAAATATAAAGACGCTGCATACTCAGTAAGTGAATAAATCAGCTGCTGAAAGTGCTTATATCAGAAAGTGTGATATCAATCTAACTTCAGTTATCCAATCGTTTTAAAAGCATCTATGTGTGATGGGGTAACAGTAATTCATTTTCCATATGACTGGAAAATTGAATAAATATTCACACCCCGGCCAGGGGTTGGTTTACTAGAGGCAAATAGACTGTGCACTTTGCAAAGTGCAGTTGCACTCAGCATGCGCAACTGTTCCAGAGCTTTGTAAATGAGGTCAAATTTCCCTTTACAAAGAACACCCAATCACATGCAAGGAAAAAAAAAAAAAAAAAAAACAGCACTTTTGCTTGCACATGATTGCATGATGGAAGTAAGCAGCCAATCAGGAGAGAGAGGGGGCGGGGCCGAACCATAGTTCTGTGTCTGAATGGACACACGGAGCTGCGGCTCGGGTGCTCCCATAGCAAGCTGTTGGCTGTGGGGGCACTCGTCAGGAGGGAGGGGCCAGGAGCACTGGCAAGGGTCTCAAGAAGAGGAGGATCCGTGCTGCTCTGTGCAAAACCATTTCACAGAGCAAGTATGTATAACATGTTTGTTATTTTTAAAGAAAAAAAAAAACACACACACGAGACTTTAGCATAGAGGCTGCCTTGCAGCACTGGAGTTTCTGGTTCCAATCCTGGTCAGGTGTGCTTGTGTGGGTTTGCAAAAACATGCTGGGAGGCTACTTGGCTCCTGTCTAAATTGGCCCTAGTATGCATATGAGATAAGGAGCTTAGATTGTAAGCCCCTTGAAGTACTGATGTGAATGTACAATATGTGAAGTGCTGTTTAAATAGATGGTGCTATATAAATACCTATAATAATAGCTATTTAAATTAAAAGGAAGCAAATAAGAAAAGTTCAATATTAGGGTTTACATACACTTTAATTTGACCAACTTTTACATGTCATAAATACCAGTTCTGTAAAAAAAAAAAAAAAAAAAAAAAAAAAATCTAAAACTGGCTGATTTCTTAGGGCTCTTTTACACAGGCAACCAGGGGGCGGTAAAAACAGGCGGCCACACCGCAGTTTACTGTGCCCCCAGCTGTCCATCTGAATTATATTACAGCCAGATAGGGCTGTACTCATGGTGGGGCTACGGCCAGGGGCGTAGAAACAGGTGTCGCAATTGCAACCAAAATCCATGCTCCATTGGGCCAGGAGGGGTGGTGGCATATAGAGAAACCAATGCCCTCCATTTACCCCCTGTAGCTGCTGAAAGCCCACTTTTCCTCCTCTCCCTCCTGCAGGCATTCAGCGGCTGTAGGAGGAAAATGGAGGGGATCGGTTCTTCTAAATGCAGCTGTCCAGCTTCTTTCTGCTGTCCCCAGGCCCCTGTGCTCTCTTGCCGGGCCCCCCCTGTGCTCTCTCTCCGGGCCCCCCCTGTGCTCTCTCTCCGGGCCCCCCCTTGTGCTCTCTCTTTCCGGGCCCCCCCGTGCTCTCTTCTACCCCCCCTCCCCCCCTCAGCTCTGCCAAAATCCACTCTTCCTTCTCCCACTGGCTGCTGTGGGGGATGCTGTCAGGATGGAGAGTGGGGAAAGGGCCCCTGAATGTGGCCCCTTCTTTTTCTCAATGGATAAAGTCAGTAATCAGTACCGATCACTGAGGCCAGGTTCACATATGTGCGGCTGCAGTTTCCAGCCTAAAGTCTGGTGCGTCCCTGTTCACCGGTTCAAATGCGATTCAGGTCCGACTTTTTGCCTGAATTAGCACCTGAACCGGACCCAAAAACGCACAGGATCCTTTTGGAATTCGCACCAAGGCCGCCCCCCGTACTTGTAGGAACCGGCTCCATTGAGAGCCGGTCACACTCGCATGTCATGGGAATTGGATGTGATAAAAACTGCATCCAATTCACACATATGTGAACCCAGCCTTACTCTCTCCATTCATTACTGAGGCATAGTAAACTGTTTACTATGCTTCAGGTTGTGAATGAACAGGAAGCTATTCCTGTCCATTCATTCTGTGCAGCTGAGGTTGCAGAGAAGGAAATTGAGGGCTATGTGCTCATTCTTTCTATGTCTCAAAGGTGACACTAGCTCATCAAAGCCCCCCCAACGAGGCTCCTAAATAAAAAAGTAAAACAAATAATAAAAAATAATATTGTAAAAATACATACATAAATAAAAAATGGTGAAAAATAATTTAAAAAAACACCGATAAAATAACAAAAATAAAAAAACTACTGACACCAGTGGGGGAACAACCAAGGGCGCAAAGGTCGCACTTGCAACCGAGCCCTGGTGTTCCGCCACCAGGCTCAGAAAAAAGGGCCCCAGCCGGGGGTCAGAAGGGGCCTTCATGGTATCTCACACTGGGGCCTTGAAGGTTCTAGTTACACCTCTGATCGTGGTAATTCTAACTTGCCTTGCAGAGTTGGACAATGGGAGCGAGCTGGAACTGCGTGCAGTTGCAGTGTTTTGTTTTTTTTGTTTTTTTTTAATACAAAATCCCCCATGGTATTCAAAAACGTAACAAAACAAAAACAAAAAAAAACACATTAGGAAGCAGCAGGATCGTCCATCAGGCACCGTGGATTGCTTTTTAGATGGTGGTAGGCATTGCTGCCAGTGCAAAGGAACCCTTACGGGTTTCGTTTCCAGCACAGCAGGCTGTCTAGATTGTGTGCAGGTGGTGGGTACATGCTGATAAAGCCGTACGTTAAGTCTAGCTCTCAATCAAATGTAGTTCATCATCAAATCTAATGAGGGAACCGTGGAATATGATTTTTGCATTAATATCCTGCATCTTAGAGGAGCTCTAATGACATTGGTAAACAGGATTTCTATTTTTTTAAACAGAATCCCAGTACGACATTAGCAAGGCACCGGGAAGAGTAACCACGAACTTGACAGGCTTCTTTAATTTCCCCCACCACAGCCCCCACATAAGTTTCCCAGAATGGGTGGGAAAAGCCCTACTGTTTATCTGTCTTCCAGCCCCAACGCCATCCCACCCTCTGCGAGTCTCGGGCCAGATTTCTGCGTTCGCCTCTTGGCTTGCGAGCCCACCACAAAGTACTTTCACACACACACCGCAGTCCACAGGAACATGGTCCCCATCCAAGATCCAGAGCGGCTCGTACAACAACTCCCAGATAGCATTTCTTCAGAAAGCAAAGAGACTCCAGAGTCATTAGAGAAAGAGATCGGAGGAGGCCAGCCTGGGAAATGTGCTACACACTGGCACCTTTTAATAGAAAGAACACAATCAGTTGGCCAAATATCTCCAATAACGTATGATTTTATAGAATGAACGGAATTTCTATCCAGAACAGACATTTCCAATGACTAAAATCTCATATTAAGTCATCCCATAATCATTTTTAATATTTTTAAATTTGCAGTTTTAATAAAAAATTGCAGATAGTCAAATCTTACCTTTTTCAGTCCTAAGATTTCCTGATCCAAGTAGTTCTGAACGGTTTAAGTGCCTTGATATGGGTAGCCAAATGATCGCTTTGTCTCTTTATTATCACTTCTATGTTAACGAACTGTGATTTTGTTTATAGACAACCTCAGTATAACCCCCCCCAGGCCCGGGAAGCTTGGGGTTGGAGATGCTTTCCACCACCCTAAAGACACAGCTTGATCCCTACTGGGGTGTCGGGGGTGGAGGTAAACACCTCCTTTGCATGTAGTGCACTTGTCTACCATTTAAAGGCAATCAATAGGTGGCTACTTATTGTTATAACTATGATGTATGTTCAGGGCCGGTTCTACCACTAGGCAAACTAGGCAGCCGCCTAGGGCTCATTGCTGCCTAGGGCTCCCGGCCACTGGTGTTCCTACTCTCTTCTCTCTGCAGCAAGCATCAGCAGGCAGCCGCCGCTCCGTTCGCACATAGTGACAGAGGCAATGCGGCGGCAGAGGACTATGTCTGTGTCCTGACTCCCAAATGAATGGAAGCAAGCAAACATTAATTGATGGGCGCTGGTAGGCTGCATTTGATGAGCGCTGGTGAGGCTGCATTTGATGGGCAATGGTGAGGCTGCATTTGATGGGCAATGGTGAGGCTGCATTTGATGGGCGCTGGTGAGGCTGCATTTGATGGGCGCTGGTGAGGCTGCATTTGATGGGCGCTGGTGAGGCTGCATTTGATGGGCGCTGGTGAGGCTGCATTTGATGGGCGCTGGTGAGGCTGCATTTGATGGGCGCTGGTGAGGCTGCATTTGATGGGCGCTTCATTAAAAAGGTAGTGAATACATGGGCAGGCCAAAGGGGGTGGAGTCAGGGGTGGAGCCAAGGGGGCGGCAAAATTAGGTTTTTCCTAGGGTGTCAAAAATCCTTGCACCAGCCCTGTGTATGTTCATATCTTGCCCTCATGTTTTTATGGAAATGTCATTGTCTTCTTTATTATGGCGCTAACTTGTCTATGATGAAAAACTAAAAAACTAATAAAAAATTTTGAAAGCCAAAAATTGCAGATATTGATATTTTTTTTATCAAGTTTGAACCAATGTAACTATGCATATACCACATTTAAACATAATTTTGTATGTGGGGGTGATGTGTTATAAAATCTCAACCCTTAGGAGGTACCATCCCTAAAATTTTTCATAGAAGAATATAAAGATTATGTGGGACTTTGTGTGTACCTCCTTGGGTATAATACAGGCAGAAACAGCCTATTTATATATAAAAAATATAACATTTTATTAGATATATCACAAATATTAAGAAAGAAATTTAAAAACATCCACATAAGTTGGCCATCCAAGATAGTTCCTTTTCTGGCCTTAAGGGCTAAATTCACTTTTGTTCACCTTATTTTTTTTTCTAAATTCCAGCTCCCCTATGTACCAATATAGTACTTATTTTGCAAATATAAAACAGATTTCCATTAATTCTACACAAGCTTACCTCACTCTCTTTATAGCTGTTTAACCGCTTCACGACCGGCTCCTGTACATATACGGCGGCAGAATCGCTCTCCCGCGCGAATTGCCGTATATGTATCCTTTAAGAGCCATAGCAGGCGTGCGCCCGCTGCACGGCGGGGACCCGACTTCCGCCGGCCACCTGCGATCGCGGGCATGAGAGCCAGAACGAGGATTTGTGTGTGTAAACAGGGGAGGAGAAACAGATCGTCTTTTCCTACTAAATAGGAACAACGATCTGGCTCCTCCTCTAGTCAGTCACATCCCCTCACAGTTAGAAACCCCTTCCTAGGACACATCTAACCCCTTGATTGCCCCCTAGAGTTAACCCCTTCCCTGCCAGTGACATTTATACAGTAGTCAGTGGCTATTTTTAGCTCTGATCGCTGTATAAATGTCGATGGTCCCAAAATAGTGTCAAAAGTGTCCGATCTGTCCGCCACATTGTCGCAGTCCCGATATAAAATCGCTGATCGCCGCCATTACTAGTAAAAAAAATTTAAATGCCATAAATATATCCCCAATTTTGTAGACACTAAGTTTTGCGCAAACCAATCAATAAACGCTTATTGTGATTTTTTTTACCAAAAATATGTAGAACAATACATATTGGACTAAACTGATGAAGACATTTTTTTTATTATTATTTTGGATATTTATTATAGCAAGAAGTAAAAATTGTTGTGTTTTTTTCAAAATTGTTGCTCTTTTTTTGTTTATAGCGCAAAAAATAAAAACCGCAGAGGTGATCAAATACCACCAAAAGAAAGCTCTATTTGTGGGGAAAAAAGGACATAAATTTTGTTTGGGTACAACATCGCACAGTTGTCAAGAAGGGGATAAATTCTTCCGGGGCTGAAGTGGTTAAACACACTGCTCGATTACTTCTGCCTGAGTGACTTCCTGGGCAGAGTTGACCAGCTGAGGGTGGATGATGCAGGGTGTGTGCTAATGAGATCAGTTGGTCAACTCCTTCCTGTGTCATGACCTAAAGTCTGCCCAGAAAGTAAGGCAGAAGTAATCGAGCAGTGTGTTTAAACAGCTATGAAGAGAGTGAAGTAAGCTTGTGTAGAATTAATGGAAAGCTGTTTTATTTTTGCAAAATAAGTACATTAATGTTATATTGGTACACAGGGGAGATGGAATTTAGAAAAAAAGCCCAAAAGTTAAAAACTTAGCCTTTAAGATTTGTTGGTTCAGGCTGACACGTTTCTTGGGCAGCCCCGCTTCATCAGGACCTTGGATCTTATTATGGAATACTGTAACATTATACATAGGTTAACATAATCCAACAATACATCTCATTGGGGCTATCCCAGATTCCCTCCTCCTTTTCTAATTGGTCCAATATTTTTAACATTCTGTAGTCAGTATATGGGTCTTGTTTAAATTGTGATTCACGATTGTGCTAATAGGTTTTATAGACATGTGCGATTAGTTTCGTTCCGAATTGAAATTCGTAAACATTTTTCGTTATTCGGAAATTCAGATGTATCCGAATTTCCGAATTACAATAGTAACGTATTTAAATGAATCCAAAATAACAAATCTAAATTTTGGACACTTTTAATTTGAATATTTACAAATCAAATAGAAAGATATAATAGAAAATATAGGAATAGAATAGAAAAGTATAGAATAGAAAATAATAGAATGCAATTGAGTAAAACAGAACAGAATAGAAAATAAAAGAATAGAAAAAATAGAATAGAAAAAAAGGATAGGATAGAATATAAATAGAATAGAGTAAAACAGAACAAAATAGAATAGAAAACAAAAGAACAGAATAAAATAGAATTGAAATTGTTGAAATTGGTCCAATATTTTTAACATTCTGTAGTCAGTATATGGGTCTTGTTTAAATTGTGATTCACGATTGTGCTAATAGGTTTTATAGACATGTGCGATTCGTTTCGTTCCGAATTGAAATTCGTAAACATTTTTCGTTATTCGGAAATTCAGATGTATCCGAATTTCCGAATTACAATAGTAACGTATTTAAATGAATCCAAAATAACAAATCTAAATTTTGGACACTTTTAATTTGAATATTTACAAATCAAATAGAAAGATATAATAGAAAATATAGGAATAGAATAGAAAAGTATAGAATAGAAAATAATAGAATGCAATTGAGTAAAACAGAACAGAATAGAAAATAAAAGAATAGAAAAAATAGAATAGAAAAAAAGGATAGAATAGAATATAAATAGAATAGAGTAAAACAGAACAAAATAGAATAGAAAACAAAAGAACAGAATAAAATAGAATTGAAAAGAAATAGAATAGAATGAAAAATAGAATAGAATAGAATAAAATAGAAAGAATATAACCATCTTCTGATATTCAAATTTTGAATAGAATAAATTCGAACTTGAATAGAATAGAATACAAAATAAAATAGAATAGAAAAGAATAGAACAAACAATAGAGAAGAATAGAACTGAAAGAATATAACAATATAACCGTTTTCCAAAATTCGAATAGAATAGAAAAGAATACAATAGAAAAAAACAATAGAATAGAATGAAAAAGAAAGAATATAACCATCTTCCAAAATTCGAATTTTGAATAGCATGAATTCGATTTAGAATGGAATTAGATTAGAATGCCATTCAAATGGAATTAGATTCGAATTTGAATGAAATTTGAAAAATTTTAATTGAATTCCAAAAATGAATTAAACAAATTTATATAAATAACGAATCGAAACAAAACAAATTTTTTCATTCTGCACATGTCTAATAATTTAAAGTTTGATTTTCTTGCAGATTTATGTCTTTGATGCATTCAAACTGATCAATATTACGTGAAGGACAGAAATTTAAACCTAGTCCTAGTACTTCTAGTTCTGTGGGGGAAAATGAATATGGTGTCAAATTTATGACATCAAAAAGGTACATGATGTATTTATGTGGGTCGGACCACATATTGGTCCAGATTGCTCTGTGTATGAGTTAATTGTTGTTGTGTATTGTTTGCCTGTGTCTGGTTTTGTATGAAAATCAGAAGATGGGGGAGTTTTACGCTTATATGCTTGTGAGCGATTAGTGTCTGTGTCACCTCGTGCACACGTTGGCTTATATTTACCTATGTATATTGTTACAGTATTCCATAATGAGATCCAAGGCCCTGATGAAGCGGGACTGCCTTTGAAACGCGTCGGCCTGAACAAACGGATCTTAAGGACAGAAAACGTACTATCTTGGATGGCCAACTTATGTGTCTCTATATTTTTGAATGCATATACCATACCTGTGGGATCCCCCTGGAAGCTGGAAATCGTTGCACTGCAGTCATCTCCACTTTCTTCTGCGTCCCGTGCCAAGCACCTTCCCTGCTGCACTGCGAATACAGGAGGTTGCCCAGTCAGAACGAACACCATTCAGAGAATTTTTTTCATTTTCTCAATTAATGCAAAGCGTTCTCAGATTGGAGGAGGTGGCGAGTGTGACATCACTGCCCCACCTCTCCATCTCAACCAATCAGAGAATGCTTTCAATTCTTTGAGAAAATGCAAAGCGATCTATGAATGGTGGCAGTGTTAGGCAGCCGATCTCCTGTGTCCAAAATGCAGCAGAGCAGCTGCTCAGCTCAGAGCCTGGAAGCAAGTGGATATTGAAGCTTTTAGAGCAGCCTTTCTCAGCCTTGTCAACACAGAGAAACCCTTAAAATAACTTTCAGGGCTTCGGGAACCCCAGCTAAAAATGACTATATCTACAAATCATGATGCAGTGCCTTGAAAAAGTATTCATACCCCTTGAAATTTTCCACATTTTGCCATGTTACAACCAAAAACGTAAATTAATTTTATTGGGATTTTATGCGATAGACTAAAACAAAGTGGCACATAATTGTGAAGTGAAAGGAAAATTATAAATGGTTGTCAAAATATTTTTACAAATAAATATGTGAAAAGTGTTGCGTGCATTTGTATTCAGCTTCCCTAAGTCAATACTTTGCTGTGAAAGGTGGTTCTACAATTACAGCTGCAAGTCTTTTTGGGGATGTCTCTACCAGCTTTGTACATCTAGAGAGCGACATTTGTGCCCATTCTTCTTTGCAAAATAGCTCAAGCTCTGTCAGATTGGATGGAGAGCGTCTGTGAACAGCAATTTTCAAGTCTTGCCACAGATTCTCAATTTGATTTAGGTCTGGACTTTGACTGAATCATTCTAACACATGAATATACTTTGATATAAACCATTCCATTGTAGCTCTGGTTGTATGTTTAGGGTCTTCGTCCTACTGGAAGGTGAACCTCCACCCCAGTCTCAAGTCTTTTGCAGACTCTTAACAGGTTTTCTTCAAAGATTGCCCTGTATTTGGCTCCATCCATCTTCCCATCAACTTTGACCAGCTTCCCTGTCCCTGCTGAAAAAAATCATCTCCACAACATGATGCTGCCACCACCATGTCTCACAGTGGGGATGATGTGTTCAGGGTGATGTGCAGTGTTAGTTTTCCGCCACACATAGGATTTTGCTTTTAGGCCAAAAATTTCAATTTTGGTCTCATCTGACCAGAGCACCTTCTTCCACATGTTTCATGTATCCCCCACAGGGCTTCTCTCAAACTGCAAACATGACTTATGGCTTTCTTTCAACAATGGCTTTCGTCTTGCCACTCTTCCATTAAGGCCAAATTTGTGGAGTGCACGACTAATAGTTGTCCTGTGGACAGATTCTCCCACCTGAGCTGTGGATCTCTGCAGCTCCTCCAGAGTTACCATGGGCCTCTTGGCTGCTTCTCTGATTAATGCTCTCCTTGCCCGGCCTGTCAGTTTAGGTGGACAGTCATGTCTTGGTAGGTTTGCAGTTGTGCCATACTCTTTCCATTTTCGGATGATGGATTGAACAGTGCTCCGTGAGATGTTCAAAGCTTGGAATATTTTTTTTATAACCTAACCCTGCTTTGAACTTCTCCACAACTTTATCCCTGACCTGTCTGGTGTGTTCCTTGGCCTTCATGATGCTGTTTGTTCACTAAGGTTCTCTAACAAACCTCTGAGGGCTTCACAGAACAGCTGTAATTATATTGGGATTAAAATTACACACAGGTGGACTCTATTTACTAATTAGGTGACTTCTAAAGGCAATTGGTTCCACTAGATTTTAGTTAGGGGTATCAGAGTAAAGGGGGATGAATACAAATGCATGCCACACTTTCCAGATATTTATTTGTAAAAAATTTTGAAAACCATTTATCATTTTCCTTCCACTTCACAATTATGTGCCACTTTGTGTTGGTCTATCACAGCCGTCACTAAATGGTGGCCCGCGGTCCGAACACGGACCGAGCAACGCTTCTGTCAGGACCGTCAGACCGCCAGTGTACAGTGCCACATCCCCAATGCTTCACTCAGCAGCCATTGGTTGCTGGGACCATGGGTGCCCTGCAACCAATGGCATTGCATGTGCACCTGCCCCCCCCCGCTGCTATCTATCTCGCAGTTCCCAGCCACGAGGTAAGCCGTGACGCTACGTGCATGCCCCCGTCCCCTGCTGTTGTGATCGAGTGAGAGCCGAGAGCCGCAATAGATGTGCTATGCCTGACCCTTCAGCAAGACTCCCGCCGCAGCTCTCGTCCCCTGCAGCTTGTTACCTCCTGATCCCTGCCCACCATATTGTATGTGGGGTCTTTACAGGGGCACTCTGATTGGCACATTTTCTTATAAGGAGCACACTGATGAGCACATTTAATGCAAGGTTCACTCTGATGGGCACAACAAAATGTGTCCAACAGAGTGCCCCTTAACATTAAACATGCCCATCAGAGTGCCCCTTAACATAAAATAAGGGGCATTCTGATGGGCTTATTTTATGTTAAGGGGCACGCTGATGGGCATATTTTGTTGTGCCCATCAGCGTGCCCCTTAACATAAAATGTGCTCTTCAGTGTGCCCCTTAACATTAAATAAGCCCATCAGTGTGCCCCTTAACATAAAATAAGGGGCTTTCTGATGGGCATATTTTATGTTAA